>NC_061098.1:40230101-40237601 GCF_015104395.2 Macrobrachium nipponense | reverse complement strand
TTTCTTTAGGTTTTGCTGCTCATTTTCAGCTGGTGGGACATACATACGTACATATCTGGGGTGGAATCTTGGCTAGTTTATAAAGCCTCCTGCGTTCACGTCTGTGTTGACTAGAAAGTTTCCAGATAAAACCTCAAACATTTGGTCACAGAAAAGATACTTAATTAGATGCCAGGATGCTCATGAATTCTATACTCACGTTAAATTACATTTTTTCACAAACAGAAGCAGTCGAGTCTTAAGCTTCTAGTTTTATGCAAAGTTATCTTATTATTATTTTATACTTAGCAGCAATGCATATGAATCGTTTTCATGACGGAGTGCCGATAGAAAACAAACAATAAAAAAATAGATCTCCAAACGATGAACTCAAAATTTTCTTCCTGTTTTAAGTTTGTGAAAAAATTCTATTTGAATTTGGGCCTCATTAAAGCATTGTCTTATCAAAATAATAATAATCTTATTATTATTTTATACTTAGCAGCAATGCATATGAATCGTTTTCATGACGGAGAGCCGATAGAAAACAAACAATAAAAAAAGTAGATCTCCAAACGATGAACTCAAAATTTTCTTCCTGTTTTAAGTTTGTGAAAAAATTCTATTTGAATTTGGGCCTCATTAAAGCATTGTCTTATCAAAATTCATTATTGTTTTTTTACGTCGAATGTTCATGAATAGGAGGTAATTCTCTCTCTCTCTCTCTCTCTCTCTCTCTCTCTCTCTCTCTCTCTCTCTCTCTCTCTCATACATAATTACTAATAAATTTGTTAATTACCTCAATCAAATCAGCATTGGAAATCTGTATCGGTAATTTCTGTAGAAGCAGAGTTACCATTTTCGACTTCCCCATCCACGCATGCACAGTAGCTGATGACTAAACCCGACCTCAACATATGCTACTACTGTATTTCCCAATTTTTTTTTCCTTTTTTATTATAATTATTCGTTCAAATGCGAATTTCCTCATCAATTCTTCCTTTTCGTCTTCGTTTTTACCTTCGTAATTCGCTATAGCGACTTCTTCGTGACCGTACAGTGACGTATATATCGTTATATAGTTGGTTTCTGAAATTAATTATGGTGTGGTTTGGCAACATCACCACCACGAAAGACAACTTCACCATAGAACAACCTCCTCTGCCAAACTCTCTCTCTCTCTCTCTCTCTCTCTCCAAGGCATCACTCAAACAATCTGGAGCGGAATTCCTCTGAGGTTTTTTAAATGACGAAAATAAATTCATGGTTGCTATTCCTTTCTCTCTCTTTCTCTCTCTTTATCTCTCTTTCTCATTTATAAATTCCCTTCATGAGTAGGGACAAACATCAAGTCATGCAAGAAAAAACCCGAGAATGTTTGCCACTGCAAGTCAATCATTCTCTCTCTCTCTCTCTCTCTCTCTCTCTCTCTCTCTCTCTCTCTTTCACCATTTTAATTAAACAAATGCTAGGATATATGTATGCATGCATATATCATGTTTATTTTAGGTAACGAATTCAAGACACTATTATTAATCACGACAAAATAATTCAAAGGAGACGAAGGAAATTTCCTCTGAGTTCAAAGTTCTCCCGGGCAGGGCCGGGTTGGTCAGCTATTCTTCTATGAAAGTAAAAGGGTGTGTTTATAAAATTCCTAGTCATCATCGTGAGAAAACGTATATTAGACCACATGGCAATCTGAAACGCATTCAAATAGGTACAATCACATTTTTGTATGGTGTGAATCCATTTGCGTTGTGAACTGGTATATCCTGAAATAGTAGCAGCTTTGAGTATTGATCTCCATTTTAGGAATGATGTTTTTCAATCTCGGTCATTGAAGAGATGACCAAGACGGATAAAACAGGAAAAGGAAAAAATTAATAAAATTCCTCCAAATCATTGTAGTAAAACGTACCCTCAAAAATCTCGTAGGGTCTGGAACACGATGATACACCACAAAGCATGACCAGGAGACACAGACAACAGCAGCCTATTCCAATCAACGAATGAGGTTAAACTTGTTGTCTTTCTGTGAAGACTGTCGCTTCTAAAAGAAAGTGTTCTATGTATATACAGCAGGAGAATCAAACTCTCCTCATTTTGTGTTGCCTTAATGAAGTGAGGACAGTTTCCAAAGTACCATCATCATTTATACTGTCCTATGTTTGACTTATGAAGTTCAAATAAGAACGTTACCGAGAATTCGGATGGTGAAGGTTCTCAGAATATTGCTGAAAACATAATTAGTGAGCTATGAAATCTGATGGCCACTATATACTGAGAGAGAGGGAGGGAGGGGTGCTTTCTTTAGGATTTGCTGCTCATTTTCAGCTGGTGGGACGTACATACGTACATATCTTGGCTAGTATATAAAGCCTCCTGCGTTCACGTCTGTGTTAACTGAAAAGTTTCCAGATAAAACCTCAAACATTTGGTCACAGAAAGATACTTAATTAGATGTCCATGATGCTCTTGAATTCTATTTTCACGCTAAATTATATTTTTTTTTGACAACAGAAGAAGTTTTAAGCTTCTTGTAGATCTCCAAACCATGAACCCAAACTTTTCTCCCTGTTTTAAGTTTGAGAAAAATTTCTCTTTGAATTTGGGCCTCAATATACTATTGTCTGATCAAAATTTATTATTGTTTTTTGCTGTCGAATGTTCAGGAATAGGAGGCAATTCTCTGTGTCTCTCTCTTTGCACATAAAAAGTCCCCTTAACATACATAAATTACTAATAATTTGTTAATACCTCGATCAAATCAACATTGGAAATCTGTATCGGTAATTTCTGTAGGATTTAAGGTAATGAATTCAAGACAATATTATTAATCACGACAAAACAATTCAAAGGAGACAAAGGAAATTTCTTCTGAGTTCTTCAAAGTTCTCCCGGGCAGGGCCGGGTTGGTCAGCAATTCTTCTATGAAAGGAAAAGGATGTGTTTATAAAATTCCTGGTCATCATCGTGAGAAAACGTATATTAGACAAAATAGCAAGCAGTCTGAAACGCATTCATACAGGTACAATAACATTTTTTTATGGTGTTAAATCCATTTGTGTTGTGAAAAGGTGTATCCGTTTTAGCTCTGCCATCTGAAAACATTTACTTATCCTGAAATAGCAGCAGCTTTGAGTATTAATGTCCTCTTAGGAATAATGCTTTCAATCTCGGTTCATGAAGAGATGCCCAAGATGTAAAAATGGGAGAATTCATGAAATTCCTTCAAATCATTGTTGTAAAGCGTTACACCTCAAAAATCTCGTGGATCTGGAACACGATTAGGTCTATACACCACAACGCAAGATCAGGAGACACAGACAACAGCGCCTATTCCAATAAACAAATGATGTTAAACTTGCTGTCTGAGAAGTCTGCGATTCTAAAAGAAAGTGTTCTATGTATATACTGCAGGTGAATCAAACTCACTTTAGCTTGTGTTGCCTTAATGTAGTGAGGACAGTTTTCCAAAGTACCTTTATAATTTATACTGTCTATGTTTGACTTATGAAATTCAAAGATAAGAACGTTACCAAGAACCCGGAGGATGGTGAAGGTTCTCAATATAATGTTGAAAACATAATTAGTGAGCTATGAAGTCTGATGGTCCCACTGTATACTGGCTCTCATTATATATGCATTATAATTTTATGAATATCTGCTATCGTAAAATTATAACTAAAATAATTTTCCAGTATTCAAATGTGATTGCTTGTGTTAACACCAACCTCTAAGGAGAAACTAATACACACACACACACAGAATCAGTTGCACACTCACACAATATATATATATATATATATATATATATATATATATATATATATATATATATATATATATATATATATATATATATATATATATTATATATATTTAAAGTATAATGTATATGTGTGAGGGAGGTTTGTATATATGCAAGTGTGTGCACGCGTGACTGCATCTATACATGCATGCATGTTTTGGTATGTGTGTGTATGTTTAGTTAGTACCTAGGTTCCAACAAGTCTTGTGACTTGTGTGGTTCAGTTGCCAACGCCCCACCCTTTCAACTGAAAGACCTGAGTTCGTCTCTCAATGTGGGTTAGAAATTCGTATGTATGTATATATATATATATATATATATATATATATATATATATATATATATATATATATATATATATATTTATATGTGTATGTATATGGAATCCATACCAGAATCAGGGACATTGCTTGCAAGCAGAACATTTAGAGTATAACTCGCACTATGTTCTAACCAGCGGAAGGTATTACAGGGTCATCAGCAGAAGCTCATCAAAATCATATTGGCAGTGATGACTGATGCCAAATGGAGACCATTCAAGGAACGAATACTTTGCTCTGTAGGAGATTTACCGAATCTGCAGAGCATTATCAGAAGCTGACTGTTACTGTCTCTCATTATGGGAACCAATTTAGATACCGTGTGTACCATTCTGAAGTGATAACTCACCGCTTGAAGCAATTTCTACTAAATTACACTGGTGACGTGTTACTGGGGAAGGTGCAGCAATAATTATGCTCTTAAGTAACTGTGTGAGTCTAGTGGGGATATTAAACAAGTGTAAGTACTCAATTTTCAGTGTTCAGTGGAGACAACTTGCTTGAAATGAATGATTTTCAGAAAATGTTTGTTTCACATGGCATACTATTATAAACTTACAGTTCTCATGGCTAAGCACGATCTAGTGATTCCCTGTTTCAGTGGCTATGGATAATGCAGCTACGAAGTAAAACATGACAACATTCATATAAGAAGATTCTTGTGCGTATTTGGTTGAAAATAAGATCAATTTACTCTGCTCAGTTTTAATTTCTAAAATCGACCGATAATCATCCCATGCCTCAACTAGTTCCTCTTAATAACATCTTGATATCATTATGGAAATATCAATAACAGAACTGTGAGGTCTCACATTTTTTGTCCGTGATTGAAAATTATCAATTTCACTGAAAGTTTAAATCAAAAAAAACAAATAATTTCATGAACAAGTGGATCCATTTGAGATTTCCCGCTATATTCATCATTTTTCCCATTTGCTTTTTTACGTCACTGCTAAGTCAGTCAATAGCAAATGGAACGGAAATATAACTTTGTGACCCTTATTTAAAAAACCATAAGCTAGACAATGCTAACAAGATTATACAATAACCAATGAATATTTGAAGAGAGGAAGACGGGAACGAAGCAGCAAACTTATATATAAAAACTTTCTCTCGTTCATCTTGTTGACAACCCTCGAAAGTTTCCATTGACTGCTGTCCATCTCCTCCAACCCTCTCAGCCCTCATTATATTCACCTGCAAACTCTCTCTCTCTCTCTCTCTCTCTCTCTCTCTCTCTCTCTCTCTCTCTCTCTCTACCCCAACCCTAAGCAAGCCTAATGGCTCACCTCCTTCCTGGTCATCATCGTTATCATGAGTAATATATCTGACGAGTTTTCGATTACTCGGGGAGTAAGCCTACAAACTACATTGTTGGTGTTTCGCATTGAGTTAAAATGCAGGAACTTTAGGATAGGATATTTATGATTTATTTATTAGAATGAAAATGTAAAAAAATATATGATGTGCATGTTAAACAGTACAGGAATTTTATTTCTAATAAAATATAGCTTATTTTTTATATTTTCGTTCGTGAAACAACGAGCAATTTGACCGCAGATTTTAGTACGTTTTCGAGGCTAATTTCTGTTTAATTATTTTGTGTTTCCACCTATAATTGAGAATATATGAACGTGTTTAATTTGTGTCCTTTTCATTTGATCTTGTTGTTAGTATGAGTAGTACTAATTATGAGTATTAATTACGAAGACCACTTCACGTTAAGTTAGGAATGTAATGTTTGCAACTTATGCATCAGGGGAAAATCTTGCACTAGGCCCGAGTAGGCTGGAGGTCGGATCATCAGAAGAGATAAGCGAGCATTGTTTCATGACAATTGTGAATTTGTCCCATATCTGTGAAAGGAAAATGTTTGAAAACGAAAATGTTTTTACCCTATTTTCTGTTGGGATTTTCTGAAGAAGTCATTCCAATTTCCTTTTATTGTTCCAAGTGGCACTTGGACTGAAAAGTAATTCTTGAAAATGCGTCTTGGCAGTAAAGATTCTGACAGAAACTGTGAATAGGTTTCGCTTTCCAACACCTGGAGCGTTGCGATTTGTGTGTGAATTTTATAGAACCAATAAAGGTCGTCATTTGATGTTGTTGTGTTCCAGATAACATCGAGTATGTTGTTTGGGAAGATGTGCAAGTATTCCTTGCTTCATGGTCTCCTTGTTAGGTGGGTTACCCCCTTAGGCAAACCAATCATGTTACCGAAGTACGAGTAGTTATCAAACTTTTTTATGCGCTTTTAATTTGGTTTGCTTTTTTGTTTGTTTGTAATCTCTGGGTCAAACCTTGTGCTCGATTTCCGACATGTCCCCTCGTCCGATGGACTTGAAATTTTGCATGGTTACTCAATCCCAGTGACAATACAACCTTACACAATCAATTGGTCAGTGGTGACCTCTTGTGACCTTACACTGACCTTTTGCAGTATCCCATGATTTGTATGAAGTGAATAACTCTTCGGATCCTTCACTCCTTCTTTGACTTGGTAGAATAAGTTAATAACTCTACAGATTTTTCAAACCTTCTTTGGCTCGACAGGATATTACAGAATATCACGTTCAGTTTCGTTAACTAAAATCATAAATCGGACATTCTTTCTAACAAGACTAAAAACTATAAAATAAGAAATTATTATAATGCAATAAAAAGTAAATGGTAATTTTTTGAAGACCACAAGGATTTACTTACAATTAATCGTATCTAAAAAAACATGAAAGGAAATTCTACAAGAAATAAAAAATTATTATTATTTTTTTTTTTTGTAGCTTGTAGCATTTTCTTCCATGTTTGTAGACATGATTAATTTTTGTAGACAAGATTAATTGTAAGAAAATCCTGGTGTCTCAAACAATTATTACTGATCTTTTAGTGCCTTTTAATAATTTCTTATTCTATACTTTTCATAACAATTGTACCGAACGAAATTGAACGTGATATTCTGTAATAATCTATAAAGCCAAAGAAGGTTTTTTTTTTATACGTTTTATTCAACATAAGGTCGTGTAACCTCATTGGCGGTTGAATACAGAGAAAAACTAAATAGTTCAGTTGCTGAATCGTGGATGACCTTCTACGAAGAACGTTTCGTTATCTCAGCTTCTTATTTCACTCGCAAAGAAGGTTCATCAGGAATGCTTACTTTAGTTCCTCCTTTAAAATATTTACTATCTATCATTTTCTAGCCATTTCTCTCCTCTTACCCAACTTCGAGAGCTATTCCTCTATTCAAAAGACTATCTATCTGGGTCGTGTCCACATGACACAATATTTATGATCCTTACTTTACTTCAACTACCTCTATACAAATTCTTCTGAAGGATCATATAATACGTGAACGTTTATCTGAACAGATTCAGCTCTCTTGTTTCATAT
>NC_061098.1:40225101-40227601 GCF_015104395.2 Macrobrachium nipponense | reverse complement strand
ATATATATATATATATATATATATATATCTATATATATATATATATATATGTATATATATATATATATATATATATATATATAATATATATATATATATATATATATATATATATATATATATATATATATTATATATATATATATATATATATATATATATATATATATATATATATATATATATATATATATCTATATATATATATATATATATATATATATATATATATATATATATATATATATAAATATATATATATATATATATATATATATATATATATATTATATATATATCTATATATATATATATATATATATATATATATCCTTAACTCCACGGTAGAAAGGAAAGTGAAACAGGGACTTTGGAACAAGTACTTCGTAGTATATTCTACATTTCAGGTTCGCGCTGAATATAAAAGAAGTTGACAGGCCTTTATATATAAAAGCAGGAAGAGGGGCGGAGTTACAGTTTATAATCTGGGCGGCGTGTTCTTTAAGCAAAAGAGATAAGAAAGAGGATACTGTAACCCCGCCCCTCTTTCTACTTTTGTATATAAAGGCCTATCAACTTCTTTATATTCAGCGTGAACCTGAAAATGTAGAATATACTACGAAAGTACTTGTTCCAAGTCCCTGTTTCACTTTCCTTTCTACTTTGGATTTAAGGATATTCTCAAGTACGTGTTTCTTTGTGCTACATATATTACAAATACATATACATATATATATACATATATATGAGAACAAATAAAAAAATGTTTGCCTAAATATTTTGTGCCTTCTCGTGCCGGATTCTCTGCATACTTAGTGAAGAAACGTCTTACAACATCTCGGATCAGTTGATAAACGTATTGTAAGAATGGACCCATTATTAGGGGAACGTCAGCACCATAAGAGCTCCATGTCAAAGGAAATGGAAAAAGCATATTTATCTCTGGATATCTGGAAACCTCCATCCTGGGAATGGAGAGGCTTGATCCAGATTAGGATTTCCATTTCTGGATACTCTGGGGATACTACAGGGATACTCTGACTTTGCATACGACGCCTTTCACTGAAAGGGCAAAAAAAAAAAAAAAAAAAAATTCAAAAAAAAAAAAAAATTCCCATTCCCTTTCGCATCTGTAAAATCTATTTCACTATTAAAGAACGGTGAAGGTTTACTCTATACAAGTTTTCATATATATATATATATATATATATATATATATATATATATATATATATATATATATATATATATATATATGAATGTATATTTCAAATAGCATATTTCGCTGTGATTAAAGTGATTATTTTCACAGAGGTCCTCAGTAATATACGTAAGGTTCATAAGTGGAGATTCTTTATTCCCAGTCTTTCAAAGGACTGTCTGCCTCCATCTTCATAGAACACGATAATGAAAATACAAACACACAAACACACATGTATATATGTATATATATTTGTATTATGATGTAAATAACTCAGCATGGTAGGCAAGTGGTGTGAATTAATGGTCAACAGTAGTTCATGGCAAGGAAGTGCATTACCCTTTTTCTTTGTGCGTTTCTTATATAATTTACTAAATGCAGAACGACTGGATAAGAAAGAGATGGAACTGAATTGTTGATCGTGAATACCCATCAGACTTTGATTACACAGAGGAAGGAGTATCTCTGAGGAGACGCATAGATGATTTACATATCCTATTTAACAGGCTGAAGGAAATGGCAAGTGGCACTGATCTTAAAATCAGTGTTTTGTCGATAAGAAGTTGCAAAAAGAGAACTTGCTGATATAGTGAGTGTAACATTGGGAACTTAACCTATCAGTGATATTGCTGCATTGAAGAGTCTTGGCACAGCTATGACAGATGACGGAACTCTTGAAAACGGTTGAAAGACAGGAAGGAAGGCGAAGCAGACCAAACATCTTCGGCAAAGTATTTTCACCGAATACACTTTGATTGCCTAGTAAGATACATATTTCATGAGTTAGATCAGTTTTACTTTGAGGGGGGTTGCGAATCTTGGTATAATAATAAATAACATCTAGTGCGCTAGGTTTAAAATGTACTTTATAGATGAAAAACTGCTGGTTCTCCGTGGCATTGACTCGAACATGTTCTTCGATTAGAGCCTGAAAGGATTACGGGTGGCTGTTCCATGGACATCTGAATGTTCTGGAAGGAAGAAAAGGCCAAGGCTATGACAAACTATGAAGGCGTTGAGAATCCCCAAGAAGGATCAACTAGACAGTGGTTCTCAAACAGCGGAAATGCCCCCTTGGGGGGGGGGGGGGGGGGGGGGGGGGGGGGGTTGGGGGGGGGGGGGGGGGGGGGGGGTTTGGGGAGTGCAGGAATTGTGACCGCAGACTGGCAGGCTCAAAGTGGCTCTAGGACCACGCCAAAATGCAGCGTGCATTGGTCCCACACCACTGAGTGGCAGGCTGGGCTTTCTCTCTACTAACTTGTGTGTTTGTGTTGGGCTGATGCCTTTGTATAATAAGGC
>NC_061098.1:40206291-40224601 GCF_015104395.2 Macrobrachium nipponense | reverse complement strand
TTCGATCCCATGGGGGTAGGAAAGATTATTATCAACTAAAAAATTCCCCCCTCGGGACATATAGAAAAATATATCAATTCCGAGGTAGAGCGAATTAGATATTAAAGGACATTTGTAGCTCGAATGATTTATATGAATCACGGTGATGTGATAAATATTCATATATATATATATATATATATATATATATTTATGTGTGTGTGTGTGTGCAAGTGTGTTCTTGTGTGTAAGTGTAAGTTACTAAGGTGAGTAATTTCTCTGGAACCGAAATTAGTGATGCATAAGCGTCTTATCTTTAACCCATTTTCAATCCCGAAGGATAATAATGTTGATGGTGAGTGTGGATATGAAACAAGAGAGCTGAATCTGTTCGTATAAACGTTCACGTATTATATGATCCTTCAGAAGAATTTATATAGAGGCAGTTGAAGCGAAAGTAAGGATCATAAATATTGTGGTCATGTGGACACGACCCAGATAGATAGTCTTTTGAAGAGAGTATAGCTCTCGGAAGTTGGGTAAGAGGAGAGAAATGGCTAGAAAATGATAGATAGTAAATGTTTTTAAAGAGGAACTGAAGAAAGCATTCCTGATGAACCTTCTTTGCAGGTGAAAAAAAAATCTAAGATGCCGAAACGTTCTTCGCTGAGGGTCATCTACGATTCAGCAACTGAAATATTTAGTTTTTCTCTGTAGTCACCGCTAATGAGGTTAAACGACCTTATGTTGAATAAAACGAATAAAAAAAACCTTCTTTGGTTCGACAGGTTATTACAGAATATCATATTAAATTTCGTTAGATACAATTATAAAGCGTATAAAATAAGAAAGTATTAATATGCACTAAAAGATCAATAATAATTATTTGAGACACCAGGATTTCCTTACAATTAATCATGTCTACAAAATTAATCATGTCTGCAAACATGGAAGAAAATGCTACAAGGAAAGGAAATATTTTTTTTATTTCTTGTAGCATTTCCTGCCATTTTTTGTAGATATGATTAATTGTAAGTAAATCCTGGTGTGTCTCAAGCAATTTTTTCCTAATTTTTGTGCATTATAATAATTTAATACTGTGTATTCTTGACGGTGGTCATATCAGAGCATTCAAGGGTGTGGTGAATTTCAATGAATGATGCTTTTGTTATGGTAATGGTTGAGAGAGAGAGAGAGAGAGAGAGAGAGAGAGAGAGAGAGAGAGAGAGAGAGTTGAACTGCGAGTGTTATGGCAATACAAATTCCCTCCCATTTCCCTCTCTCTTCCTTTCTTTCCCATGAGAATGACTAAAGTGTAAAATCGGCAATTACTTCAGTAGGAACCAAATATATATAGATATAATTTATATATATATATATATATTATATATATATATAATATTATATATGTATATATATATATCTATATATATATATATATATTAATATATAAGAATTCTATTCAATATACGTATACATACATACATACAAATATATACTTATATATATATATATAGATATATATATATATATATATATATATTCTTATATATAAATATATAAAAAGTGAATGCTTGTACAAGTAAGTTTTCCAGAAGTGAAGCGACAAATTTCAGAATTGATCGTACTTCTATAGAAACTCATGGGGTTGCCAGTTAGTATATTTTATTCCAATTATTGTCATCTTATTTATCTGATAAAACGTATCAGTGATTAACTGTATAAGTGCACAAAGTATTTCCCAGTGAATGATCAATGTTAGTTCATCAATTGTTTATTAATAGAAAAAAAAAAAAAAGAATTTCCCCAAAGAAACATCTGCGGCTTCCAAAGTGTGATATGAAGTGTTCACCATAGAGTGGCAGCAGGAACCGTGTGCATAGCATCGGCCTAATATTTGTAAATTAACTTTCTACTTTTATAGCGTTATATCGAAAGTTCTTATGATTTCTTTTGATAAAGCACAGAAGAAGTTTAGCATACTGCTTTAAATGAAATATAAATAAGACAAGTTTGGTCTGTAAAAAAAAAAAAAAAAAAAATCCAAGTTATGTGCGCGTTTAGCGTTGGTTACATGGTTAGACCTATTTCAAGAATCAAGGTTCCAGCTTGTTAGTTAATAATTTCATGGAATTTCTCGATTGTGATAATTTTTGCATGCGGAATTGCGTTCAGGGTCCCACCAAACAATTATTTTCGTAGGTTTCCACTTTTTTTTTTTTTTTTTTTTTTTTTGCCAGTGCATAAGTGAGACTATTCTTGTCATACGATCCGGAGTGTGAATATGCTTGGCGAGCATTATTTTAATTCGAGTATCCCCTGTTATGCTTCTCTCTCTCTCTCTCTCTCTCTCTCTCTCTCTCTCTCTCTCTCTCTCAGGAAGTTTTTATCTATCAGGAATAACCAGAGGTTCTGTTTTAAGAATCGAGCACTAGGCCTATTGGTCATGCTCGGGTGCTTTCTTTATATATATATCATATATATATATATATATATATATATATATATATATATATATATCCCCAAAAAACTCATAAATTTCTGTTATGCAATGATACTTGACTGGATCGAACTGATTACTGGTTGTCAGTGGAAATATGAATTTGGGTGATATCACTCCCTTATGATAAGCCCACTTACGCAAATTCAGTCTTAAATTTCACGGTTGGGATATGATTCGAGATTTGAGGTAATAGGTTGAAGTGAAAAAGGTGGAATTAGTATTGTGGGTAGAGGTAGAGGTAGAGGGGGGAAGGGTTGTTTGGGGTCTGTCGTCTCCCTACTTAACCAGATGGTGATTTCACGGCTGTTCTGGTTGCTAGCGACCGACTTTCTTATTTGTTGGTTAGCGAGTCTGTTTCCCAGGTGCAAGGACAGGTCCTGGCGTCGGTCCTGAAGGTTCTATCGTTGCCTAAATAACAGACAGTGGCCCTGCATTGTAAGCCTTGCAATGCCCGGAACTAGGCCTAGTCACCTGAAGGTAGCAGCAGAGGTTAGAGCCTTTCTCGAAGATGGTGTTTTATGCTCGTCCTAGAAGCAAGAATCAGAATTACCAACCACCCCTAAGTTCTAATGAATCTAGGTGCATTCATGGTTGATTATGTTTAATGTCGCGGAGATTTTTCCTTCACATTCTATTGATACTTGCATGGTTTTACGCATCTTCGCTAAATAATTGATAATACACTATAATATTGAATATTTGTTTCCACATTGCTCGAAATATACATTGGTAATGTTGGTAATCCTGTGTTGAACGAGAATTTCAATTTGTTTCGTTTCTATAGTTTGAAGTAATTGCTATACTTTAAAATAATTTACTATTACCGTAATTTTTTCTTATTGTTGTTATATCTATCATAGATTTGATATTTGTGCATCATATATTAGCTTTATTTTGCTTGATAGAGCTTTCACTGTAGAAAAAAAAAAAAATTTCAGCTACGAGTTGTAGTTGCCAGTTAGTGAATTTCGAACGAAATTCTCTGAAATTTGTCGCTTCAGTTTTCGGAACTTACTGTACATTAGTTTGTATGTTAGTGTGTGCACTAGAAATATCTGAACCACTTGACGAATCTACACAAGATTTGGCACGTGACCACCCTTTGACCCAATTTAGACAATAGGGTAGGTTTCAGTCCTGTAACCCTGCCCCCTTCCTTTTATCTTTGCAACTTATGCCGTAAATAAACTCTAAGGGTTTATCATACCTCATTTCATGTACTCGAAACCATAGACATGTTATTGAAAATGCTTTTCAGTCGCCACAGAAATACCTGGATAAAAGGGACAGTCACCACAGTAAAAAAAACCTGGATATCAGTATATATATATATATATATATATATATATATATATATATATATATATATATATATATATACACCTTTGACCAGATATTACTGTACCGTCTGTACCTTTTTATCCAGCATCGCTGGTACATAAAATGACTTTCCTGTCACTACCAGACTTTGCTGCTAAACCAGTCTCAATAATCAACCAATTTAACGCTAAACTTGTAAACTATAAAAAGCTGACGATTGAGGGAACTTAAGCTGAAACAGGTGGCCATTTCCCCTTAGTTTGTAATGTGAAAAGAGGTTCCCATTACACTGAACATAAAAGAAAATATGAGTCATAGGAAGAAATGAAGCAAAATTTATAGAATTCACCTTAATATAGAATTTAGGCCAAAGGCGAAGCTCTGCGACATATGAGATCATTCATCATTGGGGAATTGACAGTAAAAGGTTTGAAAGGTGTAACAGGAGGAAAACCTTTCAGTTTGCACTATGAATTAACTGTTAGGAGAGGGTTCAGGAAAGTAGGATGGAGGAAAGAAAGCGAATATGAAAGGAGGTACAGTGAAAGGAACAAAAGGGGTTGCAGGTAGGGACGCTGCAAAGGGCCTTAAGTAATGCCTACAGTGCACCGAATGGGAAAATTGGTCAAAATTCCACCTCGTACTACCAGACAAACACGAAGCTTTAACGTATAAAAAAATATGTTGTTTTTTTTATTGACTTTCTCCTTGAATTTGTTCTTAAAAGGAAGATTCAATAACTTTTTTGTGTGTTTCTTCAAACACAAAGAATCCATTGAAGACGAAAGAATCACTTCTCAAGTCGGCCGTCTCATCCAGTTTTTCGATAAAGTTTTGCACGTTCTGCTGATTGTCCCTCTCCACTACAATAACAACATAAAGGATAAAAATGAATTAAAAACTTAACGAGAAAATTAAGACTGTTCTATAAAGTCTCTTCAATAGACGACTTAGAACTTTACTCAACACTTATCAATTAAGGCTGCCATCATTTATAATCACCATGACCGAAGACTATTCATCTTTGAAGGTATATAAAACATCTTTCATCATTATTTCGAAGGATAAGTTTTTTTTCTTTCTTTTTATTATGATAACAAAGACAATGTCTTTGTTTAAGAGAAGAATGAGGGAGATAATGCAATCATGGTTCTTTTTTTTATTTCCCTGAATCCTCCCATCCCTATCTGCAAGCTTGCGAGAGAGAGAGAGAGAGAGAGAGAGAGAGAGAGAGAGAGAACGGATTTGTATGTTAGTTATCTTTTACCGTAAGGTAAAAGATTTTTTTTACAGTTTTAAAATTTTCGTTTCATGAATCTATCTTTCTACGAGAGAGAGAGAGAGAGAGAGAGAGAGAGAGAGAGAGAGAGAGAGAGAGAGAGAGAGAGAATGTTTATTCAAATCATCCTTCTAATGTAAACCTGATGTCTCCTTATGGAATGGGAATGATGGCATATTATTATTATTATTATTATTATTATTATTATTATTATTATTATTATTATTATTATTATTATATTCAGAAGACGAACCCTATTCAAAGTGAAGAAGCCCACCAAAGGGCCACTGACTTGAAATTCAGGCATCCAAAGAATGTGTTCATATGGTGGACTTTAATTATCTCAACTTTCACTGGTTGTAAATGATGCAGCTTATGAATAATAATATTTGTTTGTAGTTATTCGTTTTTAATAACCCAAAAACATAAGCAAATAAATCTTATGAGACGCTTTTTGTTATCGAGGACAGAAAATCTCAAATTAAGTTTTTAGACTCTGTACCTATGACAAAATTTAGACGACAGAAGTAACATTTTTTTCTCTAGTTTCCTTTTTTCTTTGATGAATAAGAAACATTCTAATCCCATTTTCTCACTTTTCACATCGACGAGAGTTGGCAACTTTCAAAGATGGAGAAACTGTCCTTCATAAGAAATAGTATTGAATGGTGTTCTGTGTTACACTACTAAATAATGAGATAATTAATATTAAGCAAAATTAAGATTAAATAGAAAGAATAGATATAATCTAAAACAAACAGGCTCCCTTAGCAGTCTGCTCAAAGAACGGGAATAGAATAGAGCCTAAACTCTTACGATCTGAGCTGACCTGCATGACGATGGGCTTTTAATTTTTACAAATATGAAGGTGGAACTCTTGCATAATTATGAAGATGACACTGCATTAATATCATGGTTCCTGTAAAAAAATGATTTATCAAATTCGACAGACATTAGTGTTTAATATTATAGTTTTTCAAGGTCGCTGAGATGAATAGTGATACTCCTGATGTCCTTTAAGCCTAAGTTCAGCCCCGATAGGAAGAGGGGGTGGAGAGGTGGTGACATATAAAAATAACCAAAATATACAGATATTAGTATCTAATCCATAACTTTTGAGGTCGTTAAGATGAATAGTGACACTCCTGGTGCCCTTTAAGTCCAAGTGGTGAAAAATAAAATGTCAAAAATGCTGGGCAATGTAATAGAAGAAACTATCTTAATAGGAAAGAGAGAGAGAGAGAGAGAGAGAGAGAGAGACAGACAGACAGACAGACAGACAGACAGAGGGAGGGAGAGAGAGTGACAAGGAGTTACAAGGATTAGGATGTCTTAAAGACTTATTAGTCCATCTGAGGAGATATCCTGTGCTCACTTATGAACAGCAGGTTTTACTGTTCATTCACAATGTCCTCCTAATGATTTTGTCTAGCTTTCTTTTAAACACTTCAACACTGTTGCTGTTTACAACTTCTGGTGGCAGTTTATTCCATATCTTGTACGTAAAGAGGTTCCCACAATGAGATGTGTTGTATTTCTTCAGTTCTAGTTTCCATCTATTATTTCTTGTTTGGTTTTCAGCTTTTATGCACTGTTTTGTGGATTTTAAGTCCTTGGTAATGATGACTCCAAGGTCATCTTCTCCTTTTACATTATTTATGTCATTCCTAAGCAGCATGAGGGTTGTTTGTTCCTATTCGTAACACTTTACTTATCAAAATTAAAAGGCATTTGCCATCTTTTTTACCACTCTTCTATTTATTTTTTTAGATAATTTCTTAAACTTTCTACTGTCTGGGTCTGCTGCATTTACACCAAGTTTGGCGTCTTCTGCAAATTTGGATATCCTGCTAGTTAATCCTACATCAGTGTCATTAATATAAACAAAGGAAAATAAGTACGGGCCAAGGATAGAACCCTGAGGAACTCGCTTGTCACATCTGCCCATTCTGATACTTTACTGTATATTATGACTCTGTCTTTTCTATCAGTTCGCCAGTCATCGAACCAGTCTGCTATTTCTCCTGCAATTCCTAAAGCTCTAACTTTTGTCAAGAGGTTTGATAGGCAGGATCTGTTTTGTCTGAAGCCGTGTTGACTGTTTAACAACACGTTGTTTCTATCTATGTGAGCCACAATGTGATCTGCAATTATGGAATCAGAAATCTTGCAAACGACCGACGTTAGACAGATTGGTCTATAATTTCCTGGCTCTTCTGTTGGACCCTTTTTGTAAACTGATGCACATTACCCTGTTTCCATCCTTTAGGTGCCTTTCGTTGTTCTGCAGCTTTGCTTTCAAATTTATATAGGTGAGGAATATCTCCTCTTTTAACTCTTTCCTTTCTCTTGGGTGCATCCCATCCAGACCAGAAGATTTGAACTTGTTTCGTTTTTCTATTTGTTTTAACATCTTCGTTCTGTAAATATTATTTGTCAACTGGTTCTGCATCTTCATATTTAATAGCTGGTTCAGGGACTGAGGTAGTGTCTTCAATTGTGAAAACACTGATAAATAAAATTTATTCAATAATTCTGCTTTTTTCCATGTCTGAGATTCACCAGATTACCTCCATTCGTCCCCTTAAGGGACCTATGACTAATTTTTATTTGGTTTGGCCTTCCTGCTATTAGCATGACCAAAGCATTCTTTTGGTTTTTCCTTACAAACTGAGGTAACTCTCTTATCCTCATTTATCTTTGCATTTCTTACTATTTTATCCACCATTCTACAGAGTTCTTTTTGCCTACTTGCTTCTTCTGGTGATGGGCGTGGGTTCATTGATTTGTGCATCTTGTCTCTTTCTCTTATTTTATTTCTAATTTCCCTGTTGAACCACTTAGGCTGAGGGTTGCCATTTATTAGCATTTGCTTTAATGGAATACATTTGGAGCGTTTTTCTGTATATTCCTCATGAAAGGCTTCCCAGTAATAATCTATGTCTGTGTTTTCGTTGTACTCTAGAGTTTTAACATACTCCTTAAGTGTGCTTAGGTCTCCTCGACGGTATCTAATCTCTTAGTATCTTCTCTTTTTTATGCTGAATATTAATGTGAAATGCAATTATATTATTGGTCGCTTTTGCAACGTAGACATGCACCTACTGAAAGGTCAAACACTAGGTTATCTTCTGTTGATAGGACAAAGTTTAGTATGTTATTTCCTCTAGTAGGTTTGTCATCCCATTGATGGAGCCATTCATTTTGAGAAATTCTAGAAGTCTCCTTCATTCTAAGTTTGATATAGAAGTCATAGTGTCCCAGTATAGTGCTGCACTGAAACCTCCCATTATTATGCAGTTTGTTGTTTATTTCTTGTCCTAGTAGTGCATACAACTCCTCGTCGGACATTTGTTGTTGGTGGGGAGATTTGTACACTAGTATTGGAGCTAGCTTCTTCCCTAGACTGCTTATATTGATGCCAGTTACTTCTTGCTTGGTTGTAATTTTACACTCTATTGGACTGAAGTGGTCCTTGACATATAACATAACTCCTCCACCTTTTTTTATTCGGTCAATCTTTTCTTAACAATTTATATCCTGCTATGTGGTACTCTCATATGAAGACTCTTGTCTTCATATGAGTGCTGGAACAAAACAAAAGTGTCATCAACATATCTTCGATAAAAAGACAGTTTAAAATTACGATTACACTGTAAAGGGCCTCAAGTAATGCCTACAGTGCACCGAATGAGGTTCACAGACGGCGCTATTCCCCCTACGGAGTAAAGCAAAATTGGTATTTTGGGAAAATTGGTCAAAATTCACCCTCGTAACACCAGACAAACACGAAGCTTTAACGTATAAAAGGATATGCTGTTCTTTTATTAACTTCCCTGGTTGTTACCTTATTAGCTGTTGATTGTACTTAAATGGAAGACTTAATTCCTTTTTTTCGTGTTTCTTCAAGCACAAAGAATCCATTAAAGACGTAAGATTCACTTCTCAACTCGGCCGTGTCATCCAATTTGTCGATAACGTTTTGAAAGTTCTGCTGATTGTCCCTCTCCACTACAATACCAATAAAAAGGATAAAAATGACTTAAAAACTTGACAAGAAAATGAAGACTGTTCTATAAAGTCTCTTCAATAGACGACATAGAACTTTACTCAACACTTATCAATTAAGGCTGCCATCATTTATAATCACCATGACCGAAGACTATTCATCTTTGTAGGTATATAATAGATCTTTCATCATTATTTCGAAGGATAAGTGTTTTTCTTTCCTTTTATTGTGATAACAAAGACATCTTCTTTGTTTACGCGAAGAATGAGGGAGATAATGCAATCATGGTTTTTTTATTTTCCCGAAACCATCCCATCCTCTTATCTGCAAGCTTGAGAAAGAGAGAGAGAGAGAGAGAAAGTTTATTCAAATCATCCTTCTAATGTAAACCTGATGTCTCCTTTTGGAATGGAAAGGATGGCATATATTATTATTATATTATTATTATTATTATTATTATTATTATTATTATTAGATTCAGAAGACGAACCCTATCCAAAGTGAAGACGCCACCAAAGGGGCCAGTGACTTGAAATTCTGGCATCCAAAGAATGTGTTCATATGGTGATTTTAATTCGGTCAATTTTCACTTGTAAATGATGCAGCTTCTGAATAATAACATTTGTTTGTGGTTATTCGTTTTTAATATCTCAAAAACATAAGCAAATAAATCTTGTGAGACAATTTTTTTATCGAGGACTGAAAATCTCAAATGAAGTTTTTAGACTCTGTACCTATGACAAAATTTAGATGACAGAAGTAACATTTTTTTCTCCAGTTTCCTTTTTTCTTTTGATGAATAAGAAACATTCTAATCCCATTTTCTCACTTTTCACATTGCTTCCTTAGTAGTCTGCTCAAAGAACAGGAATAGAATAGAGCCTAAACTATTACGATTTGAGCTGGCTTGCATGACGATGGGCTTTTAATTTTTACAAATATTGATGGTAGAAACTCCTACATAATTATGAAGATGACACTGTATTAATATCATGGTTTCCTGTAAAAATGATGATCAAATTCGACAGATATTAGTTTTTGTATATAGTTTTCAAGGTCGCTGAGATGATTAGTGACACTCCTGATGTCCTTTAAGTCTAAGTTCAGCCCCAATAGGAAGAGGGGGTGGAGAGGTGGTGACATATAAAAATAACCAAAATATACAGATATTAATGTTTAATACATAGCTTTTGAGGTCGCTGAGATGAATAGTGACACTCCTGGTACCCTTTAAGTCCAAGTTCAGCCTCATTGGGAAATGGGGGATGGGGTGATTATTAGTGGTGAAATATAAAATGTCAAAAATGCTGGGCAATGTAATTGAAGAAAGTATCTTAACAGGAAAGAGAGAGAGAGCGAGAGAGAGAGAGAGAGAGACCGAGAGACGAGAGAGAGAGAGAGAGAGAGAGAGAGAGAGAGAGAGAGTTACAAGGAGTTAAAAGGATTAGGATGTCTTAAAGACTTATTAGTCCGTCTAGGGAGGTATCGTGTGCTCACTATCTCTAGGAGCAGGTTTTACTGTTCATTCACAATGTCCTCCTAATGATTTTGTCTAGCTTTCTTTTAAACACTTCAACACTTGCTGTTTACAACTTCTGGTGGCAGTTTTATTCCATATCCTGTATGTAAAAGAAGTTCCCACAGTGAGATGCGTTGTATCTCTTCAGTTCTAGTTTCCATCTATTTTATTTCTGTTGGTTTTCGTTTTCAGCTTTTATGCACTGTTTTGTGGATTTTAAGTCCTTCGTAATGATGACTCCAAGGTCATCTTCTTCTTTTACACTATGTGTCATTCCTAAGCAGCATGTAGTTTCCATGAGTTATTTGTAACACTTTACACTTATGCAAATTAAAAGGTATTTGCCACATCTTTTTTACCACTCTCCTATTTTCATTAGATCATTTCTTAAACTCTCTACTGTCTCTGGGTCTGCTGCATTTACACCAAGTTTGGCGTCTTCTGTTTTTAACATCTTCTGTAAATATTATTTTGTCAATTGGTTCTGCCCCTTCATATTTAATCTGGTTCAGGGATTGAGGTAATGTCTTCAATTGTGAAAACACTAATAAATAAACTTATTCAATAATTCTGCTTTTTCCAAGTCTGAATTCACCAGGTTACCTCCATTGTCCCTTATCCTCATTCATCTTTGCATTTCTCACTATTTTATCCACCATTCACTAGAGTTCTTTATGCCTACTTGCTTCTTCTGGTGTTGGGCGTGGGTTCATTGATTTGTGCAATCTGTCTCTTTCTCTTATTTTATTTCTAATTTCTCTGTTAAACCACTTAGGCTGAGGGTTGCCATTTGTTAGCATTTGCTTTAATGGAATATATTTTGGAGCGTTTTTCTGTATATTCCTCATGAAAGGCTTCCCAGTAATAATCTATGTCTGTGTTTTTCGGTTTACTCTAGAGTTTTAACATACTCCTTTAGTTGGCTTAGGTCTCCTCGACGGTAGTCTAATCGCTTTAGTATCTTTTTCTCTTTTTTACGTTGAAATGTAAATATTTTTTGGTCGCTTTTGCGTAGATATGCACCTACTGAAAGGTCAAACATTAGGTTATCTTCTGTTGATAGGACAAAGTTTAGTATGTTGTTTCCTCTTGTAGGTTTGTCATCCCATTGATGGAGCCATTCATTTTTGAGAAATTCTAGAAGTCTCCTTCATTCTAAGTTTGATATAGAAGTCATAATGTCCCAGTGTAGTGCTGCACTGAAACCTCCCATTATTATGCAGAGTTTGTTGTTTATTTCTTGTCCTAGTAGTGCATACAACTCTTCGTCGGACATTTGTTGTTGGTGGGAAGATCTGTACACTAGTATTAAAGTTAGCTTCTTCCCTACACTGCTTATATTAATGCCAGTTACTTCTTGTTTGGTAGTAATTTTACACTCTATTGGACTGAGGTGGTCCTTGACATATAACAACTCCTCCACCTTTTTTATTAGGTCAATCTTAACAATTTATATCCTGCTATGTGGTACTCTCTATGAAAGACTCTTGTTGCCTCTCGTATCCATGTTTCTATGATACCTATTATGTCTAATTCCTCAATTGCTATCAATGCTTTGAAGAGATCTACTTTGTTCCAAATAGATTTTGCATTAAACTTTTCTCTTTTGTCCTCGGTGGCTTCATTCATTTCCCTTATTTACACAATTTCCTGCAATGCTTTTAGAAACCAAATTCTGGGAGCTTTCCGACTTCTTCCCTTCAATGTTCAGCTCACTGAGGAGTTTCAAGTGGTTTTCGTTAGGGTTTTTTCCCAGTAATTTTGCTCCTTCCAAATTCAAGTAAGTCTTTTATATAATTTTTTTACACGCTACAAATCTGTAACAAAAGTTTACAAACTTAACACCCTTTTCTTGGCAAAATCGTTCCAGTCTGTCATTAATTCCAATTGCCATGCTGAGGGAATAGTGTCTTACATTGATTCTAGGAAGAAGTCCTATAAGAATGTCGTTATTGGTTTTCTCGCGGATGTTTTCTACAATATTGCTCAGGTTGGCTACAAGACCTTCTGTCTGGCCAGTTCTTTCATCTTTTAGAAATAAATCGTTTCCTCTTCCTTGCACTATGATTCCACTTTTTTTTTTACTCTTCACTTTGATTTTCTTCACTGCCTCTGCTATCTTCAGCTTTCGTAAATATTGAATAATTTTTATGCTAGATATTAAGCTTAGCAGCTAAGAGCAATGAACATTAAAAGAGTGAGTCGACTCTTTCTAAAAGCTTTTCGAAGAATTCGAGGAAAAGATTAAGATCAAAGGTCCTTTTATCACTCCCTCAGGATTCCAATCGCTTCCAGATTAGAATACAGAGACTTTTTCGCCTCCTTTCCCGTCCCATTTAACCGTTTTCGAGGATTATAAATAAATCACGAGTTTATGACTGACAGAAATTCATAATCAGAAAAGTTTTACAACACATGATGATCACTCTTATTCCAATATTCCAGACTTCATGATATTAATTTGCTAACGATAAAAAAGGGAGGAAAAAAATTCATGTTAAGAACAACAAACAGATAATTTGTAATATTATTATTCATTCATAATCAACACGCTGAACAGTAAATGTGGTAGGTACGAACTCTCAAATTAGTATATGGCCACTTTGTTCATTTCATTACTTGGCATCATTCTTAATTTTGTACTTTTTTCATATTTAAAGTAGACTACCGTATCTGAAGTACCTGAGCTTGGAACAGATTATATATATATATATAATATATATATATCCTTTATATATTATATATATATATATATATCTTATATATATATATATATATGTATATATATATATATATGATAAATAGAAAAGTCATAGACTGAATGAATACAAATAACGGCTTGTGAAAGAGGTTTGATATTTCCTGAAGCAAAGAAACAATACAACAATAGTACAAGAACTGTGTTACGTGAAAGTAAGGATTGTTGCAGATTCCTTCCATCCCACGTTATGTCAGCATTACACGAAAATGCCTTCATGCAAATGAGTGCCTGATTATGGTTCATGAGATCCATTTAGGCGAAATTTTGGTTGAAACTTTTACCCCGAACTTTTGTTCTTCTCTCTTAAATAATGACTCTGTTTCGTTCTCCCAAGATGGATTCCAGTCGTTTCTCCCTCCACCCCTTTCCATGTAAAGAAATACAAATCTCCATCAGGACAAGAGAAGCAAAATAAAAACAAGGCGTGATCCGACCTCCAGCCTACTCGAGATGCATGCAAGGTTTACCCCTTACGCGTTAGTTGTCAACATATTCCTAACTTGACGTGATGTGATCTTCGTAATAAAGACTCATAATTAGCACTACTCATACTAACAACAAGTTCAAATAAAAAGGACACAAATTAAACACATCCATATATTCTCAGTTATAAGTGGAAGCACAGAATAAATTCAGTTCATCAAATAAATTAAAACGCGCTAAAATCTATGGGCAAATAACCCATTGTTTCACCAACGTAAATTAAAAATAATTGACTATATTTTATTAGAAATGATTATTTGGTACCGTTTAACATGCTCAGTATTGGTTTATTACATTTTCATTCTAATAAATATATCATAAATATCCTATCCTAAAATTCAACGCGAAACACCTTTCTCAGACCTTTCTATGCGTTCCTACCCTATCCCACCCCCTCCCCCTCCCCCCACAAAACCATCCACAACAACTACTAAGTAGTCTGTAAGGCTTACTCCCCGAGTAAGCAATAACGCTCCAAAATGAGCGGTTTTACTCTCAAAGAATCTTCAGCTTAACGTTACCTCAATTATCCCAAATGTATATTACAATCTTGCAATCGTTCATGACACAGCTATTATTTATGTAAATGATTTTGTTAATCTTTTAAAATCAATTAAAAGTCCAATAAATCTCATTTTTACAGTTTTAACAATATTTTATAATTTAAAGATATTTAACACCTGTATGGGGATAGCGCCATCAATGCACCTCTCATGGGGTGCACTGTAGGCATTACTAAAGGTTCTTTGGAGCGTCCCTTTGGCTCTTAACTGCAACCTCGTTCGTTCCTTTTACTTTACCTCCTTTCATATTCTCTATCTTCCATCCTACTTTTCACTCTGCCCTAACAATTTTGATTCCTATGTCAACTGCTTTGAGGTTTTCCTCCTGTTACACCTTTCAGACCTTTTACTGTCAATTTCCATTTCAGCGCCGAATGACCTCATAGAACCCAGTGCTTGGCCTTGGGCCTAAATTCCATATTCAATTCAATTTGGTTCAATAAGATATTTAACATGTTTTATACTAAAATTCAGTTTTCTTTTAAACTATCAGAACACCTTTTTTTTTTTTTTTTTTTTTTTTTTTTTTTTTTTTTTTTTTTAGTTTTTTTTTTTTTTTTTTTTTTTTTTTTACAAATACGAAAGCAAAGAGGATTGTTGGGATTTCATTTCTCATTTCAGTGTTGAAGTTTATTCATGTTCTCTTCTCCATCTAGAATGAAACAGTCAGTTTTAGCGATATATTTTTCATTAACGTCTCAATTTTAGGTACACTGCTTAAATGTTAAGAAAAATACGTGCATGTTTTTGCTTAGGTATTCAAAAAATTTAAGTAAATTTTAGGGTTTCTTTCACAATCATATTTTCGTTTAAGGCGAATATTTGGCCCCTCCCGCTGAAGACAAAGATATCGAGATTTCATATATCGGTTGCGTTGGTGTCATATTATTTTAAATCTTCTCGCTATTTTGCAATTAGAAGGAAAAATCCCATAGACAAGAAAAAGATTTTTCCTGTTCACTTTGTATATTTATGCAGGCAAACCTTTTGACGCTCCCTCTCTGATACGCAGAGTTCTACCCTAAGCCTTGAATATAAGATATTATGCGATGTCCGTGACGATAATTCTGTTTCATATCTTGAGCTCTGAGGTACAAGAAGTCTCCTGATGTGATAATTGGCTAGAATCTCTCATCTAATAATTATTTCACGCAGGAGAATTCTGGTATTGAAGCGATGTTCCCATCTGCTGATCATTTCATTTGGCGAGAATACCACTCAAATGTTTGGTGTGATGTCATCAAAAGCTTCTCTTCTACCTTCATTGGAAGCAAGAAAGAGGTTTGCCTGCACAGAGTGAACTTCATGAACAAGAAATAAGCCTTTTAGTCTTATTTTTTTTCTCCTCGTTGTAAACGCAGCAAGAAGAACAGAAATAAGATCTAACCGATGCCCTGTTGTATCAGATATGAGATAGGAACGAGTTAGAGATTTGAAAAAATAGATAAAAGACACGAAAATACGATAATTTTCATCTAATTCTTCTCAAAAACGACTCCAAAAACTGACTTACCTCACAAGCATCGTGACAGAACAAAATAAACCAGTTTTCTGTACAGCATATAACCAAGGCCACCGAAAATAAATGTCTTTCGGCGATCTCGGTATAATGCCTTATGAGCAGCGGCCCATGAAATTTTAACCATGACCCGGTGGTGGCCTATCCTATCTCTTTGCCAGAAGCACGATTATGGCTAACTTTAACCTTAGATAGAATCAAATGTACTCAGGCTACAGGGATGCAATTTGGTATGTTTGATGATTGGAGGGTGGATGATCAACATTCCAATTTGCAGCCCTCTAGCCTCAGTAGTTTTGAAGATCTGAGGGCGGTCAGGAAAAGTGCGGACGGACGAACAAAGACGGCACAATAGTTTTTCTTTTACATAAAAGCAAAATATATATATATATATATAGTATATATATATATATATATATATATATATATATATAAATAAATAAACGGAAATGTCCTCTCAGAGCTGTGAAACAATGTACTGACGCCATTTTGAATTTCGTAAAAAAAAAAAAAAAATTCCTAGGTATGATTTAGATTTTCAAATATTTTCGAATTTGTCCTCGATTTTAAATGAATTTAGTATTCTCTCTCTCTCTCTCTCTCTCTCTCTCTCTCTCTCTCTCTCTCTCTCTCTCTCTCTCGTACTGTACGAATATCCTCTTGGAGCTTTCCCTCTAATTAGGAAGTATCAAATGTCATGATAAAGAGGTAATCCAATTCAGGTGACCGTGGAGTTTATAATGAGTTTGTTTCACCTTTAATGAGGGATTTTCCTATCTCCATCTCTCTCTTCTATTGATTTCTGCCATTGTCACAAATAGTAAATAATGAGTAAAGTTTTTTTTGTTGACTAATAATAGTAACTTACAAGTCTGTTAAAACTTTCCAAAAATATTTTTCATTCATACTTCGTCATAATGAAATTGCATTTACTTTGGGTGAAGTAAGATTACTGTTTAGATTAAGGCAAAATTTGCCGTTAAACAAACTTGATAAATTAAGTATATCTTAGTTTAACCAGACCACTGAACTGGTTAACAGCTCTCCTATAAAGGGCTGGTCCGAAGGATTAGATTTTTTTCACGTGGCTGGGAACCAATTGGTTTCTCAGCGACAGGACCTACAGCTTATTGTGTGATCCGACCCACATTATATCGAGAAATGCATTTCTAATCACCAGAAATAAATTTCTCTGATTCCGCGCTGGCGGTCGCAGGAAACGAACTCGGTCTTCCAGTTTGATAGTCGACCACGGAACCCACTCGCCCAGTGAGGAACTAAAAACAAAAAAATCTGATCAAATTTCGATGCATTTCATTTGCATCAAACTGTTCTGATTCTCGATTTTCTGATCTGATCATTCCACTTTCATTCCCGTGACCTACCAGACCTCCAAATTCTCTCTCTCTCTCTCTTCTCTCTCTCTCTCTCAGTGTCAGTGTGAGTTGGCAACACCCATCCTTCACTCCTATGTCATTTCTTAGGCTTTTTTTATTGAAGGCCGCATCTTTTCCCTTCCAGCAGATGGCTTCAAGGGACCCGTCTCTCTCCCCGTCGGGTGTGAAGCCATCCGTTACACCCTTAGCTGGAAGTTTCCAGTGACAAAATAAAGGCGGTAAGCACATATAGCAAAAAATAAATGCTTCGAGGGGTGCCTATGGCATCAAGGGCAGAGATGATGGTTGAGTTGAATTGAAGAATTGAAGCCAAAAGTCAAGCACTGGGACCTATGAGGTTATTCAGCTACAATGTCCTTTAATATACAATTCCCTCTACCACATAATAAATATATTTTCATATGTGTTAACCGAAGGGACATTTTTTTATTGAAGATTATTTCGTCCTTTCGTGAGACGAAAGTATAATCAGTTAAAAATTCCCCTTCTGTTAACATATATGAAAGTACAATAATTTTGAGGTAGAGCGAATTGGATATTAAAAGACATTTGTAGCTAAATGCATGTATTTAATTGAATTAAAAAGTTGTGATAAAAATTCATTTACATATACATATATACATCTCTCTCTCTCTCTCTCTCTCTCTCTCTCTCTCTCTCTCTCTCTCTCTCTCTCTCAATCCAAATGTACCTAAGTAATCAATCTTTATGAGAGTCATAAAAAAGTTATGCATTGATAAGGTTTCCGAGAGGGCCAATCAAATTCATGTTTATGAGAATCGCTTATATTGATTTTATGAGAGACTGAACAATTTTGAGGTTTAAAAGAATAATAATCGCATTGCATGAAAAGGATGAAACCCTTAATAAAATGTAGTTGTATATCTATGTATAGGCATTTTGTATAAGATGGAATATCTTCAAAAGAACTACGAAATTATATACTTGATAATTCATCAACGATAGATTCCAGTTTTG
>NC_061098.1:40146291-40201291 GCF_015104395.2 Macrobrachium nipponense | reverse complement strand
GGAGAAAGGATAGAGAGAGAGAGAGATGGAATGTTATCAATCTGCCTTAACACTTTGGCTGACGCTTACCAAATAAAATACGAGATTCTTATCTTGTTACATATATATATATACATATATATATATATATATATATATATATATATATATATATATATATATATATATATATATATATATATATATATATATATATATATATATATATATATTCAACGACTAGATGAGATTACATAAGTCGGTGTGGTATTGTGAAGAACTTGTGAATGTAAGTACCTCTTAATGAAAAGCTCAACTCAGAAAATATAAGGAGCTTAGATATAACGTGAAGTGAAAAAAACCAGATTTGACCACTTTTGGACGGATGAGGCAAAATAGAATTCTGCAGAAATTGTAGGGGAAAAATTTTCCACACAAGGGTGAATCTAAACTTACCGTTCCGACTTGATGAGGAGCTCTTAACAGATTTGGCTACGTCATTGGTCTGGGTCATGGCTGCTTCCTGAGAAATCTATAACCTGCAAAAATAAAAAGAAAAAGAAAAATTAAAAAAAATTTAAAAATCGCATTAACAGACGTGAGCTGTGGTAAACATAAAAATTTTTGGAATACTGACTGAATATTATATGGAAAAGAGAGTAACATTTTTCCGTTCTATGATACAAAACGGTAATTTCTTCTTTCAAATATAAATTCTGGAAAATTACACACTTAGTTTTTTAACTAGCCACTCCATAGCTTCAAACTACATGCAAACAGATGTGTCTGGCATATTTTAAAAGTACATTCAATTTGTTGAACTTTCGTCTACTGAATAGATTTTACGTGGGATATATGAAATCTTAATGAACATTAAGAAGCGCTGAAAGTTAACTTTCATTATGCCAGTATCTTATGATACAGAAAATGTAATAAAAACAAGTTTAATAACGCTCTCATTAAACGAAATTACGATCCCGGTGGTTATCGGTTCCTGTTTATCTTACAAAATGATTTTTATTGTATCCAGCTAAAGAAAGTTTTCATTCTTTACCTGAATTTTCGAGGAATCGTCTGTTCCATTTCATTTGTAGATATACCGAGTAACCTTTCGCAGCTGCATTCAATTTATGTACAATTTTGGACAAAACAAAATCATTCGTTTTTCGTGGTCTCTTTGTGTGTCGATATTTCCTCTGATTTCAATCTAAAAATATCGTCATCCCAGCTTTCGTTTAGTTTGAACGTTACAACTGACTGTGCACATTTTATTACACAACTTTCTGAATAACTTTTCTGTTAATTTGAACTCATTATAGTTGAGTTGAATATCAGATTTAGGCCAAAGGCCAAGCACTGGGACCTATGAGGTCATTGAGCGCTGAAAGGGAAATTGACAGTAAAAGGTTTGAAAGGCGTAACAGGAGGAAAACCTCAAAGCAATTGAAGCACTAGGAATTCAGGTGATAAAAGTTGGGTATAAAAAATAAAAGGAAAGGCACTAGTTTTTAGGATTTTGGTTTTTTGGAAGAATGTTTGGAATGGGTTGGATTGGTTGGGAATTGTTATGGATGGATGGTGTTGTGGTGTGGGATTTGGGAATGGAAATGTTTGGTTGGATGATGGTTGAATGGTGGATTGGATTTGTTGGATTTTGTTGTGCGAAATGGTGATTTGGAAAATTTTGGATTGGATGGATGAGAAAGTTGGGATGTTTATTGGGATTTTTGGGAATGAATGTGTTTGGAAATGGAAAGGAAGATGAAGAAAGAGATATCGAAAAGGGAGGCACAGTAAAAGGGACGAACTTGGCTGCAGCTAGGGGCCGAAGGCATGCTGCAAAGAACCTAAAGTAATGCCAACAGTGCATCGCATGAGGTCCACTGACGGCACTAACTCTCCTACGGGGTAACTCATTATAGTTGGGTTCTTAATGGACATCAGTGGGCTGTTTTATTCTCCGATAGCCTTTGAAAAGTGTCTCTCGGCAACTGAGGCGAAAGAAATCTCAGCATCGGAGGATAAATGATCCGATCATCGACTCGGCTTTCTTGATCCACACCGGAAGGTATTTATTCCGCGACAACTGATGACGGCAGCCAACAGCCTCTTTCGTCTCCCTTTCAAGTTGCTCGCTAATTAGGGATCATTTGGGCTTCTGTTCTCTAGTGTTACAAGACCTTCAGGGGCGGGGTTTTCATGACATAGACGTCATCCTACAGAGCCAGCGTTGCTAGTCTGACTTGGTTTGTTTTGTTTGTTTGTTTGCATGTTTTTTTGTTTTTTTTTTTACGTTGCATGGAACCAGTGGTTATTCAGCAACGGATGTTATTCTGTGACTTGGGTGTCATCGCCAGAGAAGAATGAAAATTCTAAAGCCACTGAATCGATCGACAAAAGGACACACGAAACAACCTGACAGCAAGAGAGACAACGCAACACATGCACGCACATACAGAGAAGGTTTGCGGGAATAATGACTGAAATGGAGAGAGAAAAAGAAAAACTGAAATTGGGTACTACGAAATAACCTACACAGACTAGCTCGTATCTTTACTATTGTATTGGATCCCATAAAGCGGAGTTTTCATTAGAAATATATTTCCAAAATGGGCCGCTGAATACACATAACATTTTCATCAAAATCATACATTTTATTTTATATTCCATTCACCTCAGTTCATTTCCTACATTTTTGGAACAATAACATTTAATTTAAGAGCTTGGCATGACGAGGAAGTGAGTGTGGTACTTTTTGGTTATTTTTCTCTCTCTGTCAATGTCCTCTTCTACGTACACTTGGCTAATTCCACGTTGGACGAGTGGATTTCGCGCTCGGCTATACCAATCCGGTGGTCCGAAGTTCGATTCTCGGCTCGGCCAATGCGGAACCAGAGGAATTTATTTCTGGTGATAGAAATTCATTTCCCGATATAATGTGGTTCGGATCCACAATAAGCTGTAGGTCCCGTTGCTAGTATCCAATTGGTTCCCAGTTACGTAAAAATATCTAACCCTTCGGGCCAGCCCCTAGGAGAACTGTTAATCAGCTCAGTGGTCTGGTAATGCTAAGATATACTTTTAACGTAGACTTGGCTAATCCTCTCACCACTCGGTACCTGACAGTGTCCTAGTTACAGCACAAACGATTGTATCATTGTTGGGTACTTCAACCTTTCTTTTGATATGTTAGAAAAAAAACTCCGTGCCACTGTTAGTAGTGTAACAGCTATACATAGCATAAATGCTGTGTTATTTAGGTAATAATACGTTGACATATGTCAAATGCACTCATATGATCAAAACCTATAAAATCTTTCCTCTCCTTCCTGAGTCCACGGTTAAGTCACAGATACAAACAAACAAACAAAAAAAAGGTCACAGGAAAACAAGGGGGAAAAAAAGCTGTCACGTCATCTATCCTAGATAGTGACCCCAAGGGTTTTTTCTAGCCGGTGTCTCCATCCCGTATCCACCCGGTGTACCATGTATCCACCCGGTGTGTCCATGTATCCACCCGGTGTGTCCTCCATGTATCCACCCGGTGTGTCTCCATGTATCCACCCACCGGTGTGCCGTGTACGGGTATCCACCCGGTGTGTGTCCCTGTATCCAACCGGTGTGCCATGTATCCACCGGTGTGTGTCCATGGACCACCCGGTGTACATATACCACCGGTGTATCCACCTGTCCCATGTATCCACCCGGTGTGTGTCCATGTACCACCCGGTGTGTCCATGTATCCACCCGGTGTGTCCTGTATCCACCGTTGTGTGTCCTGTATCCACCCGGTGTGTGGCCATGTATCCACCCGGGGGTGTCCTGTATCACCGGTGTGTTCCATGTATCCACCCGGTGTGTCCATGTATCCCACCTGGTGTGTCCACCCGGTATACCCACCCGGTGTGTCCATGTATCCACCGGTCCGTGTCTCCATGTAATCCACCCGGTGTGTGTACCACCCGGTGTGTTCATGTATCCACCCGGTGTGTCCAGTATCCCCCGGTGTGTCCTCCATGTATCCACCGGTGTGTCCCATGTATCCACCCTGGTGTCTCCATGTATCCACCCGGTGTCCTCCATGTATCCACCCTTGGGTGTGTCCATGAATCCACCCGGGTGTGTGTCATGTATCCACCCGCCGGTGTGTGTCCATGTATCCACCGGTTGTTGTCCAGTATCCACCCGGTGTGTCTCCATGTATCCACCCGGTGTGGTTCCAATGTATCCACCCGGTGTGTCTCCAGGTATCCACCCGGTGTGTGTCCATGTATCCCCCAACCGGTGGTGTCCATGTATCCACCCGGTGTGTGTCCATGTAATCCGTTGTGGTCCCTGATCCACCCGGTGTCCATGTATCCACCCGGTGTGTCCATGTCCTCCACCCGGTGTGTCCATGTATCCACCCGGTGTGTCCAATGTATCCACCCGTTGTGTCCATGTATTCCACCGGTGTGTGTCCATGTATCCACCCTGGTGTGTCTCCATGTATCCACCCGGTGTGTCCTGTATCCACCGGTGTGTGTCCATGTATCCACCCGGTGTGTCCATGTATCCACCCGGTGTGTCCATGTATTCCACCGGTGTCTCCGTATCCACCCGGTGTGTCCAGGTATCCACCCGGTGTGTGTCCATGTATCCACCGGTGTGTGTCCATGTATCCACCCGGGTGTGTTTGTCCATGTATCCACCCGGTGTGTCCATGTATCCACCCGGTGTGTCCATGTATCCACCCGGTGTGTCCATGTAATCCACCGGTGTGTCCATGTATCCACCCGGTGTTCATGTATTCCCCCGGTGTGTCCTCCATTATCCACCCGGTGTGTGTCCATGTATCCACCCGGTGTGTGTCCATGTATCCACCCGGTGTGTGTCCATGTATCCACCCGGTGTGTGTCCATGTAATCCACCCAGTGTGTGTACATGTATCCACCCGGTGTGTGTCCATGTATCCACCCGGTGTGTGTCCATGTATCCACCCGGTGTGTGTCCATGTATCCACCCGTGTGTGTCCATGTATCCACCCGGTGTGTCCATGTACCACCCGGTGTGTGTCCATGTATCCACCCGGTCGTGTCCATGTATCCACCCGGTGTGTCCATGTATCACCCGGTGTGTCCAATGTATCCACCCGGTGTGTGTCCATGTATCCACCCGGTGTGTCCATGTATCCCCCGGTGTGTCTTCCATGTATCCACCCGGTGTGTCTCCATGTATCCACCCTGTGTGTCTTCCATGTATCACCCGGTGTGTGTCCATGTATCCACCCGGTGTGTGTCCATGTATCCACCCGGTGTGTGTCCATGTATCCACCGGTGTGTGTCCATGTATCCACCCGGTGTGTGTCCATGTATCCACCCGGTGTGTGTCCATGTATCCACCCGGTGTGTCTCATGTATCCCCAACCCGTGTGTCTCCAGGTATCCACCCGGTGTGTGTCCATATCCACCCGGTGTGTGTCCATGTAATCCACCCGGTGTGTGTCCATGTATCCACCCGGTGTGTGTCCATGTATCCACCCGGTGTGTGTCCATGTATCCACCCGGTGTGTGTCCATGTATCCACCCGGTGTGTGTCCATGTATCCACCCGGTGTGTCTCCATGTATCCACCCGGTGTGTCTCCATTGTATCCACCCGGTTGTGTGTCCATGTATCCACCTTCGCGGCTTGTTTAATACAAGCACGTGGGATTACCGTAAAAAAAAAAAAAAAAAAAAAAAAAAAAAAGAGGACTGTACATATCAAAAACATAATGAACCCCTAGAAATAGAAATATTTGCAAGCGACTTCATTACCGGCCACCATTAATCAATGTGAAATTTTTTCCCCGACTTTGTTTTTTCCCGTAGCCAAAATTGTGACGTTTTCCAGTGACTATATCCAACCCCTCCTTCTAAATCCAGTGCAAAACCATATTAATACAAGGAAATGTTAGTGCATTTCTCCGGTAATGAAAATTACGGAATTGGGAAATTGCTCCTACACCGCAGTTATTAGAATAAATGTTTTTACATATAAATTAAAACATTAAAATTCCTAAAGTAAAATATACGTTTTTACATATAAATTAAAACATGAATTTTTTTCAGTAAAATATAAGTTTCGTTAACATCAAATGCACTGAACCTAGGCGCTAGAGAGCAACCGACCACTCAACAAACCAAGCATACTGGACGCACCAAAAAGCGCCAACAATAAATTGAACGACCAACCAGAGAAATGACCCCATCAATTTGCCAAGTTTGAGAGCATAGCACGTTCTGGCATCACTCGTTAGTTGTATAAAATAGTGTACCTGTCTACTGTATCTGTCTATTGTACTAAGCGAAAACAAAGGGCTGTTCATTGTTATTCTAAAATGATGTTTATCTATTGTATTAAAGTGAGAACAGCTGTTCATTGTATAATCAAAGTGAGTTTCACTTATATTAAAAACTTTAAATTTAACAGGAGCAATAACTTTCGATCGTTAATTAAAACTTCAAATACTGAAAATTAAAATTGATGGATTTCGATATGTAATTGAAATTTATATCTAAATTAAGTTATCAGTTTTTTTTTTTTTTTGCTAAAAACACCGAAAGTTACACCCCATTAAGCACATATGCAAAATTCAAAATTAAGATATCGCTTAGTTTGGAAATTAGGATCTTGAGGATAAAAATATTAACTAATCTGAAGAACCTTAACATTAAGTTACAATACTATAAAACTTAAGATTGCAAAATAGATTGCAAAATTAAGATCAACATTCTAGAATTCTTAAGCGATCAATATAAACGTTACTTTAAATCTAAAACTACAATCTAAGTCAAGGTATACGTTAATACACAAATAGATTAATGCACATGTCACCTGAAAGAAAAAAGTTAACCTCCCATGGCCCCCGATGGGTCAGAAAGACCTATCGGACATTGCATGAGAGGGGGCCTCCACCCCTACAGGAGCACCGCCACTGTAGGGGTGGAGGAAAAACAGGGGGGGAGGGGGTTCGTTGTAAAATTTGGAAAACCGTGACATACTTCACCTAGTTCTTGCTAAGCCAAAGAAGGGAGTTTCTCAGTTTCTAACTGGAGAATTTTGACCTCTATTTCTCAAGCGTCGTTTGCTTCAAGAAATGGTCTCGAGGTCACGAATTTGGAAGTAGTTTAGAGTTAGAACCGTGGCAGGATATGGATTTGGTTTGTAATTGTACAGAATAGTTCCGCACGGACTGCAAGGAACGTAACCGTGGATACGAGATCCACTAGGGATTGGGGCGTCCAATGTATTTCGCCGTGTTTAGTACTGGCCCCTGGGGGTTAATTACAGTCGTCCGAATAAATATTACTTAAAATTCTTGTCCAGGAGGTAAAACTGCATAGAAAAACCGCAACTGCCATAGTCTAGGCCGCCGCGGAATAGTACCCTAGATCTACAAGTTTCTTTATTTACAGTTCACTGTAAATAAAAAAGTCATTGAAAATTTCTCAAATTAAAAATTAAGCCTGCTTTTGCAGTGATTATTTATATGATTAACAGCCTATTACAATGAAATTAGAATTAAACTTAAAGTACCATCAGATCTCCTGGCCTCAAAGCTGTTTGTACTGCAGAAGTAATCTAAAACCTACTACAGCTTTATCCTCTAGAAGCGAAAAATTGGATAACAATGCAATATGATAACTAGTAAAGCTTAAAAAATCAGACCAAATATTCAATGTTGTCCACAAATTGCAGTAATTTTACGATATTCATCCTCTACAGCACAACCTTGAGGAAAAGCATAACAATATACTAAAAATAAAAAGTTACTCTAATCTAAACCTTTAAATCAGTTTGAAATGTTTTATTCAAGAAATAAAAACAAGCTTGTTGCAACAAGCTATTACGTCACGTAACCATAACCTTGAACCCTGCAAAAATAAATATATATATATATGTATATATGTATATATATATATATATATATATATATATATATATATATATATATATATATATATATATACTTAAGTCACGAAAAACCTTAAATGTTAACAAAAGAATAACAAGAATGTAATGAAACTTAAGAGCCATTTTGCAGAGCCTGGAGAGTCACCACAACTAAACGTAGACTATCTGCCCCTCTACAAATGTCCAAAATAAAGATCAACCGGTACGGAAGGATCTCCAACAGTCCGACTGCCCAAGAAGAGGGGATTCACCTGTCTTGAAACTTGGACGATATAAGTGGAAGAGACCTACGACGTCCTTCGTTCTGCTTAAAGGGAAACTTTATAGATAAAAGAATTTGTTGAAGCTTTCACGCTATTTGACTGATTCTTCGTTTTATGACTAATCGGTTCTTGATAAGATTAGCCTCTGTGCATCATAACAGAAAACTTTTACCGATAATATACCGAACAAGAGAATGAATATTCTTCTGTGTAATACGTGTGTATGCAGTAAAAAGAAATATATATAAATGTATGTATATATATATATATATAGTATATATTATATATATATATATATATATATATATATATATATATATATATATATATTACACATATATATACATATATATGTATCACACAATATATATGCATATACATACATATAATACATATCCATATACATAATATATATATACATATATCTATATATATATATATATATATATATATATATATATATATACATATACATATATACACACACACATATATATATATCATATATAGATATATATATATATACATATATATATCTATATATATATATATACATATACTATATATATATACATATACATATATATATATTATATATATATAATATACATAGTATATACATATATATATGCATACATATATATGCATACATATATATATATATATATATATTCTATATATACATATGATATAGATACTATACATACATATATATATATATATATACATACATATATATATATATATATATATATATATATATATATATATATATATATATATATATATATATACACACACACAGATTGTCCATAAAGTCCCGTACCATTCTGAGCAATAAATACTTCTAATGGTACAGGGATTTATGGACACCCTGTATATATATATGTATATATATATATATGTATATATATATACTATATATATATATATATGATATATATATGTGTGTGTGTGGGGGGGGGGGGGCAAACAAGTCCTTAGGGTACCAGTCCCAAGCCCGGATAAATAGGGAGAGTTGGTGTCAGGAAGGGCATCCGGCTGTAAAAATCTGTGCCAAAACAAAAAATGGAATGAGCCGAAATATGGAAAAAAGAGGTAATGCTAGGGCGTACTCCGTAAACTACGCACAGAGACATCGCCCTAACTCTGTGGTAAGGCGAGGGCTACTGCATCAGGAGCAGGTGCAGCTAAAGAAGCGAGCTCACATTGGGTTCAGAGTATGTCAGCTAAATGTTGGGTCCATGACTGGAGAGGTAGAGAGTTGGCTGACTTGATAGAAGAAAGAATGAAGAATGTGTGTGTGTGCAAGAAAACGCAGTGGAAAGGAGAATAAAGCTAAAGAGTTTGGGAGATGGTATAAGCTATATATGGTGGACAAATAAGCAAGGTAGAAATGGAGTTGGCATAGTACTGTCTAGTGCCTGAAGAACTCGGTAATAGCAGTGCATAGAAGAATGACCGTATCATCAGATTGAAGATATGTTTATGGGGGGAGAGTTCTGAATATTATAAGCGCATATGCACACAAGTTGGTTGCACAGAAGAAGAGAAGGGAAAAATTTCTGGAGACATGGATGGAATAATGCAAGAACTGGAAGAGCATGAGAGGGTGATAGTTGGGGCAGATTTGAATGGCATATCGGAAGTGAAAATTAGGCGATTGGGAGGGTGCATGGGGGCCATGGAATTGGGGAGAGAAACCCAGAAGGAGAAAGTGTAGTGGACTTTGCTGTGTCATTCGACATGGCAATAGTAAACACATTCTTTAAGAAGAAAGGGAACACTTAATAACATATATGAGTGGGGGGAGATTCTCCCAGATAGACTACTTCTTGTATAAAGGATAAATCTGGTGGAGGTCAAGAACTGCAAAGTTATTCCAGGCGACCATGTAGCCCCCAACATAGACTGCTATGTATGGATTTGAAGTGAAAAGGGAAAGAAAAAGCCAAAGCTAAAGGGATAAGGAAAATTAAATGGTATAAAATTAGAGAAGGAAGGGGATAAGAAGAGAGAGTTTAAGAGGAGGGTTTTGGAGGATATTGATATAGGGATTGAAGATGTTCAAGAATGGTGGGCACGAAATGCAGCAATAATAAGAAGGCATGGAAAGGAGCTGCTAGGAGAGACATCTGGTATCATATGCGAAGAAAAGGAGAGTTGGTGGTGGGATGAAGACATTGAGAAAGTAGTAAAAGATAAGAAGGCAAAGAAAAGATGGGAAGAGTCACAGTTCAGTGGGGAAGACAGAGATAGGTTCAGAGAGAAAAACAAGGTGGTGAAAAGGTGGTAGCCCAAGCTAACAAGCAAAGTCGTATGATGATGTGTATAATGAGCTGGGGGACAAAGGAAGGATTAAAGAAGATGATCAAGCTATCAAAGGCTAGAAATAAGAGCACCAAAGATATTACACATATCAAACAAATAAAGGATCAAGATGGTGTAGTACTTAGAAAGGAGGAAGACATTGTGAAGAGATGGAAAGAATATTTCGAACAGTTGTTAAATGAAGAAAATAATAGACTAATAAGAGAGGATGGGCAAGTGAACATTGGCATGGTAATGAGGTTTTCTAGCAAGAGGTACTAAATGCACTGAGGAAGATGAAGAATGGGAAGGCAACCGGACCAGACATGATTCCGGTGGAGGCATGGAAAGCATTAGGAGATGAAGGAGTGGATATACTGTACGATCTAATGATAAAGATCCTTGAACAGGAAAAGATACCAAATGAGTGGCGTGGGAGTATATTGATCCCAATTTTTAAAGGAAAGGCGATGTCCAAGAGTGTGGTAATTATAGGGGCATTAAATTGATGTCCCACACTTTGAAGATACTGGAAAGGATGATAGATGCTAGACTGAGAGAAGAAGTACAAATAGGTAAAGAAACAGATGGGATTTATGAAGGGAAGGGGAACAACAGATGGTATATTTGTCTGAGGTAAATAATGGAGAAATTCGGGGAAGACAAAGGGACCTACATATGGTATTCATTGACCTTGAAAAGGCTTATGACCGAGTCCCGAGACAAGAGGTATGGAGGAGTCTAAGGGAGAATGAATTGGTGCCAGAGAACTATGTGTGATTGATACAAGAGCTGTACCGGAATGTATTTACCAGAGTGAGGAGCAGTGTTGGGGAGACAGAAGGGTGAGAGTAGGATTACACCAGGGGTCGGCTCTGAGCCCATTTATCTTTAACATAGTGATGGATGTTATAATAGAGGAAGTAAGGGAGACAGTACCATGGAACATATTGTATGCGGATGATATTCTGTGTGCAGAGAGCAGGGAAGATCTGGAAGTGAAATTGGAAAGATGGAGACAAGTACTGGAGGACAGAGGAATGAGAATAAGTAGATCTAAGACAGAATATATGTGTTACCACCACTGAGGGGGATGATAGAGAAAGTATTCAGCTTGGTGGAGAGCAAATAAGGAGAGTTTGATAAGTTTAAGTATTTGGGTTGGGATCTTTTGTTAACGCTGGAGGAAGTATGGAAGAAGGAAGTAAAACATCGGGTTACAGGCAGGCTGGAACAACTGAGAGCGGCCTCTAGAGTTCTTTGTGACAAAGAGTGCCGCTTAGGTTAAAAGGAAAATTTCACAAGACTGTGGTAAGAACAGCAATGCTGTATGGTACGGAAACAGCAAGCATGAGAAAAACAGAGCAGAAGAAGAATTGGGATATGGCAGAAATTAGAATACTTAGGTGGATGTCTGGGGTGACGAGAGGATAGGATCAGAATGACCTACATAAGGGGGGTTCAACTAAGGTGGTGGAGTATCAAAAGAAGGTGAAGGAGGGGAGGCTGAGATGGAGTATGGACACCATGTTTGAGGGGAGAGATGGACGGACCACGCTGGGAGATATACTATGGGGGTGGAGGTGCAAGGAAGAGAAGAGGGAGACAAGAAAGAAATGGAAGGATGTGTGAGAGGAGACTTACATGAGAAGGGAATTGATGAGGCAGAAGCGCAAGATAGAAATAGATGAAATGGCTCATCCGGAAACGGCGACCCCATATAAAAATGGGAACAAGCTGGGATGAAGAAGTGTGTGTGTGTGTGTGTGTGTAGGGTATGAAAACCAGGGTATGGGATGCTATTCGTTGATTTCCCCAAAGCACAGACCAACAAAAATGGTTTGCATAGGACAAGTATAGTGTGATGGAGGAAACAAAAGAAGTTATTAAATAAAATATGGTATGTATGGTAAACAACACTGAATTGTTCCCTTTTACTAAAATTCTGCATGAATGAGTACATAACGTTTAGAGAAGCTAATGTTGGCTGAAAATGTTCCGTGAAGGGAACTGAAAACCACTTGAAGTGCCCTATTGAAGGATTAGATAATTTAACGTGACTAGGGACCAATTGGTTACTTAGCAATGTCCCCTACAGCTTATTGTGGGTTGTGAACCACATTATATCTAGAAATGAATTTCTAATCACCAGAAATAAATTCCTCTGATTCCGCATTGGCAGAGCGGGGAAGCGAACACGGACTACCAAATTAGTAGGTGAGCACGTAACCCACTCATCCAACGAGGAACTATGTTACTGATAAAGCCAGGTACTAGTGATTGCTTCATCATTGAGCTTCACTTATTCATTGGTTAACCTCTGTAATTAGTTACTTGAAATTTCAATAAATCGTTATAAAATGATGCACATGAAAAGATTGAATGTTCTTGCCTCCACCAGTAACAATTGTTGATAACTAATCTGAGTAAAAGTTTAAGCTGGTTTATTACAAATTTTATAATACACAAGTGGCGTAGCTACCTGTTATCCATATTTCAAAATAATTTTGCATCTTAATTCCTGCTACTTTTTTTAATTTATTAGTTTTGGGTAAATCTTTACTTTGGGTTCAGGTATTTAATAACATGGAAGTATGACTTCTGAGCATGAATTATAAGCACTAAAAAATATTGATCTCTAAATGGACTTGAGGTGAACACACAATGTGATTATTGGATGGGTGTCATGATCCTGAAATAAAAAATATGCATAGCTGTTGAAATCTAGAGAGAAGACGAATCAAAGTTTCGCAGAAGTATTTTATTGGTTACTATAGAATAAGTAAAATCTACTGTAGTTAGTCATTGCATAGTTAGTAGCAGTGTACAATTGTACTACTTTCACTAATCACGATAAAACTAAGAACAAATATATAGGATGTCTGACCTATTGTGCTGAGTGTTTAAAGCAATTGAGAACTAAATGGTGGCTTGTCTAGCTGTATCTTAAATTTTCTTTTAAGAATTCTATTGATCTATAGTGGGTTGCTTCACTGTATCTTAATCAGATGTCAAGATATTTTTGTGAATGTTCGTGTCCCTTGTCCTGGGAAAGAGTAGCTCCGATCAAAAGGTTCTTTGCTGTGTGGCAGGATCACAAGCTCAAAAAACAAGCGGGCAAAATTCCCCCAACATAAACTTAACCAATACAGCTGCCAAACTCACCCTCAGTCACACTTTCCTCTTTACACTACAGAATACACACAGGACAATTGACCTACCTACACACAGAACAAAAAAACACAAAGACATGTACTCACCCAACTCCAGATACTCAGGGCTATGCTGTGCTGTCCGCTGGTCGAGGTCGCTGAGACACCAACAACAAAGACAACAACCAAGAATCACAACCCCGCAACCCAACAACCAAGGACCACAACCCCACAACTCAACAACACAGCAAACAACAAGGAACAACACAACAACACAACAACAACAAGGAACACAACCAACAACTCAACAACACAGCAAACAAACAAGGAACACACCACAATCTCAACAAACACAGCAAACAAACAGGAACAACACACACAACAACAACCAAGGAACAACACAAACAACTCAACAACAACACAGAGCAAACAAACAAGGAACACAACCACAACTCAACAACAAACAAGGAACACAACCACAACACAACAACAACCAAGGAACACAACCACAACTCAACAACACAGCAAACAACAAGGAACACAACCACAACACAACAACAACCAAGGAACACAACCACAACTCAACAACACAGCAAACAAACAAGGAACACAACCACAACTCAACAACAAACAAGGAATACAACCACAACAAAAGACCACTGCACAAACAACCACTAACATAAAAAAAAATGAACAACACAACAAGCCAACACACACCCACTAACAACACCAAGAAATCACAACAGTTCACCAACAACAACCCTCAACCACAACAATTCACATATAACTCAACAGGAACTCACAAGCACAACAAATCCAACAGCACAGGCACAACAACTCTAAAACAAACAATATCAAACTTAGCAACAATTAAACAACAAATCAATAACACACAACTTAAATGACTTTCAATGCCTTCAACACTCTTCATAGACCTCTGCCGACACTACTGATCTTCACAGGCTCTGCCTAAAGACTGACTTTAAAAACACAGAACTCTAACCATAACTCTAAACTCCAACAGCACCAGCAGACAACCGAGAACTCACCAACAGCCAATTCAATCGTTAACCATCCATCCACCAATTACGTCCTCTCTCTCTCTCTCTCTCTCTCTCTCTCTCTCTCTCCTCTCTCTCTCTCTCACCTCTCTCTCTCTCTCTCTCTCTCTCAAGGACGTTGTCAAATGGAACTCCCATGACTCCTCCATAGCTGCACCATTTTCATTAGGAATCTTGCATGCACCATACCTTCAGTGTTCTTGATAACGTTTGCTTTCCTATTGCATCGAAAATCTTTTCAGAAACAAGAGGTCTTTGATTTTCAGTCTGAATTCATTTAGTTTTCCCTTAGTTCTGGCTCCCTGGATTCATGTTTTCTAGAAAACGCTCCTGTGTTTAACCAGTTGCCATTGGTCAGTACCCCGCTGTAGCTTTATTTAATTACTGAAAGAGTATATCCTCAAACTTATGAGTGCCCTAGTTTGCAATATACATTTCATAACGGATTCTTTGGTGCGCTGATTTGAAATGATTTATTTTTTAAATTCTGTACGTATTACATAAACTTAGTACCTTAGATGTTTTTTTGCCTTTCAATATAAAATGAATAAACTTAGTTATCACTAGACTGTTGCAGCCCTAGTGGGGATCCTAGCAGTTGGCCTTCTTATGTACTTTGAGTATATCCTTCAGAGCTGACCCAATCTGCTAATACCAACACAGGCTTTTATGGTACAAAGAATAGAGAGTAAATCATTGCTTTGTACTGAAAATAAGTTTCCTCATTTGAGCAGGACTTTCTGCATAAAGCGCCACTTCTCTTGGAGTAAGGATGAAGTGTATGAAGGACTTATGTCTGCCGGTGATTGCCAAGATTGCAATAGAATTGAATATAGAATTTAGGCCAGAGGCCAAGCGGTGTGAAATGGAGATCATCATGCCAAAGAGAGAGAGACATAGGCAAGTGATTTTGACACGTCTCCGGATAGGTTATGATTGTCTGGCGCTCCCAAATGCTCTGAATGTAAAGTCATGATGACAACTAAACATTATTGTGTGAATGTCCTAAGTATAGTCGGCAGCTAACATCAACTTTTGTAAATAAATCGATCAGTGAAGTTTTGTCAAACTTCAGCATTTGACAAAAGAGAAATAAAAAAAATATAAATGAAAAACAAATCCCTCGGGCCAGCCCTGTGAGAGCAGATATTCAGGTCAATGGTCGAGTAAAACTATTCTAATGGTGAAAATAATGCACAAAATTCTAATTAGAATATAAAATTTAGGTCAAAGGCCAAGCGCTGAGACCTCTGAGGCTATTCTGTGCTGAAAATAATACTGAAACAATTGTTAGGAGAGGGTGGAAAATAAGATGGAAGAGGCAGAATATGAAAGGACGTTTAGTAAAAGAATGAAAGGCGTTGCAGAAAGGGGCCGAAAGGAGGCCACCAATACAAAGAACCTTAAGTAATGTCCACAGTGCACCACATGAGATGCACTGACGACACCACCCCTCAATGGGACACTGCACAAAGAAAAGGAATTGATAAATGTACATTCTGGAATACTAGATTAAAAAAAAACATACAGAAGAGAGGACCCTTATTTGTGTATCCATAGGTTTCCAGAAAGTATTTGATTCAGTGGACAGAAAAAAGCTTATTGAGGTATGATGAAAATGGCTGCCTGCAGAAGTAATGAACACATTAGCAAAGATGGTATAACTCTGTGTCTCAACTGGCATAAGGCAGGGATGTGATGGATCAACCACATTTTTCCTGATAGGAACTTACCTGATCGTCGAAAACTTAGAAAATACTACGGGAGGATTTATGAATGAAATTTCAAGAATCGTGGCACTGCTATGAGACGACGGATTAATCTTAGGGCACTCACTGGAAGAACTATCAAAAGACGTAAGAATTCATATGGAAACAACCAGTGGATGTGGCCCAAACATAAAGACAGATGCAATATATCTATATAAACGACTGGTTCATCATTGACGACGTAGAAAATATGCAGTGCATTGAAGGAATAAAATAGTTGGGCAGATAAGATACCTGGGTGTGACAATCAACAACACAAAGACAACTTCAGAGGACAAATAAAAAGGCCCAAATTAAAGCAAAACAGATGACAAGCATGGCTAATGCAGTCATCAGTAACAGCTGTAGCAGGGTGACGGTAGGGAAACTGTACTGGAACTTGGAAGGTATTGGCGGTGCCATTCTTTATCTACAAAAAGTAGATAACCAAGTGAGCAGGACAATACTGAAGGCACCAATGTTCACAGCAAGTTGTGCTTGAAGATCTGAAATAGGGGCCTCTTCCTGCCGCTGAAGGTTTAGGAAGAATAGTAACTATTGTATCTGAAGCATAGACTTTGGAGTGGTGGAAATAGGCTCCTAAATGAGAGAAACGTAGAGCAGTATGGTATGGAAAAAGGGAAACGCCTTGGATTCTGCGAGTAAAAGAGTTTCTGAAAGTTAGAATTGAATAAAGCAAGGTGCTTAAAAGATATGGTGATCGATATGCTTAAAAGACAGGTCTAAGAGAAATGATTGACAAATCAACATGAAACATTCTATGAAATTTTGACCAAAACACAGGAGACAAAACTTTGTATGATAACACTGAAAAATTATGCTGATCAGTAAGGAAGCAGCCATATCAAGAAGATAAAGAGGCATGGACAGCTAATATCTTACTCTTCATAGATCATTCGATAAAAGGAGTTGAAAACAGGAAGGAATATATATATATATAATATCTATATATATATATATTATATATATATATATATATATATGTATCTGGGGTAGTCCTACAGTTTAAAATTCACTGCTCAATTGTGTGTATTTGTTTAAGTTTTCTTTACTATTTTCAATCTTTTCTGTCGACAGATTTGCAAAAAGAAATATATTTGCTAAAAAATGAGCAGTTTATCTGCTTACAGAAGCAGAGATTGTTAAAAAAAGGGACAAACGAACTAACAAAGGGAATAAAGCTTTGTAACTCCAACGTATAGTGTAGTGTGTCCGCAACTGTGTTGTGGAGTGAGCGCTTGAACCAGGTTGGAACCTGGCACGGGCTCTTGCTCGTCAACAATCACTTCTTGATAAATTTGAAAAAAAATTAGTAGTTATCTGATTTTCTCAAAATGCTATGGGTCCGTACCCCTAACAAAATATTTTTTGCTTATTTTTGTTCTCCGTTAATTTTTATTCTTTAAATCTCTGCTGCTGTTCAATGGTTCAGCAAATAACTGATAAATCTGTGAGCTGTAATATGGACCCCTCAACTGTAGGATTGTTGTACTATTAGTCAATGTAGTTAAACAACACAGGGGAAGGAGAAATAGAACGGGCAAAGGAGCCGTTTCATAAACAAACGTCGATTGGTACTACTACTTCTACTACTGGTAACTGATATGACATGGCATGACGTCCAATTGGTTTTGGGGCGTTCGCTGATAAACGAGTTAACGCTAGATCCACGAAGGTAATTAGACGAAGCTGTCACTCCATAAATATATTCGTATTTTTCTTACTATATGTTATGGTTTCAGGTTTTGCCACTGTTGGGGAAAACCTTACCAGTGGGACTGGGCAGGTGGCGGTGTAAAGCTGCTCTTCCCGATGTTTAGTGTTACTACTACTACCTACTAGTCTTTTGGGGGGCTGGGTCCAGTGGCCAAGACCACCCCCTCACCCCGGCCAGGTCAGAACATAGGACCCCATAGGTAATGTCAGGTTAGGTCAGGACGTGGCATTCTGGAGAGGTAGGTTTGTTTTCATCAGGAGAACCTGTTCCCCTTCCGTGTACACTCGCCCTGCAGAAAGTTTATTGAGGTAGCCTACTAGATACCTAGTACATTCAGAATGAATAGAGTAGGGTAAATGACTAAGCGGCGACATAGGGGGAAACATCAGTTCAGGCCAACCCTCATCACGGTGGACGGGTCTTATTCACTCGATATTTAATTGGTGAAACATGAATACAATTGCAACTCTAAGCATACCATTTAAAAGACTGAAGTTTCGTCAACATATGTGATATATGAAAGCCCCATACGAACTAAAATAAGCATGTGAGCTCTTCGTAAAATATGTTTTCAAGGCAGTTTGAAATCCAATATGGCGGCTACGTTTTTCATGGACGGTTCTCATCAGTGACGGACACCATCTTTCCCCAGCCTTCCCAGCACTCATTTGAACAATGTTAGCGTATGTATGTAACGTTTATTGATCTTACTCAAGATTGCAGTTGTAATCAGCACAATAAAACAACATTTTTTGTTGCCTATATTAGTGAAAGTATGAAACTTGTTATTCCCTTCCCCGGGGTTATGGTTGGAACTGAATTCATTCTTACCTTGTAAGTCGGCGGTTTTTATCCTTACTGCCATCACAACTGAAACTCCACAGTGCTTATTTGATTGTTATTATACATTTTGGTCTCAGTTCACTCCACATTGCACTTTAAACCCGTTGCTGTTCCTGGTTTCTAAGCGCGCGCGCCATAAACACAATTACAAACAGCAGCAGACGACGACAGACGACGACTGACGACGAAACTGGCAGTTCCCTAAACTGTTTACTTTACTCGTTATTTAGTTTAAATTTACATTGTTATTTAAAAAGTTTTGATTTAATTCATGTATATTATCCTTTTTAGCAACCAAATTACCCGAAAAATTACAGATATTTCTAACGTAGATAAAATCAAATGTTTCTAACGTTTTCGTACATCTGGCTGCCGAAAACCATAGAGGAACGAATACGGAAAAGTGCATAGAGGAACGACTACGTTTTTTTTTTTTGCTTTTTTGTTTTTTGCTAGCACTTTTCATTGATTTCAGTCTTTATTAGTATTTTGAATTTCCTTAAATAATCGTATGCCAGAAATAAATGTAACCTTTAATGTTGCATGCTTTAATGTTTGCATGCTAAGAATGGCAAAATCATCGTTGCCACATTAGTGGAGGCTTCACACATACGCCGTTCCATTATTATAAACTGTTTCCATGAATTCTAGTTGTCATAGTAATGCAATAATGATAAAATTTGCTTTAATATTTATGTATATATACTTCCAATACATAGCCTAATTTCACCAATTTCAACGTTTTGTGTGTAGTCTTATACCCAGTTTGGAGGGTCAACACATACCGAATGGCAACAGAGAGAGAGAGAAAGGAAGGCGGAGGAACGAAGAAGAAAAGGGACGGATGGCGGTGGAGGGGGGGGTGGGGGGGGGGGGGTGGGGGGGGGGGGGGGGGGGGGGATGAGGGTAGTGGAGCTTTATACGCGTGTTCGTATCCATTTCTGCATAATGGAGTTTTTGTCTCTTGGTACAAGGACAAGTGTCGTTATTCTTTACGATTAGTGATTCACGATACCCTTATAAATTACGGCACTGGGTGTAATGCACTATAGCAAAATCTCTGTTCTGTTACGAGTGTTCGTTACAGAAATAGGTATTGCCCAAAAACGTGCTTGCACTGTTTCTGAAACCCATAGTAGACATGCTGCTTAGTTGTCAATCAAGTTTTTATAAACCAAGTATTTTTTACAAGCTAGCTATTGAATAAATTTGTATTTTTCTCAGTCAAACATATGCCCCTCAATGCTAACTTTCCTCTTTTTTTAACGACTTTCTGGTCATTGCAAATTCGGCCCCATAATTTCTTATGGTGCGAAAACAGACAGAGGCCCATGGACCGAAACGATTGCGTCACACTACGGCGATAATCCAGCAGTAAAACATCTTCATATATCCAAAAGTAAATAATAAAGATATATATGCGCATTAACGATTATAACAATTACATGTATAGCTGATAACAATCTGCACGAATAACTGGTAAACTGTTCTGCAATGACAGTTGAGTATAGCAATTATTTACAATAGGTACGAAAGTCAAGATGTCGTGACGTCATAATACAGAACTTGAAAGACGTTCTAATTCAGAAAAAATAATTACTTAAATTTGAGTCAGAGGCGAGTTACTTTTTCAATAACGAATATTTTCAAATTAATCATCATAAATATGTAAAATATGATGTTTTACTACTTATTTAAAAATTAGCCAAGAGAACGCTTCTCGTCATCTTCTACCCCAACAGCTGTTTACGCCTGGCTTGTTGTTGATGAGAAATCGTGTTTTCGATTGTTGTGATAAAAGTGCTCCAGCGTCTGTGGGTACAAGTGGTGTGCGGATTTATCACAGGAAATGGTTAGTTTATTGACACAAGCTACTCCGTAAACATCGAGATGGCGTCAATCTTCGAAACATTTTTAGTGTAAGTAAAAATTTCTAAAGCGTTTTGGTGAGATTTCCACTGCCCGTGGGCGCCATTTTCAGTACCCTCTGTTTAAATCTGTTTAAAATCTTAAATTTGGCCTTAATTTCTAACTTTGGGGAAATACTTACTTGAAAGGAGAGTAGAGGTCTTTAGCTCCGTTTCTCACCAACAACAAGTCGCGACTGATGCCCATCTCGGGTGTCAGGACGCGTTATAATGTACTTTTTCGGAGGGTGGCTTGCACTGATGGTAGCTGGCCTGCGTGGCCTGCTTTGATGTTTTACCCTAGCAGCCACCGACCCCGGAATGCGGCCACCTTCCTGAAATGATACTTGAATTGGTACTATTTCTGCAGAAGAAGCAACTGCAAGGAACGTAACTGCAGATACGACATCCACTAGGTATTGGGGCATCCACTGTATTTCCCCGTGTTTAGTACTGGCCCCGGGGGGTTAATTAAAGTTGTCCGAATAAATATTACTTAAAATTCTTGTTCAGTAGGTAAAACTGTATAGAAAAACTGCAACTGCCATAGTCTAGGCTGCCACGGATAAGTACCCAAGATCTACCCTTGAATTTGCTGCCATGACCATCAGCCAAGGGTTGCAGCCCATCCATGCAGCGTACCGAGACCTCTACACTCCTCTCGAAGTATAAGTGTTTTCTCCTAAATTACGAAATAATGGTATCAGGAAGTGGTCATGGTCTGAGAGAGGTGGCCGCTGTCGCCGTGCAGTCATTTACCCTAGACTGCTTCTGACCAAAGTAAGGACAAGCTTGCACATGATGTAATGAGGCTGAATCTGGCTGATTTTAAGGTAAAACAGAATTATCTTAAACATTTTTATGTTAAATGATGTGGGTTGCTGATGATAGTTAAGACTGTCAGATTACTATACAAATATATATATATATATATTTATATATATATTTAACCAAATAACTGGACAAAATCATAAAAAAGCAAACTTAAGGTTCTTAACTATTTCTACCTTGGGAGACATCTGGTCCGGACTTACACAGTTAGGCCTAATCCTGGATAAATTTAGCCTACGCAGAGTCTGCCAAACATGATTGTGTCTACGTGTGTCTCATGACCACCAGAGGTCATTCATTCCTCACACCTTTGGACTGTGGAGCATCCTCCCAGAGGAAGTTGTGCAATTGGGACTTAAGTTGAAGTGAAGGTAAAATACATTAATAACCTAATACTATTCTCCTTGCATTTTAATATATTTCCTTTTTTAATAAATGGGATCTCTTCTTTATGCATTTCCCCTCACTTCTTACTCCTTCCTAATTTAGCACCATATTCTTTGGAAGTTTGAATTTCAAGTTAATGACCCTTTTGGTGGGCTTGTTCCATATGAATAGGTTTCATCTACTGAATAATGATAAGAATACATAATAAACTAAAGGAATTCATTAAAAAACAAATGGGTAAAGCAAGTCGTTGGCACAGGAGAAAGAGTCTGGTAACGTTACTTTACATTAAATCTGGTTCCAGCCAGTTACCCACCGGAATATTGACCACCTTTTACTATTTATGATTTTTTGTATGGTTATGTTGTCTGTTTATGTTTATGATATTTACTCTCTTTTATCTATAATTTTATGTTGATCCACTTGGTGCTGGTACTAAAACTTGGTGCCAATTTTGCATTTGAACTGCTAGGTAACAAACCAAAGTTGCGTGATAGTAGTCTTCAGTTTTATGGAAAAAAATCTGGGAACATGTCACATTTTACTTTTAACCATTATTTCAATTTGGACATGAAAATTTAATTTTCCTAACATAAGTTTGAATGTGAGCTTTGAACATTTCTGACATAAGTTTTGCTAGCAAATGAATGCTTTCGCAACATTGGACCTCATCCTTTGGTTATAGCCCACAGTTGAGGGATCGCAGTGGGAAGGCAGGGTTTTTGGGTGGGAAAAATACAAAATGAGTGTAATCCAAGTTCTTTAATCACATCAGTAGTTTTAATTCTGATTAAGAAGAGTTCAAGGAATGTTTTCCGTATACGCAATTCAAAGGAAGAGCTCTGCACATAGATGTTGTTTATTAGTGAAACTTTTTGACAGAACAATATATATAGAAGGAGGTGTATGTGATGCTGTACAGGTGAGATAACTTTAAAAAAATTGCCAAAATAATGTGAGAAATTTACCATCTTTTGTTTTTTTCTTTACTCAGAAAAGCTTTGCGGGGCACTGTGTTTAGTGCCAGAACCTGTGGGATTTACGTAAAACCATAAATGAAAGACGGTAAATTTCTCACATTATTTCTGTGAAGTTCCCAAGTTAACTTATCTGTACTACATCATGTAAAGCTTTTCCTGTATTATTCTGTCAAAAACTTTCATTAATAAAGCACTAGGGTAAGGACCAGCTACCCTAGGATAGGTTAGGTTTGGTGTGTTAGGTCATTTGCTAACAAAGCAAATATCAGAAATATTAAAACCTCACATTAAATCATATGGAAATTATATTTCCTGTTTTGTAATTAGATGATGTTTAAAGCAAATTTTATCCCGTACATAGGCTTAGGCCTGGGCTATGCCTTGTGGCTGGAGAAAGAAAACTAGGTAATTGTGAACTGTCACCTAGGCTATGTGGGCCAGACCCCATAAGCTTTGTGCTTTCACAGATTTTCATGAAATTTATGCTTTTCTGGTATCATTTTTTATTTTTCCAGTGGAACACAGCCCAGCTGTTTTCAGGAGGCGTTTTGTAATTAGGCTGTCTTAGCTCTCACTGGTTAATAATACTTGATAGGCTAATGCTCTCTTCTCAGTAGGATTGCATCTCGGTTTTTTGGTGGGGAAAGCACAAAGATAAATTTGTTCCTATAGGAGTAGAAACTGTTCCCTTATTTGTAGGAATATCTTTCAGTGTAAAGAAGAATTTGGTTGTCACTTGTTAACCCATATTGGACGGACGGATCACCTCATTTGAGTAGCAATAACAGGTTTTGGGTGGTGGATGGATCCACTCATTGTGAGCATCAATATTATGTTCCATCAGTTTGAAGGAATCGGGCAGAAAAGAGTTTCCTTTACTTCTATAGCCCATGAATTCACTAATGGCACCTTTTAGATGCTAAAACACACACAGTGGAACCTTGATTTTTATACATAATCCGTTCTGGAACCTCCCACAAAATCCGAAACGTGCAAAAAACAAAACAATAGTTTCCATAAGGAACTATTGTTTTGTTTTTTGTACGTTTCGGATTTTGTGGGAGGTTCCAGAATGGATTATCCGAGGTTCCAAAACGGATTATGTATAAAAATCAAGGTTCCACTGTATGTGTTTTAGCATCTAAAAGGTGCCATTAGTGAATTCATGGGCTATAGAAGTAGTAAAGGAAACTCTTTTCTGCCCGATTCCTTCAAACTGATGGAATGTGTTCTAGACCCCCAAAATATTTTTTAAAAATACATTTTATAGGGAATAAACAGTTTTACTTACAGAAAAAAATGAGAAATAAATATAAATGACTAATGAAATGAATAAATGAACATTGTTCCTAAATGATATTCAAACCCTCGGTCCTTTACATAAGGAATTACTTTCAGGATAGGCTGGAGTTATGGCTGTTAAATTCATGAACAATGTAGTTTGGCAGTAACTACCGTCTGGTAGGCTTGGTGATAGTGATTACAGCAGTAGATGGTTGGATATCTCTTCGTGTTGGTTATTCTAACCTTGGAATTGTACTTGTGACTCGTAGCATGCTGTGATATTGGTCCTCAAGTGTGTGTACTGTTCCTCTGCTGGAAATCATTCATGTATCACTGCTATCCTGGACTTTTGTCACTGGACAAAGCCTTCGCTGCTGTCCTGTAATTATTAACTCTATTCCTGCTGGTAAATATACCTCATTCTGTAGAAGAATTCTTGTAGAATTTGGAGAAGTCGAAGAGGAAGAGAGCTCATCAAGTGTCGTCATCTTCCTCTTCGGAATCATCATTTTTGTACATGAACTTCCCTGCCAGATATATACATAGCTTACGACTCTGACGCCACGACAGAAAATTCAAAACTCGCGGCACACGCTACAGGTAGGTCAGGTGATCTACCTTACCCGCCGCTGGGTGGCAGGTGTAAGAACCAACCCCCCCTTCCAGTCAGATTTTTCTCTGTCGCCGGCTTAACAGCACCTGTTGTTAAGTCCTCTCGATAGTGGATTTATTCTTGTCGCCGACGATTCTTGGATTGAATTTTTTGGTGATGTACCCTTTGTTCGTTGGCTTGGCATACACTATTTTGGATCGTTTTTTTGAATTGTTCTTTGTTTATATCTCGTTATGGCTGATTCTAAACTTAAGAAATCTTCTATGTTTAGAGTATGTTCGAAGAGTGAATGTAAGGTGAGGCTTCCTAAAGCGTCTTTAGACCCTCACAGTGTGTGTATGAACTGTAGAGGGAATGAATGTTCTTTCGTTAACCCTTGTCAAGAGTGTGAAAGGTTGGATGAGGACGAATGGAAGTCTCTTTCTTCCTACTTAAGGAAGTTAGAGAAGGATAGAGCGCGTAAGGCTTCATCCAGGAGTTCAAGTAGGTCTCTTGTTAGCGAACTTGATGTTGAGAACCCAAATGTAGACGTAGTTCCTTCTCCTGTTTCAGCCCCTGCTCCTAGCTTTGAACCCGAAGATTCGTGTTCGGAGAACGCAGTACGTAAGGAGTAACGAGAGCAAAGTAGGCTCTTATAAAGGTAAGAGTGAAAGTGAAAGTGATAAGTGCAGTGTCCCTAGTGCAGTGGAGGGTGCGTCTGACCGGCTCACTAACGCTTCTAGGCCTAGACCTCTTCCAGACTCCCAGACCCAGTGGAGGAGGAAAGTCGAAAGCCGCAGGAAGGTTAGGGAGAACCCCCACCGGTCAGGCGTCCCCTCGGCAGATCCTGTTGCTCGCTCCCAGTCTGCCTTGGATAGAGCCAATAAAGAAGTGTTGAAACAGTGCTTCTCGTCTTCTTCGTCTCCTTCTCCTAACAGCGTAGATGGAGCCGCATCGGTGAGTCGTCGAGAGGGGGGAGGAGGAGAGCGCCCTCTCAAGAGAGCTTGGAAGGAGCCTTGCACCCTTCCCTCCAGCCCTGAATCCTTCTCAGAAGAACCAGAGATCGAGCGTAAGAGAGCCAGGAGAGCTCAAGGATCCTCTTCTCCTTTCTACACTCGGGCTTCTACTCCTACCTACCGAAGATTCAAGAGATCGCCAGCAGTGCATCTTGGCTGGCCTACAGGCGCAGATTTCTGCTTTAGCCAACTCTTTAACGGGGAGTTCTCATCGTCGGAAGGACATCTCCCTACCGGTGAAGAAGTCAAAGAAGGATTCTGCGGATTTTTCGCCTAATGCAGGAAAAGTGCAAGAGCCTCGCAGCAGAGCCTCTTTCATTAAAGAGAGACTCAGTCGCTCTCCAAGTAGGCGCTCCCCTCACGCAAGTAGACGTAAGGATCTTGACAGGCGCTCTTCTCCTGAACTCCGCTCCCCTAGTTTTAGGGAGGATAGGCATCGCTCTCCGAAGACTCGCTCTTCTTCTTGTAAACGTCAAGAGTTTGACAAGAATAAGGAGTCTCGTTCTGTCCAGGATCGCAGTAGGCGCTCTTCACCTGGATGCCGCTCTCCTCTGCATAAGCGCACGGAGACTAGTAGGCACTTTTCTCCGGATTTTGTTTCTTCGCCTGAGATTCGTTCGCCTTCTGCCAAAATCAGAGAAGATAGTAGGCGCAAGGAGCCTAGCAAGAGACAGACTAGATTATCGCCTTCTTGCGAGCGCACTCGTTCAGACAGGCACTCAGTACCTCGCAAACGCTTTGCATCTGACAGACGTTCTTCTTCGGAAGACTTTTCGCTTTGTGACAGGCGCCAAGAGCCTGACAAGCGAGTTGGATTGGACAAGCGCCAAGGGCCTGACAAGCGCTTAGAACTTGATAGGCGCCTAGAGCCTAGCAGGCGTAAGTTTCCTGATAGGCGCTCTCCTCATATTAGGAGCCCTTCAGTTGTCTCTGACAAGGATTTGGACAGACGCGCCTCCTCTAGCAGGCGCTCTTTTAGTAGGGGCTCTCCCAGTAGGCGCTCTCCCTACAGGCGCGCTCCCAGTAGGCGCTCTCCCAGCAGGCGCTCTCCCGGCAGGCGCTCTCCCAGCAGGCGCTCTCCCAACAGGCGCTCCCCTCCCAGCAGGGCCGCTCCATTCCCAGTAGGAGTTCTCCTGGTAGGCGCTCGTCCTAGGAAAAGCTCTCCTATAGGCAGCCGATCGTCCAAACGTCTTTCGTTCGGAAGAAGGAACTGGTGCTTCTGTGGAAGATCTTCCGAAGGATTCTTCAGGTTCCTGTTACAAGAGATTGACTGAACTCCTCTTGCAAGAATTTGGAGAGTCTCTTTCGGCGGTTGCACCTCCTTCTCCCCCTTCATTGTTTTCTACAGCTAAAACTTCGAAGACGTCGTCGGTGGTGAAAATGAAACCTACGGTGTCAATGAAGAAAGCGCTCAAGAGCTTCGAAGATTGGTTGGTCTCCAAGGAGGAGAAGGGGAAGACAGTTTTTTTCCTTCCCACCTTCCAAACTTACGGAAAGATGGGATTCTGGTACGAGTCGGGGGAACCTTTGGGTTTGACTCTTCCAGCTTCTGCAGACTCGGACTTCTCTTCGTTGGTGGATTCCGCGCGGCGTTCTGCGCTTAATTCAGTTAAGACGACGTGGGGAATGAGCGAACTCGACCCCACCTTCTGAAGGGAATGTTCAGGGTGCTGGAAGTGTTTTAACTTCCTCGACTGGACCCTAGGAGTCTTAGCTAAGAAGACGAGGGATCAAGACTCTTTATCTCCAGAAGATTTACATTCTGTATTGTCTTGCATGGACAAAGCAGTGAGAGACGGTTCTGGAGAGATAGCTTCGCTTTTCGGGGCAGGAGTTGTTAAGAAGAGGGCAGTTTTCTGCTCCTTTTTAACTAAAGCGGTGTCGCACGCGCAGAGATCGTCGCTGTTATTTGCTAATCTTTCCCAGCAACTCTTCCCCAAGAAGATCATAAAACTACATTTCCAATGCTCTTTCTGCTAAAGCGACGCAAGATATGTTGGCTCGCTCGGCGAGAATTCCTAAGGCTTCTTTTCAACCTAAGGCGAAGAAGGAGGCTTCGATCAAGCAAGAGCCCTTTCGAGGAGGCCCTTCTTCCCGCGCTTCTTCCTCCAGAGGAACAAGACCTCCTAGAAGAGGAAGGACCTTCTCTCGTTCTATCAGAGCGAAGAAATAGTACGAGTGTCCTCCAGACTGCAGTAGGTGCCAGGCTGCTGTGTTTTGCAGACGTCTGGGCACAGAAGGGGGCGGACAACTGGTTCCTCTCTATAATCAAAAAGGGGTACCTCATTCCCTTCGTGTCGAGACCACCTTTGACACCACACCAAGGGAGTTAGTGGCCAGGTACAAAGACCCTCATATGAATCAGGCCCTTGCTCTAGCAGTAGAGCTGATGCTGGAGAAGCAAGCGATAGAGATGGTGCAGGACCCTCATTCCGCGGGTTTTCTACAACCGTCTTTTTCTTGTGCCCAAGAACTCAGGAGGATGGAGACCGGTTCTGGACGTAAGCGCCCTGAATGTCTTTGTGAAGAAGCGAAGGTTTACGATGGAGACGACATCCCTCAGTATAGCCGCCCTTCGTCCAGGGGACTGGATGGTGTCACTAGACCTTCAGGACGCTTATTTTCATGTGCCAATCCATCCTTCTTCGCGCAAGTTCCTGAGATTCATGTGGAAAGGGAAAGGTGTTTCAGTTCAGGGCTTTGTGCTTCGGCCTCTCCACAGCCCCTCAAGTCTTTACAGGGCTGATGAAGAACGTAGCCCAATGGCTTCATCTCGAAGGAGAGTGAGGGTGTCCCTTTACTTGGACGATTGGCTGATCAGGGCCAAATCGAAGCAGAAATGTCTGGAGGACCTTCACATTACTCTGACCTTAGCGAATTCTCTGGGTTTACTGATAAACTTCGAGAAATCACAGCTAATCCCCAGCCAAGATCGTATTTATCTGGGGATTCGGTATTGGTTTCTCAGGTTTTTCGGGCTTTTCCATCCCCGGAAAGGATCAACCGTTGTGCAGAGAAGGTCGCAACCTTTCTGGAGAAAGACTTATGCACAGCGACTGTAGTGGATGAGTCTGTTGGGGACGCTCTCCTCGCTGGAGCAATTCGTTTCTCCAGGGAGGTTGCACCTCCGACCCCTACAGTTCTTCCTGAATCGGAACTGGAATCGGGGTGCTCAGAACCTAGATTTTGTATTCAAAATCCCGAACGAGATAAAAGAGGATCTCCGATGGTGGGCAAACCCTCTTCTTTTCAAGGAAGGCATTTCCTTACGGTTGAAAACCCCGACCTAGTCTTATTTGCAGACGCAATCGGACAAAGGTTGGGGAGAGCTATTCTAGGATCCAGTGAAGTGTCAGGCACCTGGATGGGGGAACAGGTGTCCTGGCATATAAACAAAAAAAGAGCTCATGGCGATTTGGTTAGCCCTCAAGGCGTTTGTGAACCTCTCGTTCAGAAGATCTTCAGTTCAGGTCAACTCGGACAACACCACAGCCCTGGCTTACATTCGGAAACAAGGGGGGACTCACTCATTCTCCCTGTACGAAACAGCAAGAATGCTCCTCTTATGGTCGGAGGAAAGGGAGATAAGTCTCCTCACCAGGTTCGTACAGGGAGAAAGAAATGTCAGAGCAGATCTGCTCAGCAGAAGAAACCAAGTCCTTCCCTCAGAATGGACCCTTCACTCGGACGTATGCCAGGGACTGTGGAAGCTCTGGGGCAGACCTCATCTGGACCTCTTCGCAACTGCCAGGAACGCGAGGATAGACCTGTACTGCTCACCGATTTCAGACCCGAAAGCAGTAGCGGTAGACGCGTTCCTGTTGGACTGGAGCAACCTAGACCTTTATGCGTTTCCTTCTTTAAAAGATTCTAGGGGAGACTCTAAGGAAATTCTCAGCATCAGAAGGAGCAAGGATGACCTTGATAGCTCCATTCTGGCCCGCCCAAGACTGGTTCACAGAGTACTGGCAATGGTTTGGTAAGCATGTTCCAAGATCCCCTGCCACTAAGAGTCGATCTGCTCAAACAGCCCCACTTCGACAGGTTTCACAAGAACCTCCACGCTCTCAGTCTGACTGGATTCAGACTATCAAGAGTCTGGTCAGAGCTAAGGGGTTTTCGTCAAAGTCTGCAAGAGCAATTGCCAATGCACGGAGACCTTCCACTTCCAAGGTCTACCAGTCGAAGTGGGATGTTTTTCGACGTTGGTGCAGGATTCAGAACGTTTCCTCCTCCAGTACCTCTGTGACCCAGATAGCAGATTTTCTTATTTTCCTGAGGGAAAAATGCAGTTTGGTAGTCTCTACCGTTAAGGGCTAGGAGATATGCTATCTTCTGTGTTCAGACACAGGGGATTAAACATCTCCGAAGATAAGGATCTGCATGACTTAATCAAGTCGTTTGAGACTTCTAAAGGGAACTCTGGTTTAACACCAAGCTGGAACCTGGATGTAGTGCTTTCGTTCTTAAGATCCGCTAGATTCGAACCTCTCCATTCAGCTTCCTTCAGAGATCTTACTATGAAGACCTTGTTTCTCTGCGCTTTAGCTTCGGCTAAGAGAGTAAGCGAACTGCAAGCTCTGGAAGGAGATGTTGGGTTCCAAGGAGACTCAGCTGTGTGTTTGTTTCTCCCGTCCTTCTTGGCCAAGAATGAAAACCCCTCTTCACCTTTGCCCAGGAGCTTCGAAATTAAAAGCTTATCCTCTCTAGTTGGATCAGAAGAGGAGAGGACCCTTTGCCCTGTAAGGAGCTTAAAGTTTTATATCCAGAAGAAGAAACAGCTTCGGGCTAACTCAGAACTTCCTATGGGTTGTTCCGTAAAGAGATCCTAGTAGGCCCTTATCAAGAACGCCATGTCATTCTTTATAAGGAACCTTATCAAAGAAGCTCACGCATCTTGTGACCAAGATCAGTTTAGACTTCGTAAAGTCAAGGCACATGAGGTAAGGGCCATCTCTACATCTTTGGCTTTCAAGAAGAACATGTCCCTACAAAACCTCATGAAGACGACTTATTGGAGGTGTGAGTCAGTCTTTGCCAACCACTACCTGAAAGACGTAAGGATTACGTATGAGAAGTGCTTTGGGTTAGGCCCTTACGTATCGGCGGATTCAGTGCTGGGGCAGGGAGCTGAAGCATATCCTTTTTAAATATTTTCCCTTATTGTATTTGTATTGTGTTGTGGTTGTGGGAAGGAGGATGCAGGAGGCACCTCCCTCTTTCGTAGTATTAAAACATTTGTATTTGGTTAGGTGATCGTTTTGTGCTTGAAGCTCCTTGCAAGGGTAGTGGACAGGCTCTGTCTTTAAGTAAGGGGTTGATCCCCATTGACTAGATCCTAACTGGATTCTGCCAAGTAAGAGGAGTCAGGCAACGCAGACTTGTAGAAAGTAACTACGAAGTCTTCTGCCTAAATCAGGTAAGAACCAAGGGTATTTTTTACTTTAACATATGTTATTTCCCCTTTCTCTGGACTTATAAGTCTCTCTCCCTCCACCAAAGGGTGTCAATCAGCTATGTATTATATATTATCTGGCAGGGAAGTTCATGTACAAAAATGATATTGTTAGTATACAATAAAGTTTTGTACATACTTACCTGGCAGATATATACGATTGATGGCCCTCCCAGCCTCCCCTCAGGAGACAGGTGGAAGAGAAAAATCTGACTGGAAAGGGGGGTTGGTTCTTACACCTGCCACCCAGCGGCGGGTAAGGTAGATCACCGGACCTACTGTAGCGTGTGCCGCGAGTTTTGAATTTTCTGTCGTGACGTCAGAGTCGTAAGCTATGTATATATCTGCCAGGTAAGTATGTACAAAACTTTATTGTATACTAACAATATCATATTTTTCATCACCCTCCACCCCTTCGACTTTTAAGGCTCCCTGCCGAAGAGGGTTCTGCCCCTAAGACTAGTTTCATGTCGGGCGCTCGTTCGTGAGTTCCCCGAGTGTACATAAATCTTTGGATTTGCGTGCATCCAGAGTCGGGGACTCTGAGTCCGCTCATCGTCATGACTCGGGCACGGAGTGGAAGAAAGGAGTGAGTCACTCAGGTGACTCACGCCTTAACTGTGATTGCTCTCGCGGTGATTGCTCAAGTCCCAGGGTTGATGTGATGGTCCCGCGGGACCGTGCACGCAGAGACCGGAAGGGGCTCCCCTATTCGGTCCTCTTGAGAGGTTTCGGCCTCGACGGGGACTTGGACGCGTCGGAGGACAGTACTGGATCTCTCCAGTCAGGTGCACACTTAGCCCCACCCAGATGACGTGACCAACCGGTCTCGGTGGTGGCGAATGTTTTGCCTGCCTTGTGAAAGTTTTGTAACCCTCTTGGGAGAGCGTTTTATCCAGACGATGACGCTTTCCTAGACTCGTGTCACACCCATCACCACAGGTTGATGGCTGCCCGTGACTCGCTTCTCCTGCCAGTTCCGCTAGCAAGGCGAACGAGAGTGTCCAGTCTTCCTCACCCATTCCTTCCACTTCCTATGGCTATGCCGGGAGGGGCGGGGTGAATAGGAGGGATCCTGCAGAGTGCTTTCTGTAGGATTCAGCGTTTGGGGACTACGTTCCTGGAGGGACCTTAGGGTCCTATTGGACATAATGTCCATGTCTTATGTCAAAACTGGAGACTGTCTCCAAGGCTTTTTCTGTCCTTTGGACGGATTTCAATTCACAGTCCCCTTTGGGTTCTTGTGTTTTGGGAACCTCGATTGCATATTCTATTGTACTCTCATTCCAGTCTTAAATGCTCGCATTTAGGACTGGTTTTTATGCCTGTTACTCCTAGATTTCTATGGGAGTCGAGGAGGGGCCCCACCCCAATGATTGTTTGACGAAATTCGGGGGTCTCGCCTAACTCTTAAAATTCTTTGGAATTTATAGCACTCTCAGAGTGTTTTGGTCTTCTTTGATCTGCAAGCACTCAGGCGAGACAAGAATTCCTGATAATTCTTACTGCGATACCCAGGAATCTCGCTGAATGCTCGAATTCCTTGGAATTTCTGACATTCTCAGCACATATTATGGTTTTTCTGTAGTTTCCAAACACTCGGGCAAGACAGACATTCCCGGTTATTGTTATTACGAAAATCGGGAGTCTCGCTATGCCATTAAATTCCTTGGAATTTTTAGCATTTACAGAGTGATTTGGTTTTCTGAGATTTCCAAACACTTGGGCAACGGGCATTCCCGATGATTATTACAGTAATCAGGAGTCTCGCCGAGCACCTGGATCTCTTGGTTTCGTTGGCGCTCGTCGAGTGCTCGGCTTCATCATTTGCCGAGTACCAGGGCGAGACAAGGCTCACCCGATTATTGTCATACAAGAGTCTGGTTTTTCTCGCAGAGCATGGGAATTCTTATAAATTCTAATGCTCGCCAAGCGCTGACTGTTACGAGTGCTTGGATGGCGAGATGAGTCTACCAGTACAGATGAGTCTGCTCCTCAGTCAGGTTTGGAGTTATGTAGAGCTTGGAACTGCATGCAACACCTTCTGAGTGAATAGTCAAGTAAAGTCCTCATGTATTGGACCTTAGGGTCTGACGTAGGACAGCAGACGCAGGATCCCTCTTGTCCTTCTTCTCGGAGCTTCAGCCTCAAAGGAGAACAGTTAATTGGGAAGAAGTGATAGTTCTTCGTTGGTGATTACCGCTCATAATTATGTAGTGGCGATCTGCTCAGCTCACTTGGCTCGGCACAGCTTGACCAGACAGCACTGCCGATCTGAGTGCTTGGCTCTAATGAACGAACTCTCTACCCTTGATTGGTGCGGTTCCTTGCCATGACATAGCATCCTCCCTTCCCGTGTTACAGTGAGCTTTCACAAGGTCATCGTCTTTCGTCTTCATCATCTGACGCCTCCTAACCTCCCTCTTCAAAGGGTTTCATGTCCTAAGAAGAGGAAGGTATTCTCCGCCCCTTAAGAATTCTCTCTTCGAGACTTCTAAGGGTCTGCATCCTTTCCATGGAGAGGAAGTAATTGGCTGTCTCTTTGGCTATCCACATATATGCTGTCTCGGGAACCACAGGAGTTCAAAGCCAGGTTCAGTCCTCCTCTCTCTGGTTCCAAGGGCAGTGCTCATGGAACCGGGGCTGCGTCAGCTATACTCGTGTCAGAGTGTACAACTCCCAAGGGGGGTTGTACATCCACAGTCAGTGATAGGTAGTCTTCTCTCTATCACAACATTGGTGCATGGCGAAGGGACCGAGCTGCGTTGGTGGCTTGGACTCACCTGTGAAAGCCAGGAATGGCTATTCTTCAGGTGCCAAGATCGATGTCACTGTCCCTCGGGACAAGGCATCTGAAGGAGATAGGAGGAGGTCCTCTGTGTTGTTCTCTTCATGAGGTTCGATCACGGAGAAGATAGATGCGTAGCAAGACGTGGCAAGTTCTCACCAGCTTTTACTGCATTTAACTCCGGTCAACTTTCACTCACGTTTGCTCGAATGAAACGGTTGTAGGAATGAATGCTTCGTTTAACAGAGTGAGAACATCGCAAGTTCAGGAAAGAGCGGGCAAGAACAGTCAAACCTCCTCTCTTTTTTCCGTCTACTTCCTGGTTATACTGGAATGAACAAGGAAATAAGATAGGAATTCTATAGAGTCTACTCCTCGGACTTTGAACCCGAGAGACTATGTTTTTGGTTCAATCTTAGGATCTTACCGAACATACGTCAATCCATTCAGGATGGATAGCACCGAGAGGTTTGAACGCCTCTCCAGTGCTACTGTTTTGGGAACAACCAGTTCGGCTTGAACTAGTCGTCTTCGGTATCCTGTTATCACCGTAGAAGTCTCCCTTCAGGAAACTTCACCTTCGCTCTCTTCATTAGAGAATGAAGGAGGTCTGGTTCCAGTCCTTATTCTTGTCCCTTGAATGAAGAGGAATTAGGCTGGAGTGCGATTTACAGGAACCTACAAATATACTAGTACAGGCGGTCCCCGGGTTACGACGGTTCCGGCTTATGACGTTCCGAGGTTACGACGCTTTTTCATAAATATTCAATGGAAAAATCCGTCCTGGGTTACCACGCTTGTTCCGAGGTTACGATGCTGACGCTTCCGACACTCCGAGTTAACGACGCTTTTAAAAAACGCATACTATGATAAAAATCCTTTATAGTTTAGCACAGTATATTAATAAAAATAAGTTTCTGGTTAGATTACAACAAAAATTTTGAGGTTATGATGATTTTCGACACTTTTTATGTCTTATTTTTCTATGTTTTTTAGTGACGCCTCATATGCGGAACTAGTTTCCGAGCAAATGAATACATACTAGCTTGCGGTGCGCAAAGTTTACATATAACTGTCCAAAATCGCAAATAATGAAAAAATCATTGCTTTTTTTTTTCCCCAGTAATAATGACAAAACAAGAAGTTTTTGGTTAGATTACAACGCAAATTCCAAGTATCCAAAGAGAGACATTATCCAGTAATTTGATCAGAGAGAGAGAGAGAGAGAGAGAGAGAGAGAGAGAGAGAGAGAGAGAGAGAGAGAGAGAGAGGCGTCTTCCGACGCTCCGAGTTAAGGACAGAGAAGTGTTCGTTTCGTTAAACAGCCTCTGACTCTGCCAGTAAATGTTTTTGTTGATACTAATAATATAAGCCTATTTAAAGATACGTTTACTTTAATTAGTCTATGTGATATGTAAATAGTAATCAACTGTTCTTGTAGCCCTCAAGATTTGGCAAAATCGAAGTATCCAAAGAGAGACATTATCCAGTACTGGAATCCTTGACATACGAATTTAATTTGTTTCCGTTACCATCGTCGTATATCAAAAACAGTTGTATCTCAAAGCATTTTTTCCCATTTTAAAATAATGTAATATGTATTAATCCGTTCTAGTGCTATGAAACCACACCTAAACACAGCTAAATTACATATAATATACACAATTTATACACAAATAAACGAGTAATAACGCACACAATAAAAAAAAGAAAGGAATTTTACTTATCATAACGGAAGATGACGTGAGGCCAGCAGGGGGAGGAGGTAGGGAAGGGGGGGTGGCAGGGAACGATTTGCTCTCTTTTTATTTACGTATGTACACTAATTACTACGTAATAAACAAATGAAATAACATTGCTAAACAATATTTTTATTGTATTTTTAAATCAGTTCGTAGTTAGAAATAATGGTGATGCCTTTGGAAGGTTTTTATAGCTTCTTTCTGCTTGATGATCGTGAATATTGTAGAAGGATTTCGACCATACTCGTTGCCAAATCGACGATACGAACGCCACGTTCATGCTTTGCTATAATTTCATGTTTTGCTTCCATCGAAATAATTTTCTTGGGGTTTTTTCTTATCACCTGCTTTGTCTTTAGCTTTGAGACCCATGGTTAATAATAAAATAGACAAAATAACACGAAAAATAGGCACAAATACAACGAACTAAACAACGACGTGTTAACGATGCAGCACCAACAAACAGACTGAATGCCATTTATCGGTCGCCTATACAACTATCACATCGTAAAACAAAATCGTATCTCAAATATTTCGTTGTATATCAAAGCATATTTTGTTCATGACACTTACCTGCCAGATATATATAGTATAGCTGTATTCTCTGACATTCGACAGAATTTCAAAAACTCCCGGCACACGCGGTGGTCGGCCAGGTGGTTAGTACCCATTCCCGCCGCTGGGAGGCGGGTGTTAGGAACCATTCCCATTTTGTATTCAGATTTTTCTCTGTCGCGGTAGTGTAAACACTTGTTTCCATTACCTCCGCTCAGGATTTTCGAAACTTCTTTAGTCACTTAAGTATTCTGATTGTCTTTTGGTTGTTGAAATTGGCTTTGTGACTTGGCATACGCTATTGTGGTTTGAATTTGAATTTGGATTGGATTGTTCTTGAATCGTGATGTCTGGATCTAGTTCTACTAGTTTCAGGGTGTGCGGTGTGAAAGAGTGTAAGGTTAGGCTACCGATAGCCTCGGTAGACCCTCACACGGTGTGCACGAATTGTATAGGGCATGTTTGTTTATTGGATGATAGGTGTGAAGAATGTGAGGTTCTGACTAATGTTGAATGGAAGGCGTATGAGTCTTATTGTACGTAAGCTTGAACGTGACGAATCAGGAGGCTCTTACTACAATTATGGAGTCGATTCGGAACCTTGAATCAAAAAGTGCTCGCGCTCCAAACTAATGTGCAAAAGTGCAGTGATAGTGATAGTGTTGTGGAGGGGGGCTCTCAAAAACGGTCCTATAGCGCCTCCAGGTTGAGACCTCTGTCGGACTCCCAGGACATAGGGATTAATGGACATGTCGTAAGCCGAAGGAGGGTTTTACGGGAACTAAACACGGTCTGGCGTCCCTTCGGCAGTACCTGAAGACGATTCCCAGGCTGCCAAAGATCGTGCGCGAGCTCGAATATTGAAAGAATGTTTCTCTTCCTCCGAGACTTCTTCTCCTCAACGAGGATGGGTCTCTCGGAGGACCTCTCAAGACGAGAGCGGGTAAGGACGTAAGTTGTCGCACAGGCGGCCATCGTTGTTCCCGCCTCCCCCGAAAAGATGGATTTAGCGAAGAGGAGACTTTTTATCATAAGATCGGGACGTCCTCATACGCGGCTTCCTCTTAGTCTTCTCCGTAAGACTTTGAAGACGCTATCCCTCAGAAGAGGGTTAGGACTTCTGGTGAAAAGGAGGTAGTCTATTCTCCAATCTACCTGAAAATTAGTCCTGAGAGAAAGAAGAGGGCGTCCCCTCGCCTCGTCTTCTCACTGGATAAGTCCTTCGTATGAATCTTCCCCGTCTAAGGAGACCCAACTGGCGATGCATCGACAATTGTCTACGTTTTTCGCTGAAAGGGAGTCAAGATCACGTCATCGTGAGAAGGATCTATGGTTGCCTGTCAAGAAATCCAGACGTTCTCCTTCTTCCTCTCCTCGTTCTTCTCCCTCTCCTGTTTCGTCACCTTCTAGATCTCGACGACTCATGCAGAAGCGCGCTAGTACTCCTGTTGATAGAGCCTCTGGAAGTATCGGCGGAAAACGTTCAAAGACGCTAGTTGTCGCACAGGCGGCCGTCGTCTTTGTCAGGAGTTGGGGAACTCTCAGAGGACTCGCTTCGGCGATGTTCGAACGGAGGAAGATAATGTTGATAATCGGGAACGCAGAGAGAATCTCCAGCGCCATAGAACTATTAGAGAAACTTCTGTCAAGGTTCTACTCGTAAGTGTCGAGACACTCGGCAAGAATCCCGTAAAGACCCTTCTCAGCACGCTCGTCCTGCGGTCTTTCAAGAAACCGCTCAGGATGTAAGATTTAGGTATCGAGAAGCTTCAAAGGACAATACGTTGATGGCGCATGGCAGTCTACTTATAATGTCGCTCCTCGATGGCTGGGTGCGCGAAGGCTTAGTTGGAGAAACTCGAAGTCTCTCTCATCGCGAAACTGTTCAGGACGCTCGTGAGGACGCTTTACTGATGCTCGATATCACAAACATCGGCAAGAAACTCACGATGCAGGTTCTAAGGACGCTAATCATCCTAGACGTCATGATGCTAAGAAGACTTTGCTAGGCGCTCGGCGTCCTTCACGTCAGGACGCTCGCCAGGAGGAAGATAAAGACGCTCATGAGTATGCGTTTGAGGACGCTAGGCGTCCTAAAAGTCAGGACGCTCGCAGAAATACGAGGCAGGACGCTCCTCAGACGGCGTGAGCGATCGACTCTTCAAGAATTTAGTCAAGAGCCTCGTTTGGACTCTCGTCAAGAGAGAGTTCTCCAGGACGACCTCATGACGTTCCTTTACAGGAACTTGATAGAAATTCGACGCTGATAGGAGAACATACTCTAATTTCCTCTTCGAAAATTCCTCAGGGAAATAAGAGTTTAGTCTCTTCGCGCTCAAAACAGGACACATCTGCTGTTCCTTTGGAAGAAGAAGATTCAACTGACCCTGGTCCTGAGGATGAGGAAGAGTCTTGAGCCTCATCTTCTTCAGATTATAAAACCCTGACTCGCCTTTTGAAAGACTTATTTCCGGATAAGTTTCAAGCTCCGGTTCCTCTCTCTTCACCTTCTCAACTATCTTCATCGAAGGCAAGGAAGACGCCAGGATTTGTGAAGATGGCCATGTCACTCTCCACAAATAGGGCGTTCAAAAGGATCCATGATTGGATGGAATCCAAGAAGGCGAAGGGCAAGACTTCATTTGCTCTTCCCCCCGCAAAACTTAGTGGTAGAGGAGGAATATGGTATGAAACGGAAGAGGAAGCAGGTTTGAGGATCCCTGCATCCGCTCAAGGTAATTTCTCTAATTTGGTGGATGCTCGAGAAGATCTTACCTTCCTTCAGCAAAAGTATCCTGGACGATGACGGAAACAGACCATCAATCTTAAGGGTATTTATAGAACATTGGAAGTTTTTAACTTCCTTGACTGGTGTCTAGGAGTCTTAGATATGCAGTTGAAGTCCAGACTCGATTTCTTTAGAGGAATTGTCTAGTATTTTGTCTTGTATGGACAAAGCAGTAAGGGATGGCTCTGACGAATTGGCATCACATTTGCGTCAGGAGTCCTTAAGAAACGTGCGCTTTACTGCAGTTTTACATCAAAATCAGTATCGCCCACACAGAAAGCAGAACTGTTGTTCGCCCCCTTTTCAGGCTCATCTTTTTCCTCAATCATTGATAAAAGATCTATCCAGTGAATCTTCAAAGAGAAAGCAATGCAGGGAACCTATTATCCTCAATCCTCAAAACGTCCTGCTGCCCATCCCTCTTCCCGGACTACGCAAGTTTCCAGGAAGAATTTTAAGCCCTTTCATGGCAGAGCTCCCTCGAGAGCCTCCACTCGGGGAGAACCTTCCCTAGAGGCAGAGCCCATCAAAGTCTAGGGGAAAGAAATGACTTATCTACCCTTCAGACACCGGTCGGAGCGAGACTCGCTCTCTTCTCAGAAGCTTGGAGGATAAGAGGAGCGAACAGTTGGTCACTCGAAGTTATCGAGAACGGTTACAAGATCCCGTTCCTCTCAAGATCTCCATAAGCACGGAACCGATAGATCTGTCGCCATCTTACCAGACTTCGAAACACAGATCCTGCTAGATCTCTTTTGGATCAAATGTTAGAGAAGAGAGTGGTTAGAGTGGGTTCTATCATTGAATTCCCCGGGCTTTTACAACAGGTTATTCCTGGTTCCGAAGCAGTCTGGGGGATGGAGACCTGTCTGGACGTGAGCAGACTGAATCTTTTTGTAAGGAAAGAAAAATTCAAGATGGAAACTTCACAGTCTGTTTTAGCAACACTAAGACCAGGGGACTGGATGGTGTCCTTGGATCTCCAAGATGCATACTTCCATGTCCCGATCCATCCTCGGTCCAGGAAGTACCTCAGATTCGTCTTAAAAGGACAGGTCTTCCCAATTCAGAGCCCTCTGCTTCGGACTAAGTACAGCTCCGATGGTTTTCACGTTTTTGATGCAAAACGTAGCAAAATGGCTTCATCTTTCGAAGATAAGAGTCTCACTCTATCTAGACGATTGGCTCATCGGTCGTCTTGCAAGACAAAGTGTCTGGAGGGACCTTCACAAAACGTTACAGCTGACAAAAGCCCTAGGCCTTCTCGTCAATTTCGAGAAATCCCATCTGATCCCAACACAGTCCATCGTGTATCTGGGGATTCAGATGGATTCAGTGGCTTTCAAGCTTTTCCATCCACGGAACGTCAGCTGAAATGCTTAGAAAAAGTATCAGTCTTCTTAGAGAAGGAAATATGCTCAGCGAGGGAATGGATGAGTCTGCTGGGGACCATTTCCTCGCTGGAGAAATTTGTTTCTCTGGGAAGGCTACACCTCAGCTGCTTCAGTTCCTCATAGCAGACAACTGGAAGAACTATAAAAGACTTGAACGAAATTTTAAGAATCTCACAGGTTCGGTCAAAGACCATTTGAAGTGGTGGTTCGATCCCGTCAAGCTATCGGAAGGACTGTCTCTCAAGCTTCTGAGCCCAGACCTAGTGTTGTTCTCAGACACGTCCTAGACAGGCTGGGGAGCAACACTGGGGGAGGGAAGAAGTGTCAGGCCTCTGGAGAGGGAACAGAGGTCCTGGCACATAAACCTCAAGGAATTAGAAGCAATTCGTTGGCTCTGCAATTATTCGAGGAAAGAATTATAGGACGGATTGTCTAGATCAACTCGGACAACACCACAGCTCTTGCATATATCAAGAAAAACAGGGAGGGACGCATTCTCGACCCTGTTCGAGATAGCGAGGAATATCTTGCTCTGGGGCGAAGATGAGGGATATAACGTTGCTAACAAGGTTCGTGTCAGGAGTGCAAAACGTTCGGGCAGACCTTCTCAGCCGTCAACATCAGCTGCTTCCGACGAGTGGACTCTCCATTCAGAAGTTTGCCAGGAGTTGAGACTTTGGGGGAGGCCATTAGTAGACCTCTTCGCGACATCGAAGACAAATAGGCTCCCAATTTACTGCTCCCGGTTCTCGACCCAGGAGCGATAGCGATAGATGCCATGCTTTGGAATTGGAAGGGAATGGATGTCTACGCCTTTCCTCCATTCAAACTCCTGGGAGAGGTGATAAGGAAGTTTGCGGCTTCAGAAGGAGCAAGAATGACTCTGATCGCCCCATTTGGGCTGCAAGCGACTGGGTTCGCAGAGGTCATGTCATTTCTGGTAGACTTTCCAAAGGACTATACCAGAAAGAATCGATCTACTCAAACAGCCCCCACTTCGAGAGTATCACAAAAACCTCTCCGCTCTGAGTCTGACTGCATCAGACTATCGAAAAGTTGGCCAGAGCGAGAGGTTTTTCAAGAGCAGTGGCAAGAGCTATTGCCAACGCTAGAAGAACATCCTCTCAAGCTGTTTACCAATTGAAGTGGGCTGTTTTTAGGAGATATGGTGTAGGAGGAGAGATATTTCCTCCTCCACGACCTCTGTGAGCCAGATTGCCGATTTCCTTCTACATCTTAGAAATGTTGACAAGCTTTCAGTGCCCACGATCAAAGGCTACAAAAGCGTGCTGTCGACGGTCTTCCGACACAGGGGCTTGGATTTGTCGAATAATAAGGATCTGCACGATCTTTTGAGGTTCTTTCGAAACCTCAAAGATTCCACGACCTAGAATTCGTCGTGGAATCTGGATGTTGTCTTGAAATTTCTAATGTCAAGCCCATTTGAACCTTTGCATGCTGCCTCGATGAAGGATCTAACTAGAAAGGCTGTCTCTTAACAGCTTTAGCAACAGCGAAAAGGGGTTGATTAGCGAGATCATGGCCATGAGTAAGCATGTGGGCTTCAGAGAACACAATGCGGTGTGTTCTCTGAGTCCCCTCGTTCTTAGCCAAGAATGAAAAACCCGTTCAACCCTTGGCCCAAGAGCTTTGAAATCAAGGGGTTATCAGAGATTACTGGGCGAGAACCTGAGAGAGTCCTGTGCCCTGTCAGGGCTCTCAAGTTTTATCTGGCGAAAACTAAACAATGTAGAGGTCCGTCGGACAACCTGTGGTGCTCGGTCAGGAGACCAGAATTACCAATGTTGAAGAACGCTCGGCGTTCTTCTTAAGAAGCACCATCAGGGAGGCTCATGCGTCTTGTCCAGATAGTGACCTTAGTCTTTTGAAGATTAAAGCTCACAAAGTCAGAGCTATAGCGACTTCGGTGGCTTTCCAAAAGAATATGGCACTCAGTGATACCTTAGAGTGCCACATATTGGCGAAGCAACTCTGTGTTCGCTTCACATTACCTCAGAGATGTGAAAGCAACATATGAGAATTGCTACTCGCTGGGACCGTACATTTCCTTAGATATAGTAATGGGGACATGAAGCGGCATGATTCCCATCCTTTGGAAAATGGATAGGTGTGCTTTTAATTTATGGTGTTGTTTTTTTATGGTTGTAGGGTCGCCGCTGAGGCGGACTTCCCTTTATTTAGCCTAAAAGTTATGGGACTAACTTAGTTTGGCTAGGTCAGGTTGTATTGTTTTTGCTTCGTTGTCCTCAGAGTATGGTCAAAATGGTCTAGTCATATTGTGGTCACGCTCCCGTTGACAGATCATCTAGAACCCTCCAGCTATACAGGTCACTACCTTGCTGGAAACTCTAGTAAAGCAGAAGCGGACTTGGGTGACAGTAATCACGAAGTCAGCTATGCTAATAGGTAAGGAACACCAAGATGTCAATCATCTGCATGTAATTTGTTTCCAAAATCCTTCTATTCTGTCCCTTCCCACCTCCAAGGGTGGGATTCAGCTATACGTGGACCCCCCGTATTCGCGTTCTCCAGATTCGCGGGATCACACATTCGCGGATTCTCTGGGAAGGAACGTTTCCCTGCATTATTCGCGGAAAATTTGCGCATTGCGCGGTATTTTTCTATGATAAATATCCACAAATTCCTGTTTTTTTTTTTTTTGGTGAATTTCATCATAAAATGCACTTTTTGTGATAAAACTATTAAAAAAACCAAGTATGAAAATTTTAGTGGGTTTTTCTTGAGTTTTAACTAACAAAATAGGCTGTTTTTAGCATTTTCATAGGGTTCCAAACATTCGCGGGTTCTAACTATTCACGGGGGGGTTCTGGTACGCATCCCCCGCGAATACGGGGGGACCACTGTATATATATGTGGCAGGTAGTGTCATGACAAAAATGATATTGTCATGAATACAATAAAGTTTGTTCATACTACCTGGCAGATATATATAATTCAAGTACCCACCCACCTCCCCTCAGGGACAGTGGTCTAGAAAAATCTGAATAGAAAAGGGGAATGGTTCCTAACGCCCGCCTCCAGCGGCGGGAATGGGTACTAACCACCTGGCCGACCACTGCTGTGCCGGGAGTTTTGAAATTCTGTCGAACGTCAGAGAATACAGCTATATATATATCTGCCAGGTAAGTATGAACAAACTTTATTGTATCATGACAATATCATATTTTTTTGCCAAAATTTTCTGTTGTATCTCAAAACATTCGTATATCTGGCAATCGTATGTCAAGGTTCAGTGTAATTTGATCAGAGAGAGAGAGAGAGAGAGAGAGGAGAGAGAGAGAGAGACGAGAGAGAGAGAGAGGATGAGAGAGAGAGAGAGAGAGAGAGAGAGAGAGAGAGGTCTTGGCAACAATGGTCTCTGGGATTGACGTAACGTTATTTTCTGAACAGATAGGGACAGAGAAGTGTTCGTTTCAACAGCCTCTGACTCATGCCAGGAAATGTTTTGTTGATACTAATATATAAGCCTATTTAAAGATACGTCTTAATTAGTCTATATGATACATAAATAGTAATCAACAGTTCTTGTAGCCCTCAAGATTTGGCAAAATCACTCCAGGTTGTACATAAAACTTCAAGAAAGTGTCACCAGAGGATTACAATAGTTTTTTTACCTTCAAGAACCAGCATTTTTTATGAAAATAACTCCAGGTTGTACATAAAACTACAGGAAACAACATGTAGTGTAAACCAAAGGATTACAAGTAAGGTTTCATAACTTTATTAGTTTAAGACATATTTCCAAACGTCGTTCCAGCTTACGACGATTTTTGGGTTACGACGCGTCTCAAGAACGGAACCCCCGTCGTAACCCGGGGGGACTGCCTGTACATAATATTCTCTCGTGACATGCTCCTGTTATCAGTTGCATTGTCTGAGTAGGTAGGGGAGGCGCTTACCTGTAAGTTAACTCTTCTGTTATGTGACCGAGATGAATAGTAGACCTTCTCTTAATTAACCTGGAACTCTGGACAGCCTTTCGGGCTTCCCAAGAGCTACCAGCTTAGATTTTTGAGATAACTAGTGGTATTGTTTCCAACAACTCTACAGCATTTGCATTATCACCGAACAAGAGGGTTTTCTCCCCTCCATTTCGGTTGAAATGCAGATGCTCGGATAATCTTTTTTGTGCTCAGTGGTTCTAGCGTATGCATTCCTTTTCCATGGAATGCTATACTAAGCAACTCAGTATGAGTCGAACGAGTGGTATAGGGCTGTCGTTCAGTACTGCTCGCTCTCTGAGATTCTTTTGCGGTTTGGTATTGTTTCTCTTCTGTCAAGGATTAACTATCAATTCGAAGCTCTCATCCCGGCAATCACAGACTTGGGTCTTTGGTTGGATCGGAATTTTCACATAATGCCCATCTCTCCTCCACCACATTTACCATTGCGAGGATTATCAGACAGATATATCTCACTAGACTATCATTTTTTCTGTTTACCCCACAGTATAACAGAAGTCTGGTAGCCTAGTCTTCTGTTCCATTGCACCTGCCCCATTGACTGCTGCGATGATGCAGAATGATTTTTTTTCAAACAATTTTGAGTTTTGTCTTCCATTATATATTTCCTAATTTGTAAGGTGTTCAATTATTCTTTGTTCACCCCGAATTGTAAATGAATAACGGAAGACTTCACCTGTTCCCCGCCCGACTAACTCTGCTTCCAAAGTAAATAGAAACTTCCACAAGAAGTGGTTCTTCAGGCAGTACAATCCTTGTGTTTTTTTTACTGAAAGACTCTCCGCTTTCATTGCAAACTCCGACTTTCTCGCCGAGCAGCAATGAAATAGCAGATTAACATTTTCAGTCCTTTGTAAAACAACAGGGATTAAAGCTGTGTTCACTGGTTGGTGTCATCACGGGACTTTTTCTGTGATCAGAATCTTGAGAGTTTACTTCTCTCAATTCAACTGTGAAGACGTAGGTCCACATTCACCTTAGTCATTCACTAGTAATATATATAGTCTTGTTTCTCCTTGGTTGAGATTCCACTACTGATGAGAAACTTGTGTCATGGCATCATAGGGACCTCGGTCTCTAGAAGGCAATTGACTATCGTCTGATGTGTGCATACCTCACGAGAATCATCATCTTGTCTCTTAACTTTGTTAGCGAACAAGATAGATTTCAATTTGTATGTTTATTCTCAGCATTACCCTTCAAAAGGCAGGTGTCATGTTGTGACTATGTCTTGGATGTGTGACAGCGCAGTCAGTTGGCACCTGTTGACGAGTCCTAGTCCTTCATGATCTGCACTGTGGACTTTGTTTGGTTGATCCAGATCAGTCATTACTTTGTCCTATTGGTGCGTGGGTGTACCCATGAAGGATCGACACCCTTCATTGCGTGTTGATGCCTTTATCCACTGCAGATTGCCAATGCAGAAGTGTCCAATGGACAATCTTTCTCCAAATCTTATGAGATCGTGTGAGACTTCTTTTGCAGTTGGATAGTCCAGTGGAGGGGTACATTTCATCACTCCGAAGAATATGTCAGACCAGAAGATAGATGAGGTCTCATTGCAACCATATTTATATCTTTCTTCCCACATGTCCTTGGAACCTCTTTTCCTTGGACCAGTGGTGGATGCTTGCAGGTTGTGTTTGCTTACCCGGCCCCTTCAAGAGGACAAGTTGCATCTTGCCTATGGTGTGCGGTTTCTAGAGGTAAGAAGGATGCGAGAGTGACTGGCTTCTCCACCTTTTCCCCTCCTCGTCCTTACTCCTCTTCCTTCAAGTTGAGGATAGGACTCAGATTTACACTGGCTGGTCGGGCGATTGATGCGGTACGCTTACACATCGAGCTTCCTTTCTATTTTTCTTACCAGAATCATGGAAGCAATCCCACTCATTCCTCTAGCAAGGGGAAGAAGGAGACTGGCAATAATGCAAACCCTTCCCAGAACTTTTGCATTAATGCCTCCAACTCTGAAAAATTTTCTTCCCAGCCCTTTTTCGGATGAGTTACGATTCCTCACTAATTTCGAAAAGGCCGTAGAAGTCTGACTCTTGATCATGCAGGTCCTATACTCCGATCAAGTTGTCAGAGGCAGGGCACTCCTCCCCACTCTTACGACAGGAGGAATAGCCCAGGTGTGCAGAACTCCAGTCAGTTTCTAGAGGCTCACTCACATTCCTCCCACCAATCAGTGAGTCTTCCTTATGTAAAGGACCGAGAGTTTGTATATCGTGTAGGAACAAATCACAATTTTTGAAAGTAAATTGTATTTTTATGCAGACACTTACCTGGCAGGTATATATATAGCTTATCCTCTTGTCGCACTGGCAGAATTTCAAAAACTCGCGGCAAACCGCTAGTACATGGTAGTTCAGGTGATGGCCACCCGTTCCCGTGGCGGCTGGTGTGCTCGGAAACCATTCCCGTTTCCTCAGATTTTCTCTCTGCCAGCCGAACCGGCAACATCGTTGTTGGTTCTCTGATAGAATTTCCTGCTCGTTGACTGACTTTTTGGATATTGGTATCGTATTCACGAAGTTAGCTTGGCAATCGCAATTGATCTTGCATTAGTATGTCTGATTCAGGGAGTATGTTTAGAGTTTGTGTGAAAGAAGGGTGTAAAGTGAGACTGCCAAAATCATCGGTAGATCCCCATACTGTATGTAAGAGGTGTCGAGAGTTTGTATGTACGTGGGACAATAGGTGCAATGAATGTGAGTGCCTGAATGAGAAAGAGTGGAAGGCTCTTGTTAAGTATGTAGAGAGACTAGAAAAAGATCGGGTGAGAAGATCAGTTTCTAGAAGTGAGAGATCTGGTTCTTCGAGTAAACCTATGAATGAATCTTTGCCTGTGTCTTCTCCAGCTCATTCACATGTAGATGTAGCACCTTCCCCTCAGGTTTCTCCTGCGCCCGTTGCTGTATCTGAGGATACTACTGATCCACAAATTGTGAAAGTGTTCGCTGCCCTTGCGTCCATGGGAGATCAGATTAAACGGTTAACGGACAAAGTGGAAGTGTTTAATGACAGTGTTGTGGAGGGGGCGCCTGATCGTCCCTCTCGTGCTCCTAGACCTAGACCTCTGTCAAGCTCCCAGACCCAAGGGAGAAGGCATGTCGACAGTCGAAGGGAGGCGAGAGGGGTTTACTCTCGATCAGTCGTCCCTTCAGGCAGTCCTGTTGTTGCGTCCCAGGCTGCAGCAGTACGCCATAGGAAAGGCGATACTGGGAAGTGCATTTATTCGTCGGATAGTTCGGCTTCAGGAAGGAGTAGGCGTTTTGTGGAAGTATCGCGTCCTCTCAAGAGGTCATACATGCCGACCTCGTCACAGGATGAAAAGGGTTTTGAACAAGAAGGTTGGAGTAGCCCTGAGATTTTTTCATCGGAGGATGAAGAAGCAATCCCTATCAAGAGGAAGAGGATTTCTCGTCCTTTAGAGGTGACTAGCCGTGCGGTGAGCGGTGTTTCCCCTATTAGAGAAACTCCGCTGCGTAGACGTCAGGATCGCTCGCCTCTCCGTTTTAGCCCAGTGCGTCCTCGATCTCCTCCGCCTCAGGAGTCTCGTAAGGAAGCGGAGACTAAGGAAGTTCTGCGGACATGCAGGAGAAATTGGCAGTGATTGTTAAATCATGGGAATAGCCCGAAACAACCTTCGGCTAGACGTAAGGACTCGTCTCTCCCGGTTAAGTCCTCCAAGAGGACGCAGGACGTACAGTTGCCTCCTCGTTCTCAGGCGGGATCTTCTCGTAACCCAGGACGCAGTGTGTCCTATAGGAAGGACGAATCTCCGACACTGCAGGACGCAGGACGCAAGAGGAAGAGTGATGGACGCATGGTGGACGCAAACGTTACAGAGGACGCAGGACGCAGGCGGCAGCATGTGGAAACATCTTCCCGACAAGGAAGAGAAGGGTTTTACAAGGAGGCAGTTCCGCATTCGCTCTCCAGGCAAACTGTGGATAAGGATCCCGCTATGGAGGGTCATCAGGAGCTTGGATTTCAGGATATTTCTTCTTCAGGAGGAAAGACGTTGTTGAGTTTTCGGAAGAGGACAAGAATGTGGAAGCTCCTTCCTCGGACTACAAGAAGCTAATTGAGTGCCTCCTTTCATTGTTTGAAGGAGATTTTCAACCTTCAGCCCCGCTATCTCCTCTATCTCAATTTTCGAAGACGAAAGCACCCAAGAAATCTTCTTTGTTCCGATACGTAATACAAACCCTCGGTCCTTTAACAATAGGAAGGTAACTAGCGGCAGCTGGGACGGTCGTAAGCTTCGAACAAGGGAGAAGCGCCCGAGAGGTGAAGAACCACTTTTGCTTTCGGCCGCGGGGTGTGAAGGACGTGTTCGTCATCGCTCTCTGCCCGCTTCATCGTTGTATGCTTTGTTTATATTGTGTTTTTCTACTAATGGGTTGTTTGACTTGAAAATGAAACTGTAAGTACACTGTTTTCATTTTCATTACTTAATTATGAGCCAACATGGAGCTATCGCCGTAGATGCGGCGATTTCTGCTCTTTTCATGAAATTATACCCTTGAATTATGTCTCGGTGCGAGTCATGTATTTTGGGCGAAAGTGTGTAATTGAAAGATGTAAGTACTCTTTTCATTATATTTTGCCCTGTGCGTTCGTTGCCGAGAGCGTGATTGCGTTCGGCACGAGCCTCTTATTTTTATGGATAGAATGCATGAAAGTGGATTCGCAATGCAGTATTCTTTTCATTTTCATTTATTAATTGCATCAAATTTAATTTTGGATCAATTTCCGCTCTTACCCAGGAATTGATCCTTACGATTGATTTTCTGTGAAAGTGAAATCACAAGTGCAGTATTCTGTTTCATTTTCATATATATTTTATGATAGCATCATATTATATGGATCAAGTTCCGCTCTTACCCCGGGAATTGATCTTTTTCCCTTTAAGTTTTATGAAGTGAATCGCAAGTGCAGTATTCTGTTTCATTTTCATTTTCATATTACTTTTCACTGCTGTGAGGGGGTAGAGGAAGCAAAGGTCTGCCAGGAAGTCGTCGGAAAGCTCTCCCGCGACTCCTTGGTATCCGATTCTTCGTCTTCTTTCCTGACCCCGCTCAGCTTCCTCGTTGTATTTTGTATTTGGGGTCTTCCTTGCGTTCGGGGTGGGACATTCTTCCCCACCGTGCGTTTGGGAACCCCTCTTACTAATCTGTCTGTGCTACCGCAGGTGCTACATCCGTGGGCTCCCCATGCTGTGTCGGTGATGCCGTCTGCCGCTACTAGGGCCGGTCGACGCCGTACCGAGGGGGGGTATGCCGCCGCCGCCTGTGTTTTCTTGTTGCCTGCCCCAGACTTCCGCTATTCCAGCAGCTCGCCCCTGGACCGGCCACCAGTACCCAGGTTCCCGCTGGCTGCCGATGACTACGAGGCGATGGCTGAACCTGCCGCTGATGTTGTTGCTGGCCCAGCAGCTCGCGCCGCTCCTGTGAGGCGTGCTGTGCGTGACGCTCCTGCTGTTGCTGATCCTGCTGTTGCTGGTCCTGCTGTGATGTTCCTGCCGCTCCTGCCGTGCTGCCCCTGCCCACGTCGTGTTGCGTCATGGAAAGTGCTGCCCCGGACTCCAGGTCTTTCCGGACAGGTTCAGTCGGGGCGTGTTGCTTCGGCAATTGGCCCGGCTCCTCCGTGGATGGAAGACCTGACGTCCGTCCTGAGAGAGCTGACGAAGAAGAGGAAGGTGTCGTCGTCATCTTCATCGTCTTCTTCGTCGTATGCTGCCGCCTCTCCCCCTTCGACTTCTAAGGCTTCCAAGCCGAAGAAGAAGAAGGCTGCCTCCCCCCCTCCCCCCCTAAGAAGGCTCCTTCGGGACCTTCGAAGGGCCCGTCTCACTCCGGTGTGACGGGGGGTTCTTCTGCTGGTCCTCCTGCTCCTTCGGGAGCGGGGCCTCTCCCCTTCCGTAAGGAAGGAGATAGACGGGGACCAGAGGAGTATCGGTTAGCACTGGTACTCCTCGCCTGGTGCTAGCGGCGATGCCGCTACGCCAGGTTTCCGGCTCGGTCTCTTGTTCGCGGGAGAGCCCGAGTGTACGCTCTCCCTCGGGACCGTGCAGCCAAAGTTTCCGGCGCCAGAGTTCGCTCGGCGCCAAGACCGCGCGGCACGGAGCAGAAGGCTGGTGAGAGCCGCTCAGTGACTCTCGCCAGGCCAGCGTCCGCTCTCGCAGCAACCAGCTGGTAACCCGGTTTCCCCCCTAAGAAGACTCCTTCGGGACTTCTAAGGGCTCGTTCCACGCCGTGGGACGGGGGGGGGGTTCTTCTGCCGGTCCTCCTGCTCTTTCGGGAACAGGGTCCGTCTCCTCTTCCACAAGGAAGAAGAAGACGGGGACCAGAGGCGTACCGACTACCACCGGTACTTCCTCGCCTGGTGTTTGCGGCGCTGCCGCTACGCCAGGTTCTGGCTCGGTCTCTCGTTCGCGAGAAGTTCGAGTATACGATCTCCCGCGGGAGAGCGTATAGCCAAAATTTTGGCGCCAGAGTTCGCTCAGCGCCAGACCGCGGCACGGAGCAGAAGCTAGTGAGAGCCGCTCATGTGGACTCTCGCCAGGCCAGCGGCCGCTCTCGCAAGCGACCAGCTGGTAACACCTGGTAGACGTGACGGTCTCTGACCAGCCACGGGCTGAGGCTGGGAATAGGTGCCCCCGACCATCGGTACCAGCCTTGGCTGGTACCAGCGGTTTGACGCGCCTTGAGGACGCTCACGGTCGGTCTCTCACCGCGAAAACGAGCTCTGCAAGTCACCTGACCGCTGCTCCCACAGGGACCGCGCGGATAGGGCGACCAGCAGCAGCTCGTCTGACGCACTGGGACCGGGGTCGACGTGCTCAGTCGAGCCGCTCGCCACAGGTGAGCGGCAGGGCATGGCCAGGCCTGCAGATCGATCCCCACCGCGGGGTTGGGTGTCGATCGGCTGCAGCCCCCCACGTACGCTGGTACCTGCCAGCGATGAGGGCGGGGGGGGGAGCGTCAGGTCTGTCTCTCCACTACCTTAAACTTCCTCGGGGTATGCGCCGAGCTGAAGAGCGAGGGGGGCTAGCTAGGAGTGATCGTGAGAGGTGCGCCGCTCATGATCCCGTCACGATGCCGCACGTGCCAGGTATGGTCTTAGGACCAGCCAGGACGTACGCGCAAGTGATTGGAGGCGACCGTCAGGGGGGGAGGGGGGGGAGGGGGTAGCGCCAGGTCTGTCTCCCGATACCTTCAACTTCCTCGGCATACGCCGGGAAGAGCGAGGTATATAGGAGTGATCGTGAGAGATGCGCCGCTCACGATCCCATCACGACGCCGCACGTGCCAGGTATGGTCTTAGGACCAGCCAGGACGTACGCGCAAGTGATTGGAGGCAAACCGTCAGGGATCTGTTGCTGGTCCTTCTTCTGAAGGAGGAGGGTCTTGGGAGCTGCTCTTGTTGGAGGGACTGGACGGTCCTACTCCTCAAGACGCTGTAACTTCCGAGATTCAGAGTAACTTTGCCCAGGTTATTGCACTGATTCGTCAGCACAACGACCTGGGGAGAGGATCGCTGCTCCACGGCTCAAGTCGTTCTCGAGCCCGAGTAGGGAACCAGACTGACGGTGGGCTTGCCGCGATAAGAGCTTCTCGACTCGGTTCTGAACCAGGAGAGCCTCTCGTCTCCGGACGAGAAGGCTCGCTCAGGTCTAGCCGGTCGGGCAAGCTACTTCCCCTCCTCTGCCGCGACAGCGGCGTTTTTCTGGAATATTGCAGTTCTTCTTCCCCCCCCCCCCCCTTCCGTCCTCTGAGAGGTTTCGATCTCGACGAGGACTGGAATGAGTGAGAGGACGGTTTCGGCTCTCCTGTCAGGTGTCGATCAGCCCCCACCCAGACGAAGTTCACAGTGGTGGCAGATGCTTACCTACAGCACGGAGTTCGTGACCCTCCTCGGGGGGAGGGGGGTGGGAGGGGGGTGGGAGGAAGGCCATCGCCGCAAGGTGATGGCTGCTCCTACTCTCGTCTCCAAATGCTAGTACCGCTGGAAGGGCGAGCAATATCCTTTTCCTTCCCCATTCCCTCTCTCCTTACGGCTACGAGGGAAAGGGGTAGGATCCTACAGACTTCTCTGTAGGATCCCACGATTGGGGACTGCGCTACCGGGGGGACCTTCGGGTCCTACCTGGATGTAACCCCAGGTCGTGGAGGAGGGACCCTGCACCATCTCCGATTTCTACGGGAATCGAGAGGACAACCAACGATATTCGTTTAACGAATGCGGTGGGGGTTTCGCGGTGGGCGCTTAGAATTCTGCAGAATTTCTTGCACACATGGCGAGACCACTGTCCAAGGGAGTTAGACGAGTATTCCCGATAATTGTTACCACATAATCGGGGATCTCGCCGAATGCTCGAATTCCTGGAGTTCTTAGCGTTGGAAGAAGACTGTCGCCGAAGGAAGATATCTCACAGTGGCGGCCAGCCTGGATTAGAGAGAACGGACGGGAATATCCAGTTTGGCTTGAATTTTCGTCTTCGTTATTCTGTGGCATCATTGAAGCTTTCCTTCGGGGAAGACTTCTCCTTCTCTCTCTTTCTTAGAGATCGAAGGCGGTCGATCTCCAATCCTTATTTTGTTTTCTTGAAGGGAAAGAATTTAGGATGGAGATCGTTGTTCAGAATCCTACAAATATACTACGTATATTAACCTCGCGACATGATTCTGCTGAGCAGTTGAATAGTCCGAGGGGTAGGCGCATATCCTGGTTACTCTACGGATTGCGACGTAGACGAGAAGTATTCTATTGAACTGCAACTCGGGGTTGCCGCAACTGCAACCTGGAGTTTCCGAGTTTCAATTTTATATACTTATGTTGTTGTCACAACAACACCATTTAAGCTTTTATATTTACCGAAATTCGTTTCGCATAATATAATTGCTCGAGCATATCTTTTTATGCTCGGTGGTTCTAGCCGAACGCATTCCTTCGTGGAAAGGATTACTTGGCAACTCAGGATGACGAGTCAGCGACAGCTACTGCGTATTGAATTGCCCGAGGCATTTCAGTACAAGCTGGCGCTTTCAAGATGCACGGTTTGGTTATGTCTTTCTCACCTGCTTTGATTGAATACCAACCGTATCTCTGCCCAACAATCACGGACTTAAGTCTCTGATTAACGGGGATTCTCCGCATACATGAAGACCATCTACTGCTGTGACACTAGTATTCATCGTCTTTCGGTATTGCGAGAATTTAAAACAGGAGAATATCTATTCGACTCTCATCTTTCTGTTTACCGCACGGTAACAGCTAAATTCGGTAATAGTCTCTTGCTGCATCGTTTATAGCGATAATGCGAATGATTTGCGGAATCTGAGTTTGTCCTCAAAATATCTCGTATTCGGAGTGTGCAATTGTTCATTGTCCACCCCGGATTAGCAGATGTATTGAAAGACATCGCCTACTCCCACACCTGCCAGCTCTACTTCCAAACGTTCAGCCCATGAGAAGCAGTTCTTCAAGCGGCTCTCCCCTGTGTTTCATTACTGAATGAACGCCCGCCGCTTTCATTGCACCACGGACAACAATGAAATGGCTCGGTTAGCGTTTTCATTGTCATTTGTAAGCACAGGTTTCAGAATCTTGAGATTCCTTCTCTCGATTCAGCTGGAAGACGTAGGTTGCATTCATTGCCTACCTTCGTCTTCAACGTCACATAGTGTTGTTTCTCCTTAAGCTGAGATTCAACGTCTATGAGGTTATCTTGCCATCAGGGACCTCGGGTCTTTTGAAGGCAATTGACTTTCGCCTTTTGAGCTTATGCATTAAGAGAATCATCACCGCGCCGTCCGGCATCGGTGACTAACAAATATATTATAGTTTGTCTCTCAGCATAACCTCTTTAAAGGGCGAAGGTCACGTGACTTACCCGGATGCTGGACAACTTGCCTCTACCGATTCCGAACCAGTCAGTCGGCAGCTGTCAGAGCTCCCGAGTCAGTTATAACTATGCTGTGGACTTAGTTCGGTTGTTCCAGAGCAATCATTACTTCGTATTAATAGCTTGTCAGTATGAGTACTGTACATAACCAAAGTCGAGAAGAGGGATAGGTCATACGACTATTCCCTTCTTTTCGTCTTAGGTAACTGCATGACTTTTCTTGCGAAGTCAAGCACAAGGGGATGGGGATTTGTGACGCTCGATTTCATACCGATCTTCGTAGCGAGACTCAGAAACCCTTCGGTAACTGACGATTGGTTCGAGTCCTTCACAA
>NC_061098.1:40130412-40145791 GCF_015104395.2 Macrobrachium nipponense | reverse complement strand
TGGATGCCTACAAGAGTCAAACCCATGACTTTATATTTGCTCCTGTACAGGAAAACAAGTTCTTACATTGCTGGTACGAAGAGATACGCTTGCTCTCTCTTAGTACTCGGTCCAGAGGTCTGACCATTGATCCTGCGGTGCTACACCCCGATCAATCGGACAGAGGCTTGGATCCCTCCTCGCTCTTACGACCAGGGAGACTTCCAAGGTTGGGCGAACACCAGTCTGTTCACAAAAGACTCAGATTCCACCCACCAAGAAGTGAGTCTTCCTATTGTAAAAAGGACCGAAGGTTTTGTATTGCCGTGTCGGAACAAATGACAATTTGTCCAAAATTGCATTTTTCCTAACTATACAAACCTGAGGTCCTTTTACACATAGTCCCACCTCATGCCACCCCTCACTCTGCAGTTTTTTGCTTGGGCCGGAAAAGCAAAAGTGATTTTGTTTACCACCTCCCAGTCGCGCCGCTGCGCGCGCCTGTCGGACAAGCAGTTAACTACCGAACCCCTTGTTCGAAAGCTTACGACCTATCCAGCTGCCGCTAGTACCTTCCTATTGTAAAAGGACCTCAGGTTTGTATAGTTAGGAAAAATGCAATTTTGGACAAATTGTCATTTTAATGACCCCTTTGGTGGGCTTGTTCCATATGATTAGGTTTCATCTTCTGAATAATGATAAGAATACATAATAAACTAAAGGAATTCCTTAAAAAACAAATGGGTAAAGCAAGTCGTTGGTACAGGAGAAAGAAAGTCTGGTAACATTACTTTACATTAAATCTGGTTCCAGCCAGTCGCCCACCGGAATATTGACCACCTTTTATTTATGATTTCTTGTATTGTTTTGTCATCTGTTTATGTTTATGATATTAACGCTCTTTTATCTATAATTTTATGTTGATCCACTTGCTGCTGGTACTAAAACTTGGTGCCAATTTTGCATTTGAACTGCTAGGTAACAAACCGAAAAAAAATCTGAGAACATGTCATTTTACTTTAAACAATTATTTCATTTTGGACATGAAAATTTAATTTTCCTAACATAAGTTTGAATGTGAGCTTTGAACATTTCTGACATAAGTTTTGCTGGCAAATGAATGCTTTAGAGATATTGGACCCCATCCTTTGGTTATAGCCCACAATTGAGGGACCGCAGTGGGAAGGTAGGGTTTTTGGGTGTGGAAAACACAAGATGATTGTAATCCAAGTTCTTTAATCACATTAGTAGTTTTAATTCTGATTAAGAAGAGTTCAAGGAATGTTTTCCGTATACGCAATTGAAAGGAAGAGCTCTGCACATAGATGTTGTTTATTAGTGAAACTTTTTGACAAAACAATATAGAAGGAGGTGTATGTGTTGCTGTACAGGTGAGATAACATAAAAAAAATTGCCAAAATAATGTGAGAAATTTACCATCTTTTGTTTTTTTCTTTACTCAGAAAAGCTTTGCGGGGCACTGTGTTTAGTGCCAGACCCTTTGGGATTTACGCAAAACCATAAATGAAAGACGGAAAATTTCTCACATTATTTTTGTGAAGTTCCCAAGTTAACTTACCTGCACTACATCATGTAAAGCTTTTCCTGTATTATTCTGTCAAAAACTTTCATTAATAAAGCACTAGGGTAAGGACCAGCTACCCTAGGATAGGTTAGGTTTGGTGTGTTAGGTCATTTGCTAATAAAGCAAATGTCAGAAATATTAAAACCTCACATTAAATCATATGGAAATTATATTTCCTGTTTTGTAATTAGATGATGTCTAAAGAAAATTTTATCCCACAAGGCATAGGCCTGGGCTATACCTTGTGGCTGGAGAAAAAAAACTAGGGAATTGTGAACTATCACCCAGGCTATGTGGGCCAGACACCGTAAGCTTTGTGCTTTCACAGATTTTCATTAAACTTATGCATTTCTGGTATCATTTTTTATTTTTCCAGTGGAACACAGCCCAGCTGTTTTCAGGAGGCGTTTTGTAATTAGGCTGTCCTAGCTCTCACTGGTTAATAATACTTGATAGGCTAATGCTTTCTTCTCAGTAGGATTGCATCTTGGTTCTTTGGTGGGGAAAGCACAAAGATAAATTTGTTCCTATAGGAGTAGAAACCATTGCCTTATTTGCAGGAATATCTTTCAGTGTAAGGTGGAAACTGGTTGTCACTTATTAACCCATATTGGACAGACGGATCACCTCATTTGAGTAGCAATAACAGGTTTTGGGTTGTGGATGGATCTACTCATGGTGAGCATCAATATTATGTTCCATCAGTTTGAAGGAAAAATTTCCTTTACTTCCTTTACAGTTTTACTTACAGAAAAAAAGAAGGAATCGGGCAGAAAAGTTTCCTTTACTTCCTTTACAGTTTACTTACAGAAAAAAATGAGAAATAAATATAAATGACTAATGAAATGAATAAATGAACATTGTTCCTACATGATATTCAAACCCTCGGTCCTTTACATAAGGAATTACTTTCAGGGTAGGCTGGAGTTATGGCTGTTAAATTCATGAACAATGTAGTTAGGCAGTAACTACCGTCTGGTAGGCGTGGTGATAGTGATTACAGCAGTAGATGGTTGGATATCTCTCTGTGTTGGTTATTCTAACCTTGGAATTGTACTTGTGACTCGTAGCATGTTGTGATATTGGTCCTCGAGTGTGTGCACTGTTCCTCTGCTGGAAATCATTCATTTATCACTGCTATCCTGGAGTTTTGTCACTGGACAAAGCCTTCGCTGCTGTCTTGTAATTATTAACTCTATTCCTGCTGGTAAATATACCTCATTCTGTAGAAGAATTCTCGCAGAATTTGGAGAAGTCGAAGAGGAAGAGAGCTCATCAAGTGTCATCATCTTCCACTTCGGAATCATCCTATTTTACATCAGCCTCCACCCCTTCGACTTCTAAGGCTCCCTGCCGAAGAAGGAGAAGGTAGTCTCCCCCTCTAAGAAGTCTTGTCATGGGACTTCTAAGGATCTGCCTCCTCAACCTGAGGCGGCGGGTGGGTCTTCCGCTGGCTCTCCCATTCCTTCAGGAACGGAAACCGTTGCACTGTCCCTAGGGCCTAGCGTGTCGGGAGCTGTAGAAGCACAAACTTCGGTTTGCACTAATGCTGCTAGTCCTAGAGGTTCTGCCCCTAAGACTAGTTCCATGTCGGGCGCTTGTTCGTGAGTTCCCCGAGTGTACATTAATCTTCGGATTTGTGTGCATCCAGAGTCGGGGACTGAGTCCGCTCACCCTCATGACTTGGGCACGGAGTGGAAGAAAGGAGTGAGTCACTCAGGTGACTCACGCCTTAAATGTGATCGCTCTCACGGTGATTGCTCAGGTCCCAGGGTTGATGTGACGGTCCCTCGGGACTGTGCACGCTGAGACCGATAGGGGCTCCCCTATTCGGTCCTCTTGAGAGGTTTCGGCCTCGACGAGGACTTGGACGCGTCGGAGGACAGTACTGGATCTCTCCAGTCAGGTGCACACTCAGCCCCACCCAGACTCGTGTCGCAGCCATCACCACAGGTTGATGGCTGCCCGTGACTCGCTTCTCCTGCCAGTTCTGCTAGCAAGGCGAACGAGAGCGTCCAGTCTTCCTCACCCATTCCTTCCACTTCCTATGGCTATGCCGGGAGGGGCGGGGTGAATAGGAGGGATCCTGCAGAGTGCTTTCCGTAGGATTCAGCGTCGGGGGACTACGTTCCTGGAGGGACCTTAGGGTCCTATTGGACATAACGTCCATGTCTTATGTCAAAACTGGAGACTATGTCTCCAAGGCTTTTTCTGTCCTTTGGACGGATGTCAATTCACCGTCCCCTTTTGGTTCTTGCGTTTTGGGAGCCTCGATTGCATATTCTATTGTACTCTCATTCCAGTCTTAAATGCTCACACTTAGGACTAGTTTTTATGCCTGTTCCTCCTCGATTTCTATGGGAGTCGAGGAGGGGCCCCACCCCGATGATTGTTTGACAAAATTCGGGGGTCTTATACATTCTAATGCTCACCGAGCGCTGACTGTTACATGTGCTTGGATGGCGAGATGAGTCTTTACCAGTACAGATGAGTCTGCTCCTCAGTCTGGTTTGGAGTTATGTAGAGCTTGGAACTGCATACAACACCTTCTGAGTGAATAGTCAAGTAAAGTCCTCATGTATTGGACCTTAGGGTCCGACGTAAGACAGCAGACGCAGGATCCCTCTTGTCCTTCTTCTCGTTGCTTTAGCCTCAAAGGAGAACAGTTAATTGGAAGAAGTGATAGTTCTTCGTTGATGATTACCACTCATAATTATGTAGTGGCGATCTGCTCAGCTCACTCGGCTCGGTACGGCTCGACCAGACAGCACTGCCGATGTGAGTGCTTGGCTCTAACGAACAAACTCTCTGCTCGTGATTGGTGCGGTTCCTTGCCATGACATAGCACCCTCCCTTCCCGTGTTACAGTGAGCTTTCACAAGGTCATCGTCTTTCGTCTTCATCATCTGACGCCTCCTAATCTCCCTCTTCAAAGGGTTTCATGTCCTAAGAAGAGGAAGGTATTCTCCGTCCCTTAAGAAGTCTCTCTTCGAGACTTCTAAGGGTCTGCATCCTTTCCATGGAGAGGAAGTAATTGGCTATCCACATATTTGCTGTCTCGGGAACCACAGGAGTTCAAAGCCAGGTTCAGTCTCCTCTCTCTGGTTCCAAGGGCGGTGCTCATGGAACTGGGGCTGCGTCAGGTATACTCGTGTCAGAGTGTACAACTCCCAAGGGGGGTCGTACATCCACAGTCAGTGATAGGTAGTCTTCTCTCTATCACAACAGTGGTGCATGGCGAAGGGACCGAGCTGCGTTGGTGGCTCGAACTCACCTGTGAAAGCCAGGAATGGCTATTCTTCAGGTGCCAAGATCGATGTCGCTGTCCCTTGGGACAAGGCATCTGAAGGAGATAGGAGGAGGCCCTCTGTGTAGTTCTCTTCATGAGGTTCAATCACGGAGAAGATAGATGCATAGCAAGACGTGGCAAGTTCTCGCCAGCTTTTACTGCATTTAACTCCGGTCAACTTTCACTCACGTTTGCTCGGATGAAACGGTTGTAGGAATGAATGCTTCGTTTAACAGAGTGAGAACATCGCAAGTTCAGGAAAGAACGGGCAAGAACAGTCAATCCTCCTCTTTTTTTTCCCTCTACTTCCTGGTTATACTGGAATGAACAAGGAAATAAGAGGAATTCTGTGGAGTCTACTCCTCGGAATTTGAACCAGAGAGACTGTTTTTGGTTCAATCTTAGGATCTTACTGAACATACGTCAATCCGTTCAAGATGGATAGCACCGAGAGGTTTGAATGCCTCTCCAGTGCTACTGTTTTGTGAACAACCAGTTCGGCTTGAACTAGTCGTCTTCAGTATCCTGTTATCACCGTAGAAGTCTCCCTTCAGGAAACTTACTACAGATTATTGCATAATCATCAGCAAAGGCCAGACCATGCACCCCGACAGGAACTTGTTCTAGTAGGCCGTTGACAGCTACATTAAAGAGTGTTAGACTAAGGACGCTTCCCTGAGGTAACCCTTCTTCTTGAGGGTAGGCAGAAGAAATGTAAGAGCCCACTCTTACTTTCAGGAAATTAGATGTTGTCCATAATATGGCTTTACGTATTTGTACGGGAGCCTATAGAACTTCACCAGTAGAAAGCCTATATGTTGAGTCAGGTTTTCCCCCATTATGTATCCGTAGGGAGGAATTGGGCTTGAGAGTCCTATCAAGAGTACTTACATCAAAGCTAAACCCCAACTATAAGTACGTTAGAGAACCATCTGATAGAGCCCCAAATAGACCTAGACTGCCAAAGCCGCTTGAAGTTCGACTAGCCAGCTCTGCCAGGGAGGTGGGATTACTACCCCCTGCAGTAGCTGAAATTTCGCCCTCAAAGTTTCCTCCTTGGAATAGGCCTCGCATAGAAATCTGCCCAATTAGGGAAAGCAGGAGCAACAGTTCTGGTGATCAGTTGAGGGCAAGTTTCTTGGATCATGCTTCTGAACATGGTGATTCTCATCATATATATACTGATGGCTCGAAGGGTTCTGATGGTGTTGGTTGCTCTGTAGTGACTAGTGATAATATAATTAAAAAGAAGCTTCCATCTAATTCCTCTGTTTTTTACAGCTGAACTGCTGGCAGTTTTGACTGCTCTTAAATATGATTTTTATAGTTCTTGTACTAACAAGGTTTTTTAACCTTTTTAAACCATTTTTACTGACTCTTTTTTTTTTTTGAGTGTTTTATCTTCTCTCAAAAAGCCTAGTCTCTTGCCACCCTTTAGTGCAAGAAGTACAAGATTGGTTCTATCTTTTTAATTAATAGAAGAGGATTTTCTGTTAGGTTTTGTTGGGCCTCCGTCCCATGTTGGAATTGTTGGGAATGAGCGAGCCGACACTGCTGCTTAAGGCTGCAACTAGGCTTAGGCACATTTCCAACATGGGCGTCCCTGTATCTGATTTTAAAAGTACCATTCGATTTTATTGTAGAGACCAGTGGCAGGCCCACTGGTCTACTTTAGATAATAATCTTAAATTAAAGTCGATTAGGCCTTCTGTTCATCCTTGGCCTCATAGCCGGATGGATAGAAGGTCTGAGATAGTTTTAGCTAGATTACGTATTGGCCACACTAAATTATTACTCACGGGTATCTAATGATGAGTGGAGGCGGATAGGCAGGTTCCTCGCTGTTCCACTTGTCATGTGGATTTGACTGTGGTGCATAATTTTTGGTGGAGTGCCCTCATTTTGAAACCAAACCGTAGAGCTTGTTTGCTGGCAAATAAAGACTCTTGCCGATATTTTAAGGGTGAAGGTGCTCAGACCAGAGCAAATTGATGACTTTTTGAAAAATATTGGTCTTTTTTATGATTGTAATTTTCTCTTAATTGTTTTAGGTTTCTTGTTTGGTTTTTATGAATGAATGATTTGTATGTTAATCGGTTGTGTGTATGTTTGTTTGTACGACAGTGACTTTTATTCTTAAAGATATATATGCGCTGAATGGCCCCTCGGCTCCGGCGCTTGGCTATGTGCCAAAAATTTTATAATCTAATCTAATCCTTCAGGAAACTTCACCTTCGCTCTCTTCATTAGAGAATGAAGGAGGTCTGGTTCCAGTCCTTATTCTTGTCCCTTGAATGAAGAGGAATTAGGCTGGAGTGCGATTTACAGGAACCTACAAATATGCTAGTACATATATTTCTCTCGTGACATGCTCCTGTTATCAGTTGCATTGTCTGAGTAGTAGGCGCTTACCTGTAAGTTAACTCTTCTGGTATGTGACCGAGATGAATAGTACCTTCTCTTAATTAACCTGGAACTCAGGACAGTCTTTCGGGCCTCCCAAGAGTTACCGGTTTAGATTTTGAGATAACTAGTGGTATTGTTTCCCAACAACTCTACAGCATTCGCATTATCACCGAACAAGAGGATTTTCTCCCCTCCCATTTCGGTTGAAATGCAGATGCTCGAGTAATAACTTTTTTGCGCCCAGTGGTTCTAGCGTATGCATTCCTTCATGGAATGCTATACTAGGCAACTCAGTATGACAGTCGAACGAGTGGTATAGGGCTCTGTCTCAGTACTGCTCGCTCTCTGAGATTCTTTTCGGTTTGGTATTGTTTCTCTTCTGTCGAGGATTAACTATCAATTCGGAGCTCTCTGCCCGGCAATCACAGACTTGGGTCTTTGGTTGGATCAGAATTTTCACATAATGCCCATCTCTCCTCCACCACATTTACCATTGCAAGGATTTTCAGACAGAGATATATCTCATTAGACTCTCTTATCATTTTTTCTGTTTACCCCACAGTATAACAGAAGTCTGTAGCCTAGTCTTCTGTTCCATTGCACCTGCCCCATTGACTGCTGCGATGATGCAGAATGATTTTTTTCAAACAATTTGAGTTTTGTCTTTTAATATACATTTCCTAATTTGTAAGGTGTTCAATTATTCTTTGTTCACCCCGAATTGTAAATGAATAACGGAGGACTTCGCCTGTTCCCCGCCCGACTAACTCTGCTTCCAAAGTAAATAGAAACTGCCACAAGAAGCGTTTCTTCAGGCAGTACAATCCTTGTGTTTTCTTACTGAAAGACTCTCCGCTTTCATTGCAAACTCCGACTTTCTTGCCGAGCAGCAATGAAATAGCGGATTAATATTTTCAGTCCTCTGTAAAACAACAGGGATTGAAGCTGTCTTCACTGGTTGGTGTTATCGCGGGACTTTTTCTGTGATCAGAATCTTGAGAGTTTACTTCTCTCGATTCAGCTGTGAAGACGTAGGTCCACATTCACCTTAGTCATTCACTTGTAATATAGTCTTGTTTCTCCTTGGTTGAGATTCAATTACTGATGAGAAACTAATGCCTTGCCATCTAGAAGGCAATTGACTTATCGTCTGAAGTGTGCATACCTCACGAGAATCATCATCTTGTCTCTTAACTTCCTTCAAAAGGTGGGTGTCATGTTGTGACTACGTCTTGGATGCATGACAGTGCAGTCAGTTGGCACCTGTTGATGAGTCCTAGTCCTTCATGATTAGCACTGTGGACTTTGTTTGGTTAATCCAGATCAGTCATTACTTTGTCCTATTGGTGCGTGGCTGTACCCATGAAGGATCGACACCCTTCATTGCGTGTTGATGCCTTTATCCACTGCAGACTGCCAATGCAGAAGTGTCCAGTGACACATCTTTCTCCAAATCTTAAGAGATCGTGAGAGACTTCTTTGCAGTTGGATAGTCCAACCAGAAGATAGATGAGGTCTCATTGCAACCATATTTATATCTTTCTTCCCACAGGTCCTTGGAACCTCTTTTCCTTGGACCGGTGGTGGATGCTTGCAGGTTGTGTTTGCTTACCCGGCCCCTTCAAGAGGACAGGTTGCATCTTGCCTATGGTGTGCGGTTCTAGAGGTAAGAAGGATGCGAGCGTGACTGGCCTCTCCACCTTCCCCTCCTCATTCTTCTACTCCTCTTCCTTCAAGTTGAGGATAGGACTCAGATTTACACTGGCTGGTCGAACGATTGATGCAGTACGCTTACACATCGAGCTTCCTTTCTATTTTTCTTACCAGAATCATGGAAGCAATCCCACTCATTCCTCTAGCAAGGGGAAGAAGGAGACTGGCAATAATGCAAACCCTTCCCAGAACTTTGCATTAAGGCCTCTTAACTCTGAAATATTTTTCCCAGCCCTTTTTCGGATGAGTTACGATTCCTCACTCATTTCGAAAAGGCCCAGAAGTCTGACTCTTGATCATGCAGGTCCTATACTCCGATCAAGTTGTCAGAGGCAGGGCACTCCTCCTCACTCTTACGACCAGGAGGAATAGCCCAGGTGTGCAGAACTCCAGTCAGTTCTAGAGGCTCACTCACATTCCTCCCACCAATCAGTGAGTCTTCCTTATGTAAAGGACCGAGGGTTTGTATATCGTGTAGGAACAAATCACAATTTTTGAAAGTAAATTTTATTTTTCCTAACTATACAAACCTGGGGTCCTTTACATTTATGCTCACCTCATACCAGACTGTAGTTACTACGTAACTACCTTGTTCAAGAATGTAACGGCCGTAATTCCAGCCTATGCTGAGAGTAGTTCCTAATGTAAAGGACCTCAGGTTTGTATAGTTAGGAAAAATACAATTTACTTTCAAAATTATGATTTTAACATCACTCTTACCTTTATGGAAAAGACTTGTTAGTGCGTGGAATACAGAGAGGAGGGGAGAGGGAGGAGGAGAGGTTATTTATTAGGGGGAACCTCCTCCAGAAGGACATCAGGTATCATGGACCTATCTAGGGTTAATTCTCTTCAATTTTTACTGGCACTGTCTGAGGTTACTTCCCCCCTTTGATTTTTACTGGCACTAGGACCAGCTTGAGTGTTTCTTGACCCTTGTCACACAGTAAAACTGTCCAGAGACATTTGTTTCTGGCATTTCTTTAAAATTTGCCTAAAGTTAAACAGGGAATTGTCATTGAACATGTCAGAGACATGGGTTAAAACTTCTTTGATGGTAGTTAGCTATCTTGTGAAATAAGCTTGAATGGCCATTTCGGTATCGCTCTTGTATAAAATCCTTTGTAAGGAGCCTCAGATTTGTATGCTAAGAAAAATACAAAATTACTGTACTGCACTTTGGAAAATTTTGTTTAGTGGCTATGCCTCCTGGCATTTGTGGTTTATTTAATAGAGAAGTGTGGTAAATATATTAATACGTATATGGTTCCCAGTGTTTACTTTACATTAGAATGAAGACAGAAAACTATTTTGCTCTTCTCTAATTGTTTAAGGCATGCACATTATAATTGCAAACATTTTTTGGCAGATACAATGGAATGCAATAATGACAATGATGATGTTCATTGGAGAGTGATTATCATTACATGCACATCAACAAAAGTTAGAGAGGCACTTGAGCAAGGTAAGATAAAGAATGCTATAATATTTGTGTTAATTTATAACATGATAAGGCTCATGATTCATTTGTTAGTTGGTTTTGAGACCAAACAGTATGTAACAAAAAGGTGTTGGAAAGTATTTATACAGAAAAGAAAATATTCTTTACATAAGTACATGGGTATCGAAACAATATGTAGACTGGATGATTTTTACAAAGCACCACAGAAGGCATTCTAGTTGCGTGCTTCAGAAAAAAAATATTTAATTGTTCTGAGATTTAAGCAAACGCCATCAGGAATACAGACCAGAGCCTTTTATACTGGAGTATCTTTCAACGCAAGCTGGAAACCGTTAAAACCTGGTAAAAAGTTGGTTAACCAGGTAGTTAGGTGGAGATGGGGTTGAGTTGGGGAGTATCCTTCAGTCATGACTGTCGCACTCACTTTTCTTTCAGCTACAGTAAAGAACAGATGTGTTGTGATCTTTTGACTGGCGGTTGAGAACTTGGATTTTTCGGATAAGTATTTTTTATTGCCATTCTGTTTTGTTTGTTTATGTTTGTTGTGGTGTGTTTCTTGTGTTTTATTTCTATGGAATGAAAACTTGAATATCGTAGTTACCTTGACTTAGTCACTTTTGTGTGTGGTCTGTCCCTTAATGACCTACCCTCTATCTATATTTGCTTAGTAAGGGAATTTCTTGGTTAGACTTCTTGCTACAGGAAATTTGTCTGGGACTCACTGAAGATGTAGCAGCTTCTGGAGAAGGGTTTTTCATATACTAATAATATTGACTCTTCAGGTGTCTGTAAGGGGTAGTCATTGTTGAAGTTCCTGTGAGAGTGGGGCCTACTATGTATTTGGTAGTCTTATTGTAGCTTTCCTAATTCCCCTGGTAGAAGAAGATGGTCTTAACATGCTAGCCTTCTCTTAAGGCATTTCTTGATGGTTATGGCTGTTCTAACTTTATTGACTACTGCAGTGAAAAAGGACGTTGATGTTCTTTCTGTCTTACTCTAAATCTTCAGCTGAAAGCTCATATGGACAGAGTCAACAGACTTTAAACCCTAAAAAGCTCCAAATGGGAATCAACCTGCAGAGGGCGATAAGTTAAAGGAAGAGGAGTATAAATAGATATGGTGGAATAGAAAATAAAGCCAATACACCTGAATTTTATATAAAGAAAAGGAGTATAACTAAAGATATGGCGGAATAGAAAGTAGTAAAGGTAATACACCTGAATTTTATACGAGTAACTTACCAAGTAATTACATAGCTATAGTTTCCACTCGAAAGGCAGCTTAAATTCAAAATTTTGCTGGTAGCGCTTCAGTATAGTTTGTGTAGGTGACAGCCCGTCCCACTAATAGAATATTGGAATGACTTAGCAAACAATTCTCATTCATGTTGTTATTTTACTGTACTCAGATGGAGGCTTTTTAATCAACCATTGGAACGCGCATATTGTAACCTTTAGCTGAAATCTTTCTGGATGAGTTTTTTCCTTATTTGTTTTTTAAATTGATTTAGTTAAGTTATCAATGAGTTTTTGGTAAATGATGCCATTTGCATTTAGGGTTTGTTCACCAGTTAGGCTACTGGCAGCACTGATTATAGTTATGCCTTTAAAGTAATTCTTGGATATTAAGATATTACGTTAATAAAGTAAATTGTTGTATGTCATGCCTTTTCATTAGGCCATAACCTTGGCAATTTGTGAATTGTTTTCCGGATATAAACTATTAGCGAACCACTGATAACAGTTTTGTTATATAAATAATTCTTGAGTGTTACAACACTTCATTATAAAAGTAATTATCTATGTTAAACTTTTTTCATTTGGCCATATGATTTTGCAATTTATGTATCATTTTATGGCCTTAAACTACTAGCGAGCTATCGATAATATGGCTTTCCTTAAAAGTAATTCTTTGATTTTACGAGGGTGTTGGTGTTTGGGTGACTGATTCTCGGGTTCTCCTCTCACTTCGGAGGGGAATGCCCCTTCGGAACTAAGGAATCTCCTTTTACTAATTATCTTTTCTTTTTCCTTCAGGTTGACTTTGAGCAGTTGTAGGACACAGCAGTAGATGGTTGGATATCTCACTGTGTTGGGCATCCTAACCTTTGAGAGTGTACCTGTGACACTTTATTATGCTGTGGCACTGCCTCTTGTGTGTGTGTGTGTGTGTGTGTAGTTCCCCTGCTGTGCCTTCTGTTAGATTGTTACTGTTGCCCTGATAACCAGTCACTGGACAGCTTTAGCTGTGCCTCTGGCTCCAGCTACCCTGTGACTTCTGCCACTGCTATTGACATTTCCTAATCACCATCCTGTAGAAGAATCCCTGTGAAAGAAATGTCATCCTCCACTGCCTTTCTCTTCTTTTTCTGAGGCACAAAGAGGTCCTGGAAAACTGCATAGGCTCCCTTCAGCCAAAGAATAGGAAGGCTGCTTCTCCTCCCCTAAGAAGTCCTCCTGCAGGATTTCTAAGGGACTGCCTCCTTCTGAGGAAGCAGTGGATTTCTCGTTGGGCCTTCCCAACCTTCAGGCTTGAAAACATATTTGCATGGCCATGGGTTTTGTGGTTTGGGAGCTGTGGGAGTGCACGCTTCGGTTTGCATTCCCGTCACCAGTTTTAGGGGTTCCACCTCTAGACTGGTGATGTGTCGGGCACTTGTTCGTGAGTCACTGTGAGTGCTTGTGTTTCTAACAAATTGCAAGCAGCACATGGTGAGAGAAAGGGTGAGACATTTATGTGTTTTGTCTCTTCCTGCCAGCACTACCACTAGCACTTGCTGAGTGCTTGCCAGTGCTCGGTAGGTTCCCACCTGGTGCTTGGATTCTGAGGATTTGAACGCCTAGAGAGGTGGGGAGGAGGTTCCCTTTGGAAGTTCTACAGAATTTCTAAGGGATTTCCTCTCTCTGAGTAGGCAGTGGTTCTTTCGTTGGCTCTGCTTGCCCTTGGGGCGGAGTCCAATTTGCATTCTCATATGGGGTTTTGCATTTTGGGGACCCTGAGTGTGCAATCAATAGAAGTCGTGCTCTCGATCTGGTTCATAGAAGTCTACATCTAAGACTGGCTCTGAGCTTGTTCCTCCTCGATTTCTTCAGAAGTCGAGAAAGGACTGCCCGATAATTGTTCTTATGAAATTTGGGAGTCTCGCTGAGGACTTAAATTCCTTAAATTTCTAGTGTTTGCCGAGCGCACTGATTTTTTTAAATCATGAGCATTCGGGAGACGAGAGAAATTGCTCCCGATAAAAGCCTCCCTTCGGAACAGCTTTGCCTACCGTCTCTTCATTAGAGAATGAAGAGGTCTGCTTCCAGTCCTTATTCTTTTTCCTTTCTTGAATAATAAGGAAGGAATTAGGCTGGTGCTTGATCAACAGGAGGTTTTGAATATACATACTTGTATATGTATTCCCCTTGCTACATGTGTCTGTTATCAGATGCACTGGCGTAGTAATAGGGGCATACCTGTAGGACTGTTGCCTTTAAATGTGCAACCGAGATGATAAGTACCTTTTCATCAAAATTTTGAAACTCAAGGCAGCCTTTCGGGGCTCCTGAGAGTTTCGGGCTTTGATTTTGAGGCGCCCAGTGGTGTTGTTGAGTAACAGCATAACAATAGTGGCATTTATCACCACACAAGAGGGTTTCATTTCCCTCCTGTTTCAGTTACCATGCAGGGCGCTCTAGTGCACTCGATAGTTCTATCAACCACATTTTCCGAATGAAATTTACCAGCAGGCAACTCATTCCTTGTGGAGAGATTGTTCATTTAAGTATTATTTCTCCTCAGTCGGGGTTTAACTACTATGTATTAAGAAAACTCTAGGTCTAGCCATCACAGAGACCCATGGTCTCCGAGTGGCATTTGACTGTCACTTAGGGTTTCTGTCTCATGCTCCACACATGCCCTTGCAAGAATCATTGTACAGAGATATGTCTCAGAAGACTCCCTATCATCTTTCTGTATACTGCCTGGTACAACAAAAGTCTGTAGGTCTTTTGCTTCATCTCACCTGACCATAGGCCACTGCAATGACTCAGAATGACTTTTTTGGGACCAAACTCATAGTTTTTGTCTTCTTCTAGTTTTTTGTATTCGTAAGGTGTTCAACAAACATTGTTCACCCCAAAATTAAATTAGATGTCAGAAGACTTAGCCTGTAGCCTGACCTCTTCCAAGGTAACAGGAGGAGTTCCTCCCTGACCCAACCTTTGGTATCAGTGACACAAGTGTTCAGGCAGTACAATCCCTAAGTGTCTTCAAGGCTAAAAAGATTATTCAGCTTTCCTTGCAAGCATAGGCTTTCTCACCAAAGCAGCAGAGGGAAATAGTTGGATACCTCTTTCAGTTCTTATAATTTCCAGGGATTGGAGCTGTTCTGCTGGTTATTGTCACGACGGGACTTTTCCTCTGCGGTCAGAAATCGTAGATCCACATTCGGCCTAGTCTTTCACATGAATGTAGTATTGTTTCCCCTCACTTGAGATTCAGCTACTGATGAGAAACTTCTCTCTATCTTGCCATCACAGGGCTCCAGCTCTCTAGACGGCATTTTGACTCTTGTTTAGGGTTGCTTCTCTCATGCTTGCACATGCCCTTGAAGAATCATCAGACAGAGATTGTCTCTTAAGACCACTCTTGTCTTACTCCGGCATTGGCATAGTGGATAGATGATTTGCATGAACCTTCTTTTATTATCACCCTTCGAAAGGCGGTACGATGTCTCAACTCTGTCTCAGATGTCATAGTGAACTCCGAATCATTTTGCATCTGTTGCCAGGTTTGAGTCTTTCATTATCCCTGCACCTTGGACTTTGTAATCGATGATCCAGATCAGTTATTAATTTGTTCTGTAGGGTGCTGTGGTATTTTTTGGAAAAGGCTAGAATCCTTACTGGATATTGGTGACTTATTCTAGTACTAGCTGCCCAAGAGAGAGAGAAGTGTCTAA
>NC_061098.1:39906763-40129912 GCF_015104395.2 Macrobrachium nipponense | reverse complement strand
TCCTCCACTGCCTTTCTCCTCTTTTTCTGAGGCACAAAAAAGGTCCTGGAAAACTGCATATGCTCCCTTCAGCCAAAGAATAGAAGGCTGCTCTCCTCCCCTAAGACGTTTCTCCTGCAGGATTTCTAAGGGGCTGCCTCCTTCTGAGGAGGCAGTGGATTTCTCGTTGGGCCTTCCCAACCTTCAGGCTTGAAAACATATTTGCATGGCTATGGTTTTTGTGGTTTGGGGAGCTGTGGGAGTGCACGCTTTGGTTTTGCATTCCCGTCACCAGTTTTAGGGTCCACCTCTAGACTGGTGATGTTCGGGCACTTGTTCGTGAGTCACTGTGAGTGCTTGTGTTTCTAACAAATTGCAAGCAGCACATGGTGAGAAAAAAGGTGAGACATTTATGTGTTTTTGTCTCTTCCTGCCAGCACTACCACTAGCACTTGCTGAGTGCTTGCCAGTGCTCGGTAGGTTCCCACCTGGTGCTTGGATTCTGAGGATTTGAACGCCTAGAGAGGTGGGGAGGAGGTTCCCTTTGGAAGTTCTACAGAATTTCTAAGGGATTTCCTCTCTCTGAGTAGGCAGTGGTTCTTTCGTTGGCTCTGCTTGCCCTTGGGCGGAGTCCAATTTGCATTCTCTTATGGGGTTTTGCATTTTGGGGACTATTACGACCCTTGTGGCCGTGGTGCAAGTTCTTAAAGCACCAGGAAAGAGAGGGCAGTAATACAGTGTCCAATAAATAAAGGTCAATGGAGACGAAAAACACGAGAGAAAACTTAACAATATTTACACACAAAGCAATAGAAATTAACAACCGTCAGCCTTGTGACTACAGGACTAATACGCAGTCCTTTAAAATAAATAAAATCCAGTAAGATAACCTAAACTCTAAAACTGCATCCCTAAGACAGTACAAAAATAACGTAAGGAGTAAATAAGGGCCCAAATAACCTACCTATAACTAAATAAGGTTAGGAAGGAAGGAGTAGACATACAGAAAGAAAACACTTAAATTCCTACCTAATATTATAAAGCTAAACTTACATTAACACCCTAGGATAGGGGCAAATAAAATGTTCTCTATATGAGAACTTCAAAAATAATGAAAACCACAGAAAAACTCCTCACAGTTTATAGAGGGACAAAGGGTTACACCCACACTTGTTGGCGTCCAAAGGTGCTAGGCTGAGGGTCATAGCACTGGGGAACTCTGCACTGTCTTACAGCAAGCCACCAGGTACGGCGTCACACATCATGTCACCGCTATCGGAGGGAGTTTCTGGAGCAACAGGTAGCAACAGGGGTATACAACTAATAGTGCCACCCTGAAATAAATACCAAAAGGATATTACCTGTTCGCGAGACTCCCTACGTTCCTCCTCGGGCCACAATGCCCCCACAACTGCCGCACGAGCGAAGAAAACGTCCTGGAGGATGCAGAGGTGCCCTTCCTGCGTCCACTCGGCCGGGAATAATTCCTCTGCGTCGTCCTGAGTCCGCAGGAAGTCCACACCTCACTCAAACACTAGCCTAGGGTAGGCTACAATAGCTCAGAACGCCGTGGGTGGCACAGGAACTGAGCCCACAGCACAAAAGGTAATCCAGGTAATCCAAGTAATCCAAGCAGCTTAAGTGTGGGAGGCATGCAAGTCAGACCCGTACTGACTAGAAGAGGAACCTTATCCTCCGAAGAAAACTTTTGTCTCCAAGGACGAACACAGTAAAATCAGGAGATGAAACTGCCAGTCAACACTCCAGAGTCCATGGCAGCTCTCACCAACACCAAAAAGAAACAATAGATGGAGTTAGGAGTGAACTTTTTACACATACCATGCCGGGGAGTAGGCCACTAAACGTCTTTAGCAACACAGCCTTGTTACAAGAAAAACCAACTTAACCTTAAATAAATCAACAATTAAAGTAAATCACAAGGCTGAGACTAAAACAAAATTAATGACAATTACGTTAATACCTGATACCTTCCTCCCCGAAGGAAAAAAAAAATTTTTGAACAAAGCAAAAAAATTTTTTTTTTTTTATATATGGAAGACCTGTAAAAAGAGCACATTAAAGACTATTTATTAATTAGACTCAAAGAGTACATAACAAAATGACAAAAACCTGAACAGAAAGACAGTTAATCTGAAACAATAATATCAAACCAAATAAATATATATACATCTTACCATATACAACCCAAACCACATGGGCAAAAACACCTCAGCAAAGAAAACCTTAAAGACTAAGAAACAAACCTATCTAGCTAAACCTAAATAAAGTTCAGATACACACCTTAGCCTACCCCACACACACAGCACCACTCCAGATGTCTTAGTATAACACCCTTATAAAAAAAAAACTACTAACAGGACAGAATCCATACGAGATCAAAAATACCAATCATATACAGAACTCACAAGCAACTGGCGTAGTCGCCTACAAGACCAAGTTATGTTTCAAAAAGATAACTTATTAAACTTAACCTACATAGGAAACGCACAAGAACAAACAAAATTATACTACACCGAATAATTTTTTCATACCACCAAATTTGAGAAACGAGCAGGGCAGCGCATGAGGAGGGGTAGGCAAAACATACTTAAGTAGTCCTGGAAAGGGCATCAGGAATCTTATTTTCCGAGCCTTTCACGTGCTTAATAACCAAATTAAATTCTTGTAGAAAAAGCGCCCATCGCAAAATCCTTTGGTTGGCTCCTTTCATCCGTTCGATGAACACCGCACGGGTTGTGATCCGTCCAGATTTCCACGGGAAAAGAAAAATTCGTTACATAAGGTTTAAAGTGAGTCAAAGATCGAACCAAGGAAAGAGCTTCTTTTTCAATGGTTGAGTACCGCCTTTCAGCTGCCAGCAACTTCTTGCTGAAGTAAGATACCGGATGAACTTCACACCGCCTTTCCTTCCTTTGGAAAAGAACACCTCCTATACCAACGTCACTAGCATCCACGGCGATGATAAATGGCTTATGAAAATCTGGGGAAGTTAAAATAGGATTAGTTACCAATATTGATTTAAGTTGGTTAAAAGCTTTTTCACACTGATCAGACCATGAGAATTTCTTTCCTTTTTCTAATAAACTAGTAAGAGGCTGAGCAAGATCAGAGTAATTACGGACGAACCGTCTGTAATACCCAGTCATGCCCAGCACTCTTCTTACCTCTCTAACATTACCAGGTCTTTTCAAACTTATAATGGCCTCGAGGTTAGCTTGTTTTGGAGCCACCTGACCCAAACCAACCTCGTGACCTAAATAACAAACCTTGGCCTGCCCTACTTCACACTTGGCCAAATTAACTACAAGTCCAGCACCCCTTAGAGCTTCAAAAACCTTACGAAGCCTTACCATATGGGTATTCCAGTCATCACTATAAACAACCAAATCATCAATATAAATTTCTGTTCCTTCCAGACCACAAATGACCCTATTCATTAATCTCTGAAAAGTGCATGCAGCATTCTTCATGCCAAAGGGCATAACCTTACATTCGTAAAGTCCGAAAGGAGTAACAAATGCAGATATCTCACGAGCACGATCGGACAATGGAACCTGCCAGTACCCTTTTAACAGATCCAATTTGGTAATAAACTTGGCAGACCCGATCCGATCCAGACAGTCATCAATACGGGGTAATGGAAAAAGAATCATCTTTGGTGTGGGTATTAACCTTCCGATAATCCACACACATGCGGAACTTACCATCCGCCTTCTTTACCAGTACTATGGGAGAACTCCAGGGACTCACTGATGGCTGAATAAGGTCATGCTTCAACATGTAGTTGATCTCCTTACTGACCAAATCCAATTTTACAGGGTTCAGCCGGTAAGGACTCTGCTTTACAGGGGAAGCACCACCCACATCAACATCATGGCTCAAAACCAAATGGGTTCTTCCTGGGGCATCCTGAAAAAGTTCTGAAAAAGAATAGATTAAATTAAGCACTTCTTTTCTTTGATTAAAATTTAAATGTCCTAAACTACTTTTCAACAGTTCTAAATTTTGCATATTTTCCCCTAATGCATCCGAAGGAACCTGACACACTAAGTCATCGGACTCCTCTGGAGGTACATCAACTACCACAGACACTGGTTCATACACTATCGCTAAAGGATCACCACACTTACCCACATAAGGCTTTAAAAAAAAAAAAACGATTAATATGAAATATTCTGCATTTACGGCTTGAACCTGGAGCCTCAATTTCATAGTTAACATCAGACAACTTCCTCAGAACCTTCCAAGGACCCTTATACCTCGGCTCGAGAAAACTGTCCGGATCCATACTCAACACTAACTAACTAATTCCCCCGGTTCAAATGAACGAACCTTAACCTTTTTATCAAAATTTTCCTTCATTCGGGATTGAGACTGTTCCAAATTCTCCCTGGCAAACTTCCAGGCATTCAACATCCTAGACCTTAAGTCTTCCACCAACCCTCCAACTTTTACTTCCCCCTTCCGGCTGAATTTTAGCATCTCAAACATAATTTCTAATGGTCCTCGAACTTTTGTGCCCAAATACCAACTCAAAAGGAGCTACACCTGTAGAAGATTAGGTGATTTCTAATAGCAAAGAGGGCAAAAGGGAGGACTTTGTCCCATTCGCTATCAGAATCATAACAAAGTTTCTTAAGTACAGACTTGAGGGTTTGATGAAACCTTTCCACCACACCTTGACTCTCCGGATGATAAGGTACGCTGGTAATGTGCTGAATGGCCAGTTCAGCACATTTGCCCCTAAATACCTTACTCGTGAAATTCGTCCCACAGTCTGTCTGAATTACACGAGGGAGACCATATCTGGAAAAGAAATCAATTAACTTTTCAAAAACAAACTTTGAAGTAATACGCCTCATAGGTATAGCTTCAGGAAAACGAGAGGCTCTATCCATGATAGTTAGTAAATATACATAACCAGTTTTAGTCTTAGGTAAGGGACCTACAACATCAATTACTAATTCAGAAAATGGTTCACCTATGGCAGGTATGGGATGCAACGGGGCTTTAGGGATCCCCTGATTAGGTTTACCCATAACCTGACAAGTCTCACATTCTCTGATAAACTGCTTTACACTCATTTTTTCATTCCAGGCCACCAGAAATATCTAGCCAAACTGTGGAAAGTTTTGACATGCCCAAATGACCTGAAAAGAAATTTGTGTGAGCTAATTCCAACACAGATTTTCTGAACTGAAACGGCACTATGATCTGTTCAACACGACCAATTTTATTTACATCATCAGTGGCGGGACGACTAAACCTATATAAAAGATCTTTTACAATACCAAACCTAGGCTTAGTTAGATCCTCGACATCACCCAAATCAAAATTAAATTCCTCTTTCTGAGCTTTAATAAAAGCAGCTCTATCACAATCAAAGTTAAAAGGACTAACTACATTACTTCCACTACTCTCTACTGACCCGGGCCTTTCTACATCTAACTCACTACTACTTAACATTAAGTCATCATCATTATCAGTAGATTAGCAGCTCTTGCTGCGGAACGAGTAGTTACAGCCACAGGACTGGCATTAACGGACAATATAGGGAACAGCTCCCGACCTTCCCCATCCAGCATGTCATTCCCCAGGATACCATCAATTCCAGGGATAGGCAGACTATCCACCACAGCCAACTCAGTTATTTGATCATATCCTGGAAAAGACAAGTGGAACGTTAACCAAGGAGCAGACACAACTGAATCTGGGAAACCTCCCAACACTACAAAATTGCCAGTATATTTATACACCATTTAAAGAAGTCTTCAAAATCAATGACCGGGCAGAACCGGTGTCCCTAAGAAACTTAACCTGGACAACACAGTTATCATAAATCAACTTTCCAGGCCATACATATTTATCAAACTCGAGTCACAATTGAGCATTAGGAACATCTTTGACCTTACTACCTACACTACTACTGTCTACACAGATCTGTCTACAGCACTACTATTTACATTAGACCTATCAGGAATTACAGCCACAGGACTTTGACCATTACGTTCCAGGTAATATCGACGAGCATTGCATTGCTTGGAAATGCCCTGGTTTGTTGCACCAATAGCAAGTTCCTCGACGACCTGAACCTCTATTTTCATTATTATTTGACCTGGTAGTACCTGCATTAGGGTAACCCCTATTAACAAAAACTCTAGGGGGAGGAGACCCTCCTTGGACTCTACTCATATCCCTACCACCTGAAACAAAATTAGGGTTAACATTATTTTTAGGGGTATGGGGAATCGACAAAAGAGGCTTCTCCTCTCCTACCACCACTGGGGGCGCGAGGCGAAGGGTTACTCAACATTTCATACTTGAAATTTCCACTACCAGACCGATGATTCAACACATACTCATCCGCTAACTGAGCGGCACTACTCACTTTAGTAGCCTTCACCTCCTCTAGGTGTACCCTCAACTCCCTGCTACAGGCTTTCTTAAATTCTTCAAGGAGCAGAAGTTCGCGTAACGCAGCGAAAGTGACGACCTGCCGACTCTTTAACCAGTCATCGAACTGTTCCTCCTTGATGCGGGGCAAACTCAACGAAGGACTGTGCAGGGTGTTTAGTGTAATTACGAAACCTGAGGCGATAGGCCTCAGGAACCAGGTCATACGCTTTCAAAACCAAGCTCTTAACTTTTTGATAGTCCCGAGCTACTCCCTCCTCCAAGGCATTATATACCCGAATTGCCTTGCCAATCAACCTACACTGGATAAGAACTGTCCACATCTCTGTGGGCCAAGACAATCGGGTAGCCACACGCTCAAACGCCTTGAAGAACTCTGGGACGTTCTTCTCATCAAACATAGGCACTAATTTAAGTGCCGCACCTAAATTAAATTTCTCCTTAACCTCTACCTTTGGTGAGCTAGCCATATTTGCTCTCTGTAGCCTAGCCATTTCCAAATTTAAGTTTACCATCTCCCTCTCATGACGCCTAGCCCTCTCGTTTTCCTCAAACTCAATTTTACGCAACTCTATGCGTTTACATATTAACTTAAATTCTCTGTCTTCCTTAGATTCACCCAAAACATTAGAAAGGGGGACAGGTTCCACTGATACAGAATTAAGAGGCAAAAAAGGATTATTAGATAAATTCCCACTACCTTTAAGGGGTGGGACCTTCGGGAAAATTTGCAGGACCTTCATACAGGGTACCGATATGAGGAGGATCTTCAAATAAGGTTAGACCAGCTGCCACACTCACATTGTCTCTATCCATATCCACTACTCCCTTCACTAACACTTCCTAAATCATCCTCCCTATCGCTAACCAAATGCTCTGCGTCAGCCATGTCCTGACTAACCTTACTCCTGATTAAGGACAAAACTTCCTTCTTTGAGTCCGAAGACTTCACCACAATACCCAACCACCGTGCACACTCTATTAAAAGTTTCTTACTCAAAACCGGCAGATGCTTCAAACAATCAGCCGACCCCAAAAACTCTGCCGGATCAAAAGTAAATTCCTCCATCATGCAAAATTAAATAATTCGGGGGGAAGGCAACACTACCCAAAAAGATAACAATACTGAAGCTCCTACTCGAGTGCCGCTCCACAGACCCAATTACTGAACACCCTGAGCTCTCAGTCCTGTCACGGTCGCCAATTATTACGACCCTTGTGGGGCCGTGGTGCAAGTTCTTAAAGCACCAGGAAAGAGAGGGCAGTAATACAGTGTCCAATAAATAAATAAAGGTCAATGGAGACGAAAACACGAGAGAAAACTTAACAATATTTATTACACACAAAGCAATAGAAATTAACAACCGTCAGCCTTGTGACTACAGGACTAATACGCAGTCCTTAAAATAAATCCAGTAAGATAACCTAAACTCTAAAACTGCATCCCTAAGACAGTACAAAAATAACGTAAGGAGTAAATAAAGGGCCCAAATAACCTACCTATAACTAAATAAGGTTAGGAAGGAAGGAGTAGACATACAGAAAGAAAACACTTAAATTCCTACCTAATATTATAAAGCTAAACTTAACATTAACACCCTAGGATAGGGGCAAATAAAATGTTCTCTATATGAGAACTTCAAAAATAATGAAACCACAGAAAAGCTCCTCACAGTTTATAGAGGGAACAAAGGGTTACACCCACACTTGTTGGCGTCCAAAGGTGCTAGGCTGAGGGTCATAGCACTGGGGAACTCTGACACTGTCTTACAGCAAGCCACCAGGTACGGCGTCACACATCAGGTCACCGCTATCGGAGGGAGTTCTGGAGCACAGGTAGCAACAGGGGTATACAACTAATAGTGCCACCCTGAAATAAATACCAAAAGGATATTTACCGTTCGCAGACTCCCTACGTTCCTCCTCGGGCCACAATGCCCCACAACTGCCGCACAGGCGAAGAAAACGTCCGGAGGATGCAGAGGTGCCCTTCCTGCGTCCACTCGGCCGGGAATAATTCCTCTGCGTCGTCCTGAGTCCGCAGGAAGTCCACACCTCACTCAAACACTAGCCTAGGGTAGGCTACAATAGCTCAGAACGCCGTGGGTGGCACAGGAACTGAGCCCACAGCACAAAAGGTAATCCAGGTAATCCAAGTAATCCAAGCAGCTTAAGTGTGGGAGGCATGCAAGTCAGACCCGTACTGACTAGAAGAGGAACCTTATCCTCCGAAGAAAACTTTTGTCTCCAAGGACGAACACAGTAAAATCAGGAGATGAAACTGCCAGTCAACACTCCAGAGTCCATGGCAGCTCTCACCAACACCAAAAAGAAACAATAGATGGGAGTTAGGAGTGAACTTTTACACATCCAATGCCGGGAGTAGGCCACTAACGTCTTTAGCAACACAGCCTTGTTACAAGAAAAACCAAACTTAACCGTAAATAAATCAACAATTAAAGTAAATCACAAGGCTGAGACTAAAATAAAATTAATGACAATTACGTTAATACCTGACCTGGGACCTGAGTGTGCAATCAATAGAAGTCGTGCTCTCGATCTGGTTCATAGAAGTCTACATCTAAGACTGGCTCTGAGCTTGTTCCTCCTCGATTTCTTCAGAAGTCGAGAAAGGACTGCCCGATAATTGTTCTTATGAAATTTGGGAGTCTCGCTGAGGCTTAAATTCCTTAAATTTCTAGTGTTTGCCGAGCGCACTTGATTTTTTTAAATCATGAGCATTCGGGAGACAAGAGAGAAATTGCTCCCGATAAAAGCCTCCCTTCGGAACAGCTTTGCCTACCGTCTCTTCATTAGAGAATGAAGAGGTCTGCTTCCAGTCCTTATTCTTTTTCCTTTCTTGAATAATAAGGAAGGAATTAGGCTGGTGCTTGATCAACAGGAGGTTTTGAATATACATACTTGTATATGTATTCCCCTTGCTACATGTGTCTGTTATCAGATGCACTGGCGTAGTAATAGGGGCATACCTGTAGGACTGTTGCCTTTAAATGTGCAACCGAGATGATAAGTACCTTTTCATCAAAATTTTGAAACTCAAGGCAGCCTTTCGGGCTCCTGAGAGTTTCGGGGCTTTGATTTGAGGCGCCCAGTGGTGGTTGTTGAGTAACAGCATAACAATAGTGGCATTTATCACCACACAAGAGGGTTTCATTTCCCTCCTGTTTCAGTTACCATGCAGGCGCTCTAGTGCACTCGATAGTTCTATCAACCAAACACATTTCCGAATGAAATGTACCAGCAGGCAACTCATTCCTTGTGGAGAGATTGTTCATTTAAGTATTATTTCTCCTCAGTCGGGGTTTAACTACTATGTATTAAGAAAACTCTTGGTCTAGCCATCACAGAGACCCAAGGTCTCTGAGTGGCATTTGACTCTCACTTAGGGTTTCTGTCTCATGCTCCACACATGCCCTTGCAAGAATCATTGTACAGAGATGTCTCAGAAGACTCCCTATCATCTTTCTGTTTACTGCCTGGTACAACAAAAGTCTGTAGGTCTTCTGCTTCATCTCACCTGACCATAGGCCACTGCAATGACTCAGAATGACTTTTTTGGACAAACTCAATAGTTTTTGTCTTCTTTCTAGATTTTTTGTATTCGTAAGGTGTTCAACAAACATTGTTCACCCCAAAATTAAATTAGATGTCAGAAGACTTAGCCTGTAGCCTGACCTCTTCCAAGGTAACAGGAGTTCCTCCCTGACCCAACCTTTGGTATCAGTGACACAAGAGCATTTTCAGGCAGTACAATCCCTAAGTGTCTTCAAGGCTAAAAGATAATTCAGCTTTCCTTGCAAGCATAGGCTTTCTCACCAAGCAGCAGTGGAAATAGTTGGATACCTCTTTCAGTTCTTTATAATTCCAGGGATTGGAACTGTCTTTGCTGGTTATTGTCATTGACGGGACTTTTCCTCTGGTCAGAATCGTAGATCCACATTCGGCCTAGTCTTTCACATGATGTAGTATTGTTTCCCCTCACTTGAGATTCAGCTACTGATGAGAAACTTCTCTCTATCTTGCCATCACAGGGCTCCAGCTCTCTAGACGGCATTTGACTCTTGTTTAGGGTTGCTTTCTCATGCTTTGCACATGCCCTTGAGAAAATCATCAGACAGAGATTTGTCTCTTAAGACCACATCTTGTCTTACTCCGGCATTGGCATAGTGGATAGATGATTTGCATGAACCTTCTTTATTATCACCCTTCGAAAGGCGGGAATCGATGTCTCAACTCTGTCTCAGATGTCATAGTGAACTCCGAATCATTTTGCATCTGTTGCCAGGTTTGAGTCTTTCATTATCCCCTGCACCTTGGACTTTGTAATCGATGATCCAGATCAGTTATTAATTTGTTCTGTAGGGTGCTGTGGTATTTTTTGGAAAAGGCTCGAGAATCCTGAACTGGATATTGGTGACTTATTCTAGTACTAGCTTGCCCAAGAGAGAGAGAAGTGTCTAAGGACATGTCTTCCCTCAGGCTTCATGAGATGATCAGAAGGATGTACTACTACTCTGCAACTGGAGATGACAGCACCTATACAATGCACCTGAGAACTCATGAAATCAATAGCTTGGTCCATTCTTCGCATTCCAAAGAATATGTCTGTCTGGGAGATAGATGTGGTCTCATCAGACCACAATTGTGTCTTTCCACCTTTGGGTCTTTGCCCACATGTCCTCAGAACCTTTTTTCCTTGGACCATTGTTGGCTGATCAACAAGTTGTGTTTTCTTACCCAGCTCCTTTAAGAGGACAGGTTGGATCTCACCTAAGGTGAGTGGTTCTGGAGGTGAGAAAAGTAACTGGCCTCTCCTCCTCCTCCTTCCTCGTTCTCCTACTTCTCTTCCTTCAGGCTGAGAATAGGACTCGAACCTACAATTGCTGGATTGGTGTCTGATGCAGAAGACTCTGGCAGTAAGGCAAACCATTCTCGGGTCTTCGACTTAATGCCTCTGACTCTTAATGTTCTTCCCAGCCTTTTCCATATTAGATACAATTCTTCACTCATTTGAAAAGGTCCAGAAGTCTGACTCTTGATTCTTCGGTTCTTATACTCCAATCAGTTTGTCAGAGGCAGGGCACTCCTCTGTGGTCTTTCAACCAGGAGGAGTAGCCCAGGTGTGCTGAACTCTAGTCAGTTCAAGAGACTCACTCAGATTCCTCCCAGACTCCATCCAATGAGCCTTCCTAATGTATAGTATTGATGATTTGTATATCATGTAGGCACAATTCACAATTTTTGAAAGTAAATTGTATTTTTCTAACTATACAAACCTGAGGTCCTTTTTATTACATTTCATGCCCACTTCATGCCACTCCTCAATCTGAAACCTGTGCTGAAAGACAAACTGGAATGTTTTCATCTGGGCAGGCAGGTCTCCCCGCCTACTGGATGGTAGTTACTGCCTGGCCACCTCGTTCAAGAGTTTTAATGGCCGTGATCCAGCTTTGCTGTAAGCACATTCCTAATGTAAGGACCTCAGGTTTGTGTAGTTAGGAAAAATCCAGTTTACTTTAAAAAATTATGATTTTTATGATAAAATAATGTCATATATACGTATATACTTACTAAGTAATTACGAATCAGAGCCCACCCTCCTCCCCTCTGATGGACAAGGCATAAAGTGAATGAGGATTGCCTGCTAGGTCGTTCCAATACGTACAGGCAGTCTCTGGTTATCGGTGGGGGTTCCGTTCTCGGCAGGGTGTTGATAAGTGAAAAACTTGGTGATGTATGGCGCTTATGGTGCCGTTATCTGGTTAATAGCACCAATAACCAGTTAATGGTGCCTCAATTAGATATGTTATGGTGCCATAACCCTATTATTGGCACCTTATGGCGCTGATAACTGGAACTCATTGTGTTATGGCACCATAAGTTGCCAATTTTATGGCAATAGACAAGCTACATAAAGCCAGATTGCAAATTAACAGAGTCCACTGATAACTGGGGACTGCCTGTATTCCGTTAGTGGGATGGGCTGTCACCTACACAGACTATATTGAGGCACTACCCACAGAATTTCGAATCTAAGCTGCCGTTCAGGTGAAAACTATAGCTATGTAATTACTTGGTAAGTAAATGTATATATAAAACTTTATTTTATGATAAAAATGTCATGTCAGGAGACATCAGCAGAGAATCAGGATAAATTTGCTTCTCGCTCAATCATTTGGAGAGCAGAAGAATACACAATTGTACCAGGCAAACTATTCCACATTAAAGTTGTAACCAAGATAAAACTCCTGTCAGACTGAGTAATAAAATTGATGCTGTAATAGAGAAAACAACCCGCTGTTTGCAGCAGCAGCCTGCTTAGTGTTGCAAACAAAATCAGCTAGGTCAGGAAAAGAAGGGTGCAGAAGATGTTTGTTGTTATAGTAGATTTCATAACAAATATAGTAAGGAAATAATTTTTTGCTCATGCCAGAAGTCATGTTTAAGAGTTGGCAAAATATACTAGGCTGTTGACAAATATCCGAACCGGAAGACCACAATGGAGAACAGTACTCCAAACAAGGAAGAATGAATTTTTGGCTCACGTCAATCTTTTCTAGGTAGGAGGAGTAAAGTAAGTGTACAGTTACCTTGTTACAGTCATAGTCCACAGCACTGGTGCTTGAAAGCTGTGCTATGGTACTTTTGGGGTACTGTGCTATAAAAGACAAAATAAATGCCACAACTAGAAAAGCTGATCACATGGAGGCACACAGTGTATTGAAGGCACCCTCCTCAAAGATGAAACTTTTAAGCTAGGTAAGTTAGGTGTATGGTACAGGGTATTTTCCCTTTCTGGGTCAGTAACTGTTAATGCATGGGATGATTAGATTGTTTTTCAATTTTGAATGAAAATAGTTAAGGCTTCACACTTTGAACCAAAAAGTAAAACTATGGAAAAGAAGGTTTTGTTTGATATGAAGACATGATTGATTTACTGTATTTAAGAATGCTTTTCATTGCAGAATGTAAACGGCTGTCTGCAGGTGGACTGTTGCCAAAACATGAATTCATGTATGTAGTTAATGATCCTAGACTTGAAGATGAATGCAGTCTTACGTACACAGGAGAGACTGATGGAGTTGGAAGTGGAGGAGCAACAATCAATGCTATCCTTGTAGCAATTGAAAGACTTTCAGCAAATCATAATCATACAACAGTAAGTTAGGTAGTCTTTGAAAAATTTCATTTTAGAGATAGTTACCGTACCCTGCAAACATCATTTTGCATAAACATATAATGCCACTTAATATTGTAGGAAAATAATATTGAATTATTGAATTACATGTACTTGTTATCCAGCAGTTATTATTTAATTCATTCTTTAATACAGTGGTCCCCCCCCGTATTCGCGGGGGATGCGAACCAGACCCCCCCGTAAATAGTTAGAACCCGCGAATAGTTGGAACCCCTATAAAAATGCTTAAAACCTCCTATTTCGTTAGTTAAAACTCAAGAAAAAACCACTAAAAATGTTCATACCTGGGTTTTTTAATAAAAAGCGCATGTTTTGATGAAATTGATAAAAAAAACCCAGGAATTTGGGCTTATTTCTCATAGAAAAATACCGCGAATAGGCGAATTTTCCGCGAATAATGTGGGGAAATGTTCCCGAGAGAAATCCATGAATGTGTGAGTCCGCGAATCCGGAGAACGCGAATACGGGGGGTCCACTGCACTGATATTTTTCATGGCTGCCAAAGAATGGCAGTGATTATCCTCTGCCTCCCTTGAGGTTGATTACACTATAACCAAAAGTTTGATTAGAGATGTTATCTGTTTGTTCTTATTCTTCGCTCACTTGCCAGTGACAATTGCAGATGTCCTTATTTGAAGAAACATGAGGCATATAGTCTTTGTAACAGGTCTAAAATGTCAGGGGATACTTATTTAAAAATAAAAAGAGTTGTGATCAAGAAAATTGTGCTTTGGCTGAAATAGTAGCACTAAAATTGAAACCATTTCTGGTACCATTCAGCGACATAAATATGTAGTGGGTTTCCCTTACATCTGCATATTTCAGTGCAGACTCAAGGATTCTTAAGTGAGATGGCTCTTTAACTCATTGTTTTAAGGAAAAGGCAAACCTTTTTTGCTAATTTTAATGATAGTGAACAGAACAGTGAGAAACTTATTGTGTCTAGTTCCTGTTTCCTGAAACTCAATTGACTACTTTAGCCTCTCAGTCCCATGGAATTAAGAATTTTAGTATGTACTGGAATTAGTTGCCTATGCAGGTGTATACCCATATGTTTTTTGTATTTCCATTGTTCTTTGTGAAAACTGCAAATCACTTGCCTCATAGTTTTCTTGTTATTTTTTGCAAGTTAAATATAAAGTAATTTAGTTGAATGGTGGTGATTTGGTAATATTATTTCAGTAGTTACTTGTGGGAGTGGTAGCTCCTTCCTTGTCTGACATCACCCAATTTCTGTTACTTGCATATTATCTAAAGTTTCCTAACATCTGCAGACATCTTCTGGGTTCTGAGGAGGTGATTACTGATTTAGCAAGTTGATGAGCCTGCTTGTTAATAACCACCCCAGCATGCAAGTCACCTAGCAAAAATTTAATTCTTTACCTCTTCTCACTAAAAGCAACCATTTCAATATCTCAAAAATCAAGGGGTTTAGAGAGTTAAAAACGACTAAAGAACACTTCTCGCGTCGCAATAAATAGTAAAACTATTTAATTTCAGAGTTGAAATTTTCTTTAAGGCGTTTAAAAATGCATGCAGTTCTGCTGTATAAATAGATACAACAGATGATCATCTCCCACTTCTTTTTACTTCAGGGAAGGCTGCTCCAAAGCCAATTTCAGCAACTGACTTTGAGCCATCCATAAAAACCTCAATGGAGTTATCAAGTTGAGGGAAGTGATCTCAAAATAATGATTTTTATGATAAAATAAATTTTCTGGGCTCAGCTCGTGTCGCTGCGCGAAATATCCTTTAATCTATTATTTCTAGGGTAAATGTACTAACACATACCAGAGAATAAATAAATAAAGAAAAAGGTCAGTACAACTGACTCGCTCACCCTCCAAGAGGGTGTCGGTATGAACACTATGGCGAGTGAGACCACTACCACGAGCCGCTTGCCAATAGAAATCTCCCACTACAAAATCCCCACAAAGGGGAGCCGACCCACAGAGTGGGCAGCAACTACTACTACTCCATCCCATGCTGCCGACTGCTGCGCCTCTGGTGGCTATCCTTTTTTGCTCTGTGTTTTTGTGCCCTTATTTTTGGATTTACTCATCATGGAGCGTGCAGCCATCGCAGCAGCTAAGTTAAGTACTCAATGTTTATTGCTATTTGGTTTTTTCCGTCCTTGAGTCAGTATTTGCCGTTTTTTAGGTATAAATACGAACTCTAGGTCGGAAGCAATGGCAGCATGGTTCTGCCTCGTGGCGGTTCGTTCTTGGTCTTCCATACCCAGAACCTTCCCTTACTTTAGTACGCTCTATTTTTAGTCATCCTATTGTTTTAGGGTACAGTCTACGCGGTTTATGTCATGCATGCTGTCTTTTTACCTTACGTAGGCTTCTTCTATCCAGACCCTAGCCACGGCTCTTAGTATCGGCCCCGGCTAGCTTTGAGTGGTAGACTTTCTTTCGGGTTATCGTACACTCCTGGGATTTTTTCTCCTACTATTTTGTTTTCTTTCTTTCAATGTTTTATTTAATTTATTATGTTTTTTGTGTTAGTGTAGGCGTCTGGCTTCATCTAGCCTAGGTTATGCCCATAGGCCCATGCGCTACCGCTCTTCAGTTCGGTTGCTTCCTTATAGCTTCTCTCTGATCAGCCGGTTGTGTATTCTAGGCCTTATCGTTTCATTGTTTTGTTGTTACCGCCCCGTGGTCACTACGTGATCACGGAGCAGCCAGACGCCTGTCCAGTCATCTTCCCTCCTCCCGCTCTTCCATAGGGCCGGGGGGAGGGTTGGTCTGCCCACGCTCGCTCCGCATACCCGAGCCTGCCTCCCTCTCCCCCCAGGCGGAGGGAGTGAGAGACGGACAGACCCAGACTGGACTCGACCTCTCCAGCTTCTCGGTCCGGGCCGGATGGCTAGGGGTGGGGGTGACTGGCCTTTCCCCCTCCGTCGCTTCTCTCGTCGCTCGTTGCTAGCGCGAGTCTGTGTGCCCTCTCGCCCTTTCCCACCTTACTGGGGCTCCTTTTCTACCGGAGCTCCGGCATCCAAGTGGAAAGGTGCTAGTTCACCCCGCAGAGGGTGGACTGAGGCATACAGTTGGTCTCTACTAACCCCTCCGTCGCGCTGAGGTCGCGACACGCTCCGCCACGCACTGGACTTAGTCCGGTACGTTCGATTTTTATAGGTTTAAGAATTAGTTATGTTAAACTAAGTAAGTTTATCTTAAGCTACCTTAAACCACCCCCCCTCCCTGTACTGTCTGCTCACCGGATCTCTCCGGGGTTATAGCCTATTCAGGCGGTAAGGGAGGGGTTATGCCCAAAATTTTTTCCGAGCTCCGGCATGCAGCGGAGTTCTTCTGTCCTTTAGCCTGTAAGTGATAGCCTTTAAGATGCTCATGTGTCTTTTCACTTACATACCACCACTGTGAGCATCCGGGATGCACCGCCACGCTTCAGACCCCTGTGGACATGAAGTTTGCCGGTCCCATGCTCCATGCGCGACTCCGCACGGGGACCTCCAAGTCTGGTATCACGAGACATGCACCATCTGTTATGATCTGTGAGCCAGCTCTTAGACGGGGTAAGTATTTCCAACTCCGTTAGCCAGTCCCTACTTCGTTATAGTTCTTAAGTTTTAAAAGATTCTAAGCTTTCTTAAACTTAAGATAAAAATACAGGGGATTTTGCATCCCCTATAATTTTAAGTTAAGCTTTTAATTTAGTTTTAGTTTTAAGTTTAATCTTAAAAACTAATAAATACCCTCTCTTCCAGGCTCCGGCTGTGAAGGACACCGCACTGGCAACCCTGCGGGCCTGGGTCGGTCGGTTTTTGAAGAACGCCGCCAGGGTGGGATGCCCTACATTCTCGAGAAGAGGTTGGCGGTCCTGATCTTCCCCGGAGGCAAGTCAACGGGCTACGTCACGACCCAGCAGAGGCGGCCCCGACTATTGCGTTCATCCAACAACAGCTCGCTGCCTCGTTGACGGATCCAGGCCAGGACATCTCCTCGGAAGTCGCGACGTTAGATCTAAACATTGAACCCATGGTAGGTGTAGACGACCTGTTGGTCGAGGTGAGTACGTTGGACGCCCAAGGGATGCCCTTGGGTGCCACTGGATCTTCTACCCCTGCAAACTCTCCATCCTTCCAAGCTTTACAGGTACAGAACTTTATACTCTCCTGATGCTTCCGTTAGACCTAAGGTCAAAGGACAAGCAGTAAAAACCACCTTGACTAAGAACGTCGTCGTCGTCTAAAAAGACGGCGTCGGCGTCATCATCATCTCGTAAGTCTCCGGCTAAAAACCCCGGAGCAGAGAGGTCTAAAGCTTCCGGGTCCGGCTCCAAATCCTCTAGGAGTAGATCCTCCAGGGAGAGATCACACACTCCAGCGGAGTCAACCGTTCCACTACCTTTGGTTCCGGTTCAGAGCCACCCGTCCACCTCCGCAGCAGCTCCGGCTTTGGATCCCAACGCTGGCCTGTTGCAACAAGTGGGCGATCTGGTGGGGTCTCTAAAAACCAGTATGAACAGATGTTCTCCCGGTTGTCTGATAGGAATCAACTCCCCAGGACAACATTATCGCCGGACTGAGCCAAGCTCCGCTAGCTTCTCCCCCACCCTTCAGCACAGGGGGAGCGCAATTGCCTCCGTATGACTCTCTACCTCCGTTCAGTATGAACAATCCTTGGAGAGTAGCGTCATACGCCCCCTTCCAGGACGGGCTTATTTCTATCCCGGAATGTGGAACTCGGAGGATTGAAGACTTCGAGTTCTACCCGGAAGACCTTCAGCCTCCGTTCATCGGCTACGCCAGGCTCACCGCCTCTGCCATGACTCGAGACGATAAGGTACCTAAAGAAACAGTCCTCTATTCACGAGACCAGGCTCAAAGAGAATGGCTCAGGTGTTTAGAGGACATGGACTGTTCGACCACGAAAATACAGCCGTTTAAGAGTCCTTTCACAATCTTTACAATGGAAGAGAGTACCCCGCTCCCTTTCTTGACAAAGATTGCTACGGTTACCATTCCAGCAGCCCAGAAGGGGGATTCGTTGCCTCAGCTGAAAGAAGCGGACCCTACGTCTCCTTTACTTCCCTCAGCCGGTGAGTTGTGGGAAGATCTGCCCAACACTTTTTCTGCGGGCAAACTCAAACCAGACTGTGCTATGGAGCAGTTTGGTGAGAAGGCTGCCTAGACTTCCAGATAGCCTCATTCAGCAGAATTTGATGCCAAGTCTAGGTTGGCCAGGTCTATCAATACCATGGCCATGACCGAGGTGGCTACCATTTCCTATGGTTCTGAGCCACTTTTAAGCTGATCACCAAGTCACTGACTCAAACGGTGCAGTCTGATATGTTCGAGTTCGCCACGGCTAGAACAAACTGTAGGAAACATGTCCTCCAAGAAGCAAACCGATTCGGCATGAACCGAATAAGTTGCTTGCATCGAACATCTGGGGAGCAGACCTCTTCCCAGATGCGATGGTGAAGGAGGGTCCAGGCAGAGGCTACAAGGCTTAACCAAAGCCTTAAAGATCGTTGGGGTCTTACGGCCAAGAGACGCCAAGATCAAGTTGTCAGAGGTAAGGCTCAGAAGAAACCCAGACGTTTCCAGCCTTACCAAAAGAAACAGCCACACTTTACCCAGCCTGTTTCCAGCTGTCCCGTTGGTGCAAGCAGCCCAACCTTCTACCTCCAAGGCTCAATCGCAGCCTATCTATGTCATTTCCCCCAGCACCCTCACCTCCACCTCTTACGCTCTCTCCCCCAGCCTTCAATCAAGTCTTCGAGGGCCAGGCTTCCCAGAAGTATGACCGCTCGGTAAGGGAGGCAGAGGTAAGCGATCCTTTCGTCAGAGAGGATCGGGAGGGTCCTTTAATAGAGGAAAGCATTTCAGGGGAGGCCGCGGAGGCTACCAACACCAATGAGGACTTTCAGTAGGAGGGAGGCTGTTTCACTTCCGCCACCGGTGGATTTCAGCAAGTGGGCGCAAAAGCATTGTGTCAAAAGGCCTGGGTTGGAGTTGGGTAGCGAACCCGCCCCCATCCAGACCTTTCCGCCAACTTCCATCCAAAGAATTGACGGAGTATGCGGAGGACCTCCTTCAGAAAGGAGCTATAGCGAGAGTCAACAGATTAAAGTTTCAAGGGCGCTTGTTCAGCGTTCCAAAGAAAGGCTCACAAAAAAGAAGGGTAATCTTAGACTTGTCCCGCGTTAAACTTAGCCATTCGCTGCGACAAGTTCAAGATGCTCACGATCTCGCAGGTACGGACCTTACTTCCCCGTGGGGCCGTCACCACCTCTATCGATCTTACAGACGCTTACTATCATATCCTATTGCAAGGCACTTCCGTCCGTATCTGGGCTTCAAGATAGGAGATCAGCATTCTCCTTCAAGGTAGTTCCTTTCGGGCTCAAACGTGGCACCCAGGGTGTTCACGAAGTTGGCGGAAGTGGTAGTTCAACAACTAGATCGCAAGGGGTTATGGTAGTAGCGTATCTCGACGATTGGTTAATCTGGGCTCCAACAGTCGAGGAAATGCCACAAGCAACACTGAAAGTGATTCCAGTTCCTGGAATATCTAGGCTTCAAGATAAACAGGACCAAGTCAAGACTCACTCCAGAGTCAAACTTTCAGTGGCTGGGCATTCAATGGAATCTATCCTCCCATACTCTGTCGATTCCATCAGCCAAGAGGAAAGAAATAGCGAAGTCAGTAAAGCAATTTCTGAGTCACAAACTTGCGTCAAGAAGAACCCAGGAAAGGATCCTGGGTTCACTCCAGTTTTGCATCAGTGACACATCTTGATGAAAGCCAAACTGAAAGATCTAACCAGAATCTGGCGCTCACGAGCAATGTCAGGTCCAGGGACAAATTATCCTCAGTCCTCAGATTCTACGGAATCGACTACGCCCGTGGGCAAAAGTCAAGAACTTATCGATATCGGTGCCCCTTCAGTTTCCTCCTCCGGGGATTACCATCCACACAGACGCTTCGTTAAGCGGTTGGGGAGGATATTCTCAGTTCAAGAAAGTTCAGGGAACTTGGTCACCTCAGTTCCGTCAGTTCCACATAAACGTACTGGAAGCAATGGCAGTGTTCTTGACTCTAAAAAGGTTACGTCCGCCGAAGTACTCCCACATAAAGCTAGTCTTAGACAGCGCAGTGGTAGTCCATTGTATAAACAGGGGAGGCTCCAAAGCACGTCATCTAAATCATGTCATGGTAGCCATCTTCTCCCTGGCGGACAAGTTCAGTTGGGCACCTCTCCTCCACCCATATAGCTGGAGTGAGAAACGTCATAGCAGATGCTCTATCCCGATCAGTACCTCTAGAGTCGGAATGGTCACTGGACAGCACTTCGTTTCCAATGGATTCTTCAGAGAGTTCCAGGCCTACAAGTGGATCTCTTCGCATCCCAAGCGAACCACAAACTCGCATGTTATGTGGCCCCCAACCTGGACCCTCTGGCCTATGCCACGGACGCCCTGGCCCTAGACTGGAACAACTGGGAGAAGATTTATGTCTTCCCTCCAGTGAATCTTCTCATGAAGGTACTGAACAAACTCAGGACATTCAAGGGTCAAGTGGCTCTAGTAGCCCCAGACTGGCCGAAGAGCAATTGGTACCCTCTAATTCTGGAACTGGGTCTTCGCCCTCTTTCGAATTCCCAGTCCCAGGCTCTCCCAGTCAGTGCAAACGAAGACTGTGTTCGCTTCCTCAGGAATTCTCAAAACCCTAAACTTTATGGATTTCATGAAGTTTGCAGCGAAAAAGAGATGCGAATATTGACCCTCAAAATATTCTCTTCTTGGAATCTGATAAAAGGGATTCAACTTTGAGACAGTATGATGCTGCTGTCAAAAAGTTAGCAACCTTCCTGAGAGAATCAGATATTAGAATCATGACAATCAATTCAGCTATATCCTTTTTCAGATCTTTATTTGAAAAAGGCTTAGCAGCTAGCACCATTACGACAAACAAGTCAGCCTTGAAAAAGATTTTTCAATTTGGTTTCACATAGACTTGACAGACTCCTACTTCTCGTCTATTCCCAAGGCTTGTGCTAGACTTAGACCTTCTGTAAGGCCTACGTCAGTATCATGGTTCTTAAATGATGTTCTAAAGCTGGCTTCAGAAACTGATAATGACACAAGTTCATTTTATAATGCTCTTAAGAAAACTCTATTTTTATTAAGCTTGGCCTCAGAGCTAGAATTTCAGAACTGTCGCATTATCCAGATCCGATCATATTTCATTTCTTCCCACAGGGGAAGTGCTACTTTCTCCGAACGTAGTTTTATAGCAAGAATGAAGATCTTTGATGAGGTGGGAACCCATGGAAGGTTGTACCCCTTCCACAAGATATATCTCTTTGCCCAGTATCGACCTTAACGAGCCTTTCTGGCTGCCAGGACCTCCTCATCCTCATCGGGTCCTCTCTTTAAGAGAGAAAAAGGTGGTACTTTATCTATTAAAGGCATCAGGCAGCAGATCCTGTACTTTATTAAGCAAGCCAATCCTGACTCTTTCCCAAAGAAAAGCACATGATGTCAGGGGGCAGTAGCCACCTCAATTAACTATTTCCAACATATGAATTTCGATGAGTTGAAAAAATATACTGATGGAAATCGCCGACAGTATTTAGCGTCATTACTTCAAAGTCCTTGGAAGCTCTGAAATTTTCAGCAGTTGCGGCGGGTAACATAGTTTTCCCCACCCGACTCTGCTTAATCTTTAGTAGAAGATCCAGTCCTCCTTTCTACCTGTCTCACCCAACAGTTCGTCTATGCCTGTCATGTTCATCTACGTTTACCTTGGGTCTAGCTGCTCTTATGGTGATATGGTGGTGTCCTTATTTTTTTGCTAGGGGCACTCACAATCGATTGTATGTATTGATCTCTTTGATGTGATCCCCTTATTTTTTATGCTAGGGGATACATCTTATTTACAATGGTTACGGGTTTTGTATATTAAGTCATATACATTCCCTTCATATATTATTATTATTGAAGTTTGTTCTGTTCAAGTTATTGTTATAATTGCTTTTGAGTTCTTTGTACATATCTATACACAGATCACTGCTTTTAACATATATTCCATGTAAGCCCTGTATATATGTAAAAATTAAGTTAATTTTAAGAAATATTATTAGCATTAAGTTTAATTTAATTAAGTATATTTCTAATTTTGTATCATTGTGTATATGTATTTATTTAGCAATTATATTCCTTCTTTTTATGTTATCTTTTATTTGAGACCCCTTTTGTTTAGTTGATTTTTCTTTACAATCTTGTGCTATTTCTCTGGTACGATTTCGCGCAGCGACACGAGCTGAGCCCAGAAAAGGATTTTGACGTAAGGAAAAATCTTTTCTATTTCTGGGCGATTGGCTCGTGTCGCCAGCGAAATCCCCGCCCTACCCATCCCATCGCTCAAGATTGTCTGCTAACTTCAGGATGGCCACCAGAGGCGCAGCAGTCGGCAGCATGGGATGGAGTAGTAGTAGTTGCTGCCCACTCTGTGGGTCGGCTCCCCTCTTGTGGGGATTTTGTAGTGGGAGATTTCTATTGGCAAGCGGCTCGTGGTAGTGGTCTCACTCGCCATAGTGTTCATACCGCACACCCTCTTGGAGGTGAGCGATCAGTTGTACTGACCTTTTTCTTTATTTATTTATTCTCTGGTATGTGTTAGTACATTTACCCTAGAAATAATAGATTAAAGGATATTTCGCTGGCGACACGAGCCAATCGCCCAGAAATAGATTTTTCCTTACGTCAAAATCCCTTTTTTAGGTATTTACCTCCTATCAGTTAGCTTTATCTCTTGACTACTTGGCGCAGGTTCGACAAGTGTTAAAATTGAAACTATCGTTAATGAACGCTCCCAGTAATTACTCCCCCACCCTTTGAAGGGTAGGGGTTTAAAAACAGGAAATGTCTTGGTTGCTCATTCTACTCTTAAATCTCTTAAGAGGGGAGGAGGGAGGGTTTCAATGATAGAGGGTAAGTAGTACGTACTACCTAAAAGATTGATTGTATTATAAAAATCATTATTTCCAACATTGTGTGCTGGAGGCTAACAAGAGATTCTATAACCAAATTATCAGATACTATAAATATCCTCATTGCAAATACTTGTCGGCTTAAGATCATCTTTATCAAGCGAGGTTCACTACCTTAGGACATGGAATGGGAACCCCAGATATGGCCATTTATTGATGTGTAATACAGAATGGCAATTTATTCACACTCAACGAGCGCTCGCTACCACAAGTGCTTGGATAGCAAGATGAGCCTATACCAGTACAGGAGAGTTTGCTCCTCAGTCAGGTTTGGGCTTTTGCAGAGCATGAAATTGTATGACAACACTTTCTTGGTGCATGTTCAAGCCCTGTCCATGTGTCTTGGACCTTAGGGTCCAAACACATAGGACAGCAGACACAGAATCTTCTTTATTCTCCTTCTTGGGGCTTTGGCCTCGAAGGAGAATAGTTAACTAAGAGGAAGTGGTAGTTCTTTGCCAACAAATGCGTTTTTCATACATTCACCTTACCTGTCAGATATATACATAGCTATCGACTCCGTCGCTCCCCGACAGAAATTCGAATTTCGCGGCACACGCTACAGGTAGGTCAGGTGATCTACCTGCCTGCCGCTGGGAGGCAGGACTAGGAACTATTCCCGTTTTTCTAATCAGATTCTCTCTGTCGCTGGCAAGGTAAACATATGTTTGCTTTCCCTCCTGATTGGATTTTCGTGTTTCATCGCCATCGATCTTCTGGGCCGACTTTACAGGGAAGTACTGGATCGCTGGTTTGGCATACGTTTTTAAATAACTTTTTAATAACTTTTTAATAACTTTTAATGAATTAACTTCGAAGTTTTCGAAGAAAGAGTATGTGTAACTACCGAAGTGTTCGGTAGACAATTACATAGTTTGCAAGAAAGGGAAATATAAATATTTATTCATTGATGAAGTGTAATAAATGTTAGAATTTGATTGAGGAAAATAAGGTAACTTCCGATTTGAGGAAGTCAGAAAACATAGAACTAGATATGCTTTCTTTAGGAGCTTTAATAATAGCCCTCGTTCTGACAAGCAGTTAGAATATTAACAGTACTAGTAGTGTTGTTTCCTCATCACCTTCTTACTTCACAGAAACTACAAATTCATTTGCAATTTGAAGATAAAGGAATGTAGCTCAAGATACGCTATTATAAGGTAGAAGTGATTATAGTGTTCCCCATTGCATTAGAGGGTGCGTCTGATCGGCTCTGTCTCGCTCCCAGGCCTAGACCTCTTCCAGACTCACAGGCCCAGAGGAGAAGGAATGTCGAAACCCGCCGTACGGAGGTTATGGAGAATCCCCACCGATCAGGCGTCCCCTCGGCAGGTTCTGTAGAACGTCCCAGACTGCCAGGGATAGCCATTGGAAAGGCATCCTAATTCAATGTGTTCCCCTTATTAATTATCGTCTTAACGAATAATGAGAAGAAACATTCAACGGCGTAGGTTAAATGAAAATGCAAGATACTCTCGTCTGGCTATTGGAACCTCAGAAGAGACAGAGAAAGATTGCGGTAGAGGCATTGCCCTATCCGGGTTCGTCCCCCCGTACAGCTGGACGGGGGGGGGGGGGCTCTATCCCATGGGGGTTTAAAATAATAAATTCCTCATCGGTACATGTATATGAAAATATATCTATTCTGAGAGATCGAATTAGATATTAAAGGATATTTGTTGATTGAATGAATTATATGGATCTCGTTTAATGATTACACACATATATATAATTTTTAAGCTTCTAGCTCCTTGGACATGAAACTCCGGTAAAGAGGCTCAATGCGCCTAAAGCGTCTGAAACAAGGCGCAAAGCGCCTGAAACGAGGCGCAAAGCGTCTGAAACGAGGCGCAAAGCGCCTGAAGCACGATGAACCAGGATCTTCATCGGAAATGGAAGTCCTTCTCATTCAGAAGAAAGGGAGGGCTATGTCGAAAATGGAAGTATTGTCGAATTCTAAGCAAGAACAAATATACAAGAGATCGGAACCTTCCGCACACAAAACCTTCCGCACAAGCGGAACCTTCCAGAAGGCGGAAGATTCCAGATTCAAATAACCTTCCAGACGTACAGAACTTTCCAGGCGAGGATCGCCTGTCAGATGCTCGGAATTTTCCAACAAGAAAACGTTCCAAGGGCGATACGTCTTCTAGGATCCAGGAGTATTCTGATCACGATACTCCTCCCAGGCGCCAGGAGTATTCGGAACGCGATACTCCTGCCAAGCACCAGGAGTATTCCGACGAGCATGATACTCCTCCCAGGCGCCAGGAGTATTCGGAACGTGATACTCCTACCAGGCGCCAGGAGTATTCTAGGCAAGATACTCCTGCTTAGCGCCAGACACTTTCTCCTACAAGAAGAGCTTGACAACCGCCGAGAGTCCTCCAGACGAAGGGTGAAAGACATTCAAGGTTTTTCCTGATAGGGACGGGAGTTGTCGCACAGGCGGCCGTTGCCCTTGTCAGGATCGTCTTATTGCAAAAAGGCTAGAGCAAGTTCGGTTTTTTCCAGCAGGGACTCAAGATGTAGCACAGGCTGCCGTAGCCCTTGTCAGGTTAGAGTCGATACTGCGAATAGCCCTTCACCTTTCGAAAGGAAGCGCTCTCCTTCGGTTGCTCAATCTTGCCCCAAAATTGAGGAATGGAAGATAGAGCAGAATTGTGAGAATTAGTTCAGGATTAGTAAGAGGATATTAAAATCATCCTCCTTCCAAAATAGATTGCAACCAACCATTTACAGAAGAGGGGCAATCGTTTGGAAGTTGAACAAGATTCGTACGAGCTCTCATTCATGGATTAGAGGCTCTTCCAGATAAGAAAGGCGTAAAATACGGACTTATCTCCAAGATAATAAAAGCTGGAGAGATTATCTTCGATCCTCGGTTGTCATTTGCAATATCTTTCGACTAATACTCATTCGGGATTATTGACGAAATGAACGAAGAGAGTAAGATTTCTATTCTTTCTCTGCATGTCAGAAAGGAAAGAGTGTCGTAGAAGGCTTGCTGTATATGACTACTGAAGGACAAGTCATAAGACGCATACCATAGTTGCCTGTCTGGTTCGCTACGGGATTGTCTATATCCTTAAAGGATTTTACTAGTAAAGACTTCGCTTAAAAGGTTTATTACGACAATACCTTTTCAGCCTCGGTATTTAACAAAGGTTGTTTGCCTAAAATTTGCATTATTGAGAGTTGTCTTAGACTCGAGAATAATTTTATTATTTCCATTCATTGAAAGGAGTAACTGGCAACTCAGAATGAAGGCAGCCAGGCAGTGAACGACACGGCTGTAATTGTGAGCCAATCTAGTACCATCCGGTTCTCGGTCGTGAATGGTTGGTTACATTTTTCTCTCCTAAAGGATCGAATGCTTCACCGTATATTCCCCATAAATTCAGGGACTTAACCACGAATTGAGGGAATTTTTTAGACAAACATGAATAACATCGTATTCGTTGTGCTAAGGATATCTCTCTGCCTCGGCGAGGAAAGAATGTAGTACAAAATTCACCTTAAGATAACGATACGCTTAAGCCTTACGCACACACCGTGGTTAATTACAGCGCTCCTACTATCCTTACAAGAGTTTCATAGATGAATGCTGTTACCACAATGTGATAGGATAATAAAGAATTTTAATTAGACAGAGCACGATTTAACATTCATTGGAATGAGTTGTCAGACCCTGCGGAAAATATTCACAGATATCTTCGCAAGGCAGAAGATGAACGACCTTCTTATAGATTGCTTCCTTTTCCTCGAAACAAGAGAGGTAGCAAGATACGCTATCTTTAAAAATTTTAAGAGGGAATAAACTTTAGTTTTTTTTTTTTTTCCCCTAGTTGTATATATTCTTAACACATATTAAAATAAATGGGCATCTAAGGAAGAAGATGAATGCATCATTTTGGCAATAAAAGGTTGGATTCACAGAAGTCACGTTCTTCTTTCAGCATGTGTCGGAAGGTTTTTCTAAGAGATTTGATCGGAATCTATTATAAATATTGGACCTGAAAAACCTATTCACTCTGAGTCTGTCTGCGTGCAGACTGACCAGAAGTAAATATGAATGAGAGGATTTTTCAAGGGAAGCTTGATAATTCCTTTAAGTATGTGAAAGACATAGAGTTGCTGCAGATCGTGCTAGATAGAAAGGGGAAACTGTCCTCTTCCGATACCTCTGTGAACTACATAAGGATTTTCTTCCCTTTCAGAGGGAAGAATCACCTTGGTAATTTATGCTATCATGAACACAGTGAAAAGATATATTCTGTCTAGACAAAGAATATTAGACATAGTAGAGAATTAAGATCTTCGGGATCTTATACAATACCTCTATACGATAAGATTAAGAGATCTTATACTTAGAATGGGATCCTAATTTGGGCCTCAGATTCCGTGGTCCGACAAGATGGAACTGCGCCTAATCAAATGTTCTCTTGGACCTAAACGATCAAGAGGACAAGTGAAATTTTGGGCTTTAGAATCTCGAATCAAATTCTATGACGACTCGGTAATGGGTTCTGGCCAGCATAGTAGGTTTGGCAAGAGAACTAAAGCCTTTTATTCCTGGACCAACGCTGTTAGATAGAGGTTTCGTTGTCCGGGTAATGTAAGTGTGACATTGTCATCTACAGAAGAAGAAAAGGTTTAAACGTTTACTGACAGAGTCTTTGGAATGCGAGAAGGGCTCAACTACTTCCCACAAGGTTCAGAGAGATACATTCAAGAGCTAGAAATCAACCATTTCAGCTCAGAATCTCTTTAAAGTCCAAGCTCCTTCCCTTCCTTCGGGCAAGGATAGGGAAGCTTCTGCAACGAGAAAACTCGTCAACATGTAGGAGGAGAACTCGTTAGCAACGGAAGTATGCAATAATGATCCTCCTCGGAGGAAGACTTGTCTCTTGGAATTTTGAGATTTCCTATTGTCTACGGGATGGAGCGGACTAAATTGTGATGAATGTGCAGGAGCAATTAGCGTCTTTGGTAGGAGTACTTTCTAAAGATCATACTCGTAAAAAGGATGATAAACTTCTGATGAAGAGATCCAATACCGATCTCCTGTCGAGCGCGACGAACCCTACAGGGGAGTTGTCGCACAAGCGGCCATCTCTGGGGGGAGCGATGCGTTAGGCAGGCGAGACGTGAGGAAGGAAGTAACTCCTGCCAAGCGTCTGGCGCCAACTAGGAGCCAGGCGCCAAGTAGGCGCAAAGAGCCTGACTTTACTATAGATCGTTTTCTAGGCCAAGATCTTCATCCAAGCAACAAGAGCCAACTGGAGAAGAGAGAAACTCCTGATAGGAGTATAGCGCCAGCTAAGCGCAATATACTTGCCATTCGAAAGGCCATTCCATGAGCGATACTCCGACCAGTCACAGGAGTATTCGGAACTAGATGCGCCTCCCATAGGTCAGGATATTCGGGAAGAGATACTCCTGCAGGCGCCTAGAGTACCCGGACCTCGATACTCCTCCCAGGAGCCAGGAGTATTCTAGATTTTTTTACTCCTACCCAGGCGCCAGAGCATTCCGAAGCGTATACTCCTCCCAGGCGCCAGGAGTATTCGAACTAATACTCCTACCACACGCCAGGAGTATTCTGAACAAAATGCGCCTACTAAAGGCCAGGAGTATCGAGGCGCTCTGCGCCTGACAAGCGCAGGAGGATTCCAGGCGCGTTACTCCTCCCAGGCGCCAGGGAGTATTACGAAGCTTATACTCCTCCCAGGCGCCAGGAGTATTCGAACTTAATACTCCTACCACAACGCCAGGAGTATTCTGAACATAATGCGCCTACTAAAAGCCAGAGCATTCGAGGCGCTTTGCGCCTGCCAGGCGCCAGGCGCCTGCCTGAAAAGCCAGGAGTATTCGAGGCGCTTTGCGCCTGCCAGGCTCCGGGCGCCTGGCTGAAAGCCAGGGAGGTATTCGAAGCGCTTTGGCCCTGCCAGGCGCCAGGAGGATCCCAAGCACGTTTACTCCTCCCAGGCGCCAGGAGGTATTCCGAAGCTTATACTCCCTAACAGGCGCCAGCAATATTCGAAGAGCGATACTCCTGCCAGTGCCAGGAGTATTCGAAGCGCGGATACTCCTGCCAGGCGCCAGGAGTATTCGAAGCGCGATACTCCTGCCAGGCGCCAGGAGTATGCTGAGCTTAATACTCCTAACAGGCGCCAGGAGTATTTGGAGCAAGATGCGCCTTCCAGACGGCAGGAGTATCGATAGTTTTACGACTGTCAGGCGCCAGGAGTATTCTAAACAGGATACTCCTCGCGCCAGCCAGGCGCAAGCCAGGCGTTAGGCTTCATCCAGAGGAGTCCCAGTTCAAAGAAAAGTCCTAGTCTTCTTTGAAACAATGGTGATCTCTAGAGCATTTCATAAGTGACTTGATGATACCTTCAAACAGCTGAGAATCTAAAAAAGCTCTAAAGTGCGAGCTGTTGCAAATTCTTGTTCTTTTCGTAACAATATGTCAGGAAGACATATTAGCGTTAACATATAGGAGATGCAATTATGGGTTGGCTTCTCATTACACGAAGGACGTCAAGTTAACCTACGAGAGATTCTTCTCTCTTGGTTTATACGTATCAGCGGATACGTTGCTGGGATAAGGAGCCGACACTGATCCTTAATAAGGAGTTGAATTTATTTTAAACTCAATGATTTTTTATTGGAGGTTTTTGAAAAGGAGTTTCGGGGATAACTCTCTTTCAATTTAGCGCGAACCCTCATGTTAGGAACAGGTGATCGGGATCGGTGTTGCGCCTCCTTAAATAAGTGCGTGTTGTCATATAGCGGATGTGCTCCCATTGACAAACGCCAGTTAGGATTCTGTTCGAGTAAGTGGAAGAGACCCCATCGCAGATCCACAAGAACTCTTTGTGGCCACAGATCACTATCTCGCTAAGGCTCTTGAGATGAAGCAGACTCCTATGCACTAGCTAGGAAGTCAATCCTTCGTCTAGAAACACAGAGGAAAACTAAGGTCTATAAATACCTACACATATGTTGTTTACCTGAATCCAGTCAGTAACCTAGCTGTCTCTGCCCTCCACCAAAGGGTGTCCCAATCAGCTATTGTATATATCTGACAGGTAAGGGAATGTATGAAAATGATATTGTTTTGTAATACAATAAAGTTTTCATACATACTTACCTGGCAAGATATATACAACTAATGACCCACCCAGCCTCCCCGCAGGAGACAGGTGGGAAGAGAGAATCTGATTAGAAAACGGGAATAGTTCCCTAGTCCTGCCTCCCAGCCGGCGGGAGGCAGGTAGATCACCTGACCTACCTGTAGCGTGTGCCGCGAAATTGCGAATTTCTGTCGGGGACGACGGAGTCGATAGCTCTGTATATATCTGCCAGGTAAAAGTATGTATGAAACTTTATTGTATTATAACAATATCATTTTTGACCATTTTCGGTTGAGTCAAAGTTGACCGATCGTAGTTTTTTTTTTTTCGTACTTATCGTACTTTATATGCAAAAATTTTCAAAAAAAATGAGAAATGCTACAACCTTCCAATATTTTTTGTTATTTATTGTGCATGCTTTTGCGCACATTTCCATATATTTAAAAACCTTTAAAAAAAGCGTAATATGAAAGGCTCAAACAAAATATTAGGAGAATGTGACCTACGCGTTTCGGAGATTTTCGGCCGAGAATCGTCGCGTGGAGGAAAAAAAATATTTTTTTCAAAAATTCACATAAATCGAGATATTGTTCTAGAGACTAGCAATTTGTTTTAAAATTAAGATAAATGATTGAATATTACTAGACAGTAAGATTTTTTATGTTATAAAATGCGTTTTTTTGACCTTTTCGGTTGAGTCAAAGTTACCGATCGTAGTTTTTTTTCGTACTTATCGTACTTTATATGCAAATATTTCAAAAATGAAATGCTACAAAAAACCTTCCAATATTTTTTTGTTATATTGTGCATGTTTTTGGCGCACATTTCCATATATAAACTTTAAAAAAAGCGTAATATGAAAAGGCTCAAATATTAGGAGAAATGTGACCTACGCGTTACGGAGATTTTCGGCCGAGAATCGTCGCGGAGGAAAAAAGGGATTTTAGACGAAGGAAAAATCTATTTCTGGGTGATTGGCTCGTGTCGCCCTATGAAAGGATCCTTAATATCAATACTTTCTAGGTAAAATTAGTCTAAATTGGCAGACCAGAGAAAAAACAAATTAAGAAATGTCAGTAAAAACTGACTCGCTCACTCTTAAAAAAAGAAGTGTCAGTATGATGATAGGGGCGAGTGGAACACTACACGAGACATTCACCAATTAGAACTTCCATCAGAATCCCCACAAGAAGAGAGCTGATACCAACGGGCGATGCAGCCGCTACTACTACTACTAGAGGAACGCCACGGACAGCAGCGCCCTAGCGGACATCCTTAATCTAAAAAAACATCTTGTCCTGCATGGGGGGGTTAAAGAATACAGGGTGGTTTTCATAGGGCGACACGAGCCAATCACCCAGAAATAGATTTTTCCTTCGTCAAAATCCCTTTTCTGGGCTCAGCTCGTGTCGGCCTATGAAAGAGTACCAGAGAAACAGACAAGATGGGAAAAAAGGACAAATGAAAAGCAGTTGTAAAACGAGGGATATAATATAAGTAATCAATTACAGCATACAAACTAAGTACTTAACTAACTTATTCTAAATAGTAAACATAAAAGAACGTTAGTAATGTAAAGTACTTAAATTTACAATAAACATAGTAAAATATAATAATGCAGTGTAATATTAACAAATAGATTTACTTAGAAAATTATTTACAAAATATACAAAACACATTGTGGTCCTACCCTAGCATAAAAATAAGGGTAGGTACACTGAAGTACATTATCAGTACAAGTGTGGATGTCCCTAGCAAAAAAAAAAATAAGGGACAATCCACTAGTATGATTCAGCGGCTAAGGCTAGGATATCCGAGTAGCATGGCGATGGGGTGAGGCATGTTGGATGAGGTAGGTAGAAAGGAAGACCTGGATCTATACTACGACTACTATACAGTATCAGGAGAAACAATGTTTCCCGCTGCTACTGCTGAAAATTTTAAAGATTTCAAGGACTTAAGATAATGACGTTTAAAGACTGTCGGGGATTTCCATCCAGTATACTTTTAAGATCCTCAAAGTCCATATGTTGAAAGTAATTAATTGAGGTGGCTACTCCCCTGATGTCATGTGCTTTTGGGAATGAATCAGGATTGGCTTGTTTAATGAAGTAAGGATTTGTTGTCTAATACCTTTTTGTACTGACAAAGTACCACCTTTTTCTCTCATGAAGAGAGGACCTGAGGATCTTGAGGATGTATGAGATAGAAAGGCTCTTAAAGTTGATACTGGGCAGAGAGAAGGATCTTGGGGAAGTGGGATGATTTTCCAAGGGGCCCACCTTGCAAGAGGATCCTCCTTTTAGCTAAAAAGCAAAAAGCTACGATCCGGAGCAAGTAGAACTTCTCCTGAGGGGAGGAATTCCACATGACCCCGCATCTCTGGATAGAGCCGACAGTTCTGAAATTCTAGCTCTGAAGCTAGGCTTAATAAGAATAATGTCTTCCTAAGAAGCATTATGAAATGTACAAGAGAGTTGTCAGTATCTGAAGCTAGTTTGAGGACATCATTTAAGAACCATGAAACTGCAGTAGGCCTTTGAGAAAGGTCTAAGTCTAGCACAGGCTTTTAGGAATAGACGTGAAATAAGATTCAGTCAGATCTATCTGAAAACCTAACTGAAAGATCTTCTTCAAAGCCGATTTATGAGTAGTAATAGTGCTAGCTGCTAAACCTTTTTCAAACAAGGACCTGAAAAGGATATAGCTAGATTAACTGTCATGGTTGTAGTGTTTGATTCTTTCAGGAAAGATGCTAATTTTTTAACAGCTGAGTCATATTGTCTAATGGTTGACTCCCTCTTATCTGATTCTAGGAAGAGAATATTTTTTTTTGTGGATCAATATTAGCATCTTTATTAGCCGCAAACTTCATGAAGTCCATAAAGTTAGGGTCTGAAGAATTCCTGAGGAAGCGAACACAGTCCTCATTTGTACTGATTGTGACAGGTTGGATTGGGAATCCGTTTGAGGTCGGAGACCCAATTCCAGAAGAAGAGGATACCAGTTGCTCTTGGGCCAGTCCGGTGCAATCAGAGCTACTATTCCTTTGAAAGTCCTCAGCTTGCTTAAGACTTTCAAGAGAAGATTCACTGGAGGAAAAACATAAATTTTTCTCCATTGATCCCAATCTAACGACAGGGCGTCCGTGGCATAAGCCAGAGGGTCCAGGTTGGGGGCCACATAGCAAGGGAGCTTGTGGTTCGCTTGCGAGGCGAAGAGATCTACTTGGAGACCTGGGACTCTCCGGCATATCCACTGGAATGACCCGTCGTCTAGGGACCATTCTGATTCCAGAGGAACTGACCGGGACAAGCGTCGCTATCACATTTCTTACCCCCGCCAGGTGAGTTGGCGGACAGATGCCATTTGTGTTTGTTTGCTAGGGCAAAGATGGCTATCATGACATGGTTCACTGCTTGGATTTGGACCCTCCTCTGTTGATGCAATGAACTACCACTGCACTGTCCAAAACTAGCCTTAGATGAGACTTTTTCGGGGGAAGCAGTCTCTTCAAGGTAAGAAATACTGCCATTGCTTCCAGAACGTTTATGTGGAGCTGGCGAATTTGAACTGACCAAGTCCCCTGAACCTGTTTGAACTGAGAATATCCCCCCACCCGACAGGGAGGCATCCGTGTGAATGGTTAACACTGGAAGGGGATATTGAAGGGGTATACCTGCTTGGCTAAGTTCTTTACTTTTGACCATGGACGGAGTTGATTGCGAAGGATCTGTGGAATTACTGACAACTTGTCTCGAGATTTGGTGTTTGCTCTCGATCGCCAAACTCGATTTATATCTTTTAGCCTTGCTTTCAGGAGGATATCTGTTACCGAAGCAAACTGAAGGGACCCTAGGATTCTTTCCTGGTTTCTCCTTGATGTTTGTTTTGCCTTTGAGAAATTGCCTGACAGATTTTGCTATTTCCTTCCGTTTGGCCACTGGAATTGACAGATTGTGGGAAGACAAATCCCATTGGATTCCCAGCCACTGAAAACGAGACTCCGGGGTAAGTCTGGATTTCGTTTGTTTATCTGGAACCCCAGATGTTCCAGAAAGTGACTACCTTTTTGGTGGCATTGAGACATTCCTCGACGGTTGGTGCCCAGATCAACCAATCGTCGAGGTAAGCTGCTACCATGATTCCCTGAGTTCTCAATTGCTGTACAACCACTTCTGCTATTTTCGTGAATACCCTGGGGGCTACATTCAGACCGAAGGGCATCACTTTGAATGAGAATGTCTGATTTCCTAGCCTGAATCCTAGGAATGGGCGGAAGTGTCTGGCTATAGGGATATGATAGTATGCGTCTGTAAGATCGATGGAGCATGTGACGGCTCCACGCGGAAGTAAGGTCCTTACTTGCGAGAGGGTAAGCCTCTTGAACTTGTCGCAACGAATGAAAGAGTTTAGCTTTGACAAGTCTAAGATTACCCTTCTTTTTGTTGAGCCTTTCTTTGGCACGCTGAATAAGCGACCTTGAAATTTTAGATGCTTGACTCTCGCAATAGCTCCTTTCTGAAGGAGTTCCTCCGCGTAATCTGTCAATTCCTCTGATGGTATTTGGTGGAATGATTTGATTGGAGGAGGATCTTTGATTCAACTCCAACCCAACCCTTTGGACACTATGCTCTGTGCCCAATTGCTGAACCCCCACCTGTGACGGAAGAGGAATCAGCCTCCCTCCTACCTGGGAGCCTCATTGTTGATGGGCGGGTTGACCACCAGCCCATCCTCTGAACTGCCTGCTCCTTGTCGCCCGTCCTGCGCCACGCTGGCGAAAGTAGCCTCTCGCCCTACCTCTCGGTTGTTTGTTAAAGGGAGTGTAGCCTTGACCTTCATACGTAGGGTTGAAGGCCGGCGAGAGTGCGTAGGAGGTCGACGGTTGTGATTGAGGAGACAGCAGGAGGATGGGCTGGTTCTGTTTCGAACTACCAGGTTGTCCCTGTTGGGTAACCGGGGACGGCCTGAACAAATTGCTGCTGTTGCTGGTGTTTCTGGTAAGGCTGGAACCTTTTACCCAGACTTCTTTGGTTTCTTACCAGCAGTGGGGCGGATTCTTGCTTCCTCTTAGATGAAATACCCCACCACCTAGCTCTAAGGCTCTGGTTGAGCCTAGCAGCCTCGTGGTGCACTTCATTTACAGCGGACTCTGGGAAGAGATCCGCTCCCCTCATGCTAGAAGCCAGGAGTCTATTAGGCTCGTGCCTAATAGTACACTCCTGCAGAACGTGCTTACGGCAATTCCTCCTAGCTTGGAAGAAGTCGAAAGCATCTGTCTGAACCGTCTGAAGCTGGATTTGGCCAAGATCTTAAACAGCGGTTCTGTAGCATATGAGAGAGCCAGCCATTTCCGTTATTATCAGAGAATTGAGGGACCTGCCAAACCTAGTTCGCGCGTCGAACTCTGCCTGAATCAGGAATCAGCAGCCTTGGAGCTTCTCGCCGAACTGGTCCATGGCGCAGTCCGGTTTGAGCTTGCCAAGCGTGAACGTGGCTGGCAAGTTCTCCCACAATTCTCCAAAAGCTGGGAAGAGCGGAGAAGTAGACTCCGCCTCCCTTAGCTGTGGCATGGGCTCATCCTTGAGGACTGCCTGAAGAGTCCTCTCTACTATTTTCGTGGCGAACGGAAGAGAAGCCTCTTCTTCCGTCGCAAAAATAGTGAAAGGACTCTTATAGGCCTGGAGTTTAGTGTTTGTGCACTCCCAGTCCTCAAGGCAGTGAACCCATTATCCCGTTGGGCATGATCCCTACTGTAGAGAACATCCTCCCTAGAGATCTTGTCTTCCCTAGTAAGAGCCGCTACAGTCAGCCTAGCATAGCCGATGAAAGGCTGCGCCAGACCCGGAGGATAAAACTCGAAGTCCTCAATCCTTCGAGTTCCACACTCCGGGATAGAGATCATCCCATCCTTAAATGGAGCGTAGGCGGCTACTCTCCAAGGGTTCTCCATAGAGAAAGCTGGCAGAGAGTCGTATGGCGGGAGCTGGAAAATACCAGCACTTGGCACTGGGGAGACTGGAAGAGGGACCTGAGAGAGCCCAGCCACTCGGTCCTCATCCTCTCTAACCCTGTTAGAAATATCCTGGATGGATTGGCCTGATTGAGACAGAGTGCTCGACAGTTGTGCGAACATCTGCTCAAATTTACGTCCCCAGGGCGGAGACTTGCGAACCAACCATCTCACCCACCTGTTGCATCACCACTGCTGAGAAAGCAGTGGGATCAAAGGTGCTGGGTCCCGCTCCTCCCACCGGCGTTGCCGGAGTGGATGCGGTGGAGGCAGGAGAAGGCATTGTCTCGGCGGGAGCGCGAGCCTTCTCCTTAGAAGCCTTGCTTCTAGAGCTTCTTCGAGTAAGAAGAGCTCGGCTTGGCCTTCACCGCGTCAGCGTAAGAAGTCGAAGACTTCCTAGCCGAAGAAGACGAAGACGACTTCTTAGAAGTCGTCTTAGATAGAGTCTTCGTTTCTCTCTGTCACTTCACCTTAGGGGGTACAGAGAGAGCGGGAGAGAGCGGGTAGGGATCTCAGATCCCACAAAGCCTTGGAAAGAAGCGCTCGAAGAAGGGACAGGAGAAGATCCAGGAACACCCAAGGAAAGACCTTGGGCGCCCACACACCTACCTCAACCAACAAAATCCTCTACTCCAACCGCCATCGGCTCGATGTTTAGGTCCAGGGCAGCGACGTCCGGGACCGACTCCTGTGCAGCTACGACCCCGAAAGATTGCTGGAGATCTTGCTGGATGGAGGCTATGAGAGGGGCTGCGGACAAGGGGTCAACATACCCTGTTGACTTGCCCGCCGGGAAGATCTGGACGGCCAGCTTCTTGTCAAGGATGTACGGCTGGCCTTTGGCGGCGTTCTTCCCGAAGCCGCCACACCACGCTTTCAGGGTAGCAAGGGCGACCTCCCTCACACCAGTAGCCTGGAAGAAAGGGCGAGATGAGCTTCTAATGGCGGGACGGGGTTAACAAACTTATGTCTAAGAGTTGTTAGTAAATGATAAAGAAGCCTATAATCGACTTACCCCCTCCACCAGCTGACTGACTAGGTCGTAGCAGATGGCGCAGGCTTCCGGGTGCCAGACGATCATATCGTTGAAAGACGTGGCACAAGGAGCGTGAGACCTGCACTCATCGTGGCCGCAGGGGTCGTACAACGTAGCGTTGCACGCCGGGACCTGACAGTTGGTAGCCTGTAAGTGGAAAAATACATGAGTATCAGAAGAACACTTACAGTCTAACAGTTGCTCCGCTGGAGCCGGAGCGATAAAGTTAGATTAAACCAGAGCCCCGCCATAATACGTGTGGTAACCAAGGTTGGTTGGTTGTCCTAGGCTATGCTCCGCTGACGGCGGGGACAAGAGATAGAATCCAACCAGGAGTGGTGGTAAAAGGAAACCACGACGAAAAATGGCGGGGATAGGTAAGCATATGAATAATAAAATTAAACAAATCATCGTAAATTAGGGTATATCCTTAAAATAACAATAATATCAAACCTTTCTCCACCCGTCTACTAGAAGATGCCCGGGTGGGAAGAAGCAAGCTCCCTTCCGTAGCGGGAAGAGATGTAAGGATATAGTAGGCAAGCAACCGACCACTAGTAGTGACCACCCACCCCGCCCGCTGGCGGAGCCAGTAATCTATAACCAAAGGTGCCCCGGCTGCGACGGAAGGCTCCGTTCGTTATAGAAAGTGAAGGTGGGCGAGCAACTGGGGAAGGGGGGGGAGGGTCTCGGCGTAACACGGCGGGAGAGAAGAGAGGGGGGGGTGGCCTACTCCTCCCGTCTCAACAACTACCCGCTCGGAGACCCGGTACCCTATGAGTGGTCGCCCTATACCCCCGCTGGGAGGAACCCTGGCCACCTCAGAGAGGGAGGGAGGAAGGCAACTGAGGTTGTCATGACAACCAAGGGGTCCCCCAGCGCCTCCCTATACCTGGTAGGGAGGGAAGGGGAAGGGTAAGGTGCGATGGGACACGTGACCGCAAGTGGCCTAAGCCGCGAGCAACACAACCGTGGGGGGAGGGCCACGTGAACCATGGCTGTTCCAAACCATGGAACATGCACCTAGGCTAGCCTAACACCCTAAATAGAATAAAATTACATCGTAAAGATGGAAAAGACACTTTTAGTAGAAGAAAAAGAAGCCCAGGAGGAGGCAAACTGTTCCGAGGAACAGAAGCCTACTCGGAGCCAGCGAAAGCCGATGAAGAGCAAGAGCCAGGATGCTGGGCTGGAACAATAATAATAGCCCTAAATACAAACTAAGAGAAATGGTAAGGGGGCTAATCTAGCTAAAACTCGATGTAAAAACGATGAACGTAATAAGTAAGCCCATAAGTATAAGAAGTCCCAGTATGGAGGACCGGGAATTCTTAACGAGGCAGCATGGCGCCGCCACGAGACAACCGGGAAACCGTATATGACCTATTAGAAGGAAAATACTGGTTCCCGGAAGACAAAAATATAGTAAAACATTACTTATGAGGCACTTAACTTAGCCGTTGCGATTGCAGAACGTTCCATATCGAAGAAGATAATAAATCCCGTAAAAGGCACAGCACTGAGAAAAATGCGTCTGGACGCTAGCGCTAAAAATTAAGGATGTCCGCTAGGGGCGCTGCTGTCCGTGGCGTCCTCTAGTAGTAGTAGTAGCGGCTGCATCGCCCGTTGGTATCAGCTCTCTCTTGTGGGGATTCTGATTGGAAGTTCTAATTGGTGAATGTCTCGTGGTAGTGTTCCCACTCGCCCTATCATCATACCGACACTTTCTTTTTAAGAGTGAGCGAGTCAGTTTTACTGACAATTTTCTAATTTTGTTTTTCTCTGGTAATTTTAGATTAATTTACCTAGAAAGTATGATATTAAGGATCCTTTCATAGGCCGACACGAGCTGAGCCCAGAATTTTTTTTTTTTTTTCAAAAATTCACCATAAATCGAGATATTGTTCTAAAGACTTGCAATTTGTTTTAAAATGAAGATAAATGATTGAATATTACTACACTGTAAGATTTTTATGTTATAAATGCGTTTTTTGACCTTTTCGGTTGAGTCAAAGTTGACCGATCGTAGTTTTTTCGTACTTATCGTATTTATATGCAAATATTTCAAAAATGAGAATTGCTACAACCTTCCAATATTTTTTGTTATATTGTGCATGTTTTTGCGCACATTTCCATATATAAACCTTTAAAAAAAGCGTAATATGAAAAGGCTCAATATTAGAAGAATGTGACCTACGCGTTTGCGGAGATTTTCGGCCGAGAATCGGCGCGCGGAGGGGAAAAAAATATATTTTTCAAAAATTCACCATAAATCGAGATATTGTTCTTGACTTGCAATTTGTTTTAAAATGAAGATAAATGATTGAATATTACTAGACTGTAAGATTTTTATGTTATAAATGCGTTTTTTGACCTTTTCGGTTGAGTCAAAGTTGACCGATCGTAGTTTTTTTTTTTTTCGTACTTATCGTACTTATATGCAAATATTTCAAAATGAGAAATGCTACAACCTTCCAATATTTTTGTTATGTTGTGCATGTTTTTGCGCACATTTCCATATATAAACCTTTAAAAAAAGCGTAATATGAAAAGGCTCAAATATTAGGAGAATGTGACCTACGCGTTTCGGAGATTTTCGGCAGAGAATCGGCGCGCGGAGGGGAAAAAAATATTATTTTCAAAAATTCACCATAAATCGAGATATTGTTCTAGAGACTTAAAATTTGTTTTAAAATGAAGATAAATGATTGAATATTACTAGACTGTAAGATTTTTATGTTATAAATGCGTTTTTTTACCTTTTCGGTCGAGTCAAAGTGACCGATCGTAGTTTTTTTCGTACTTATCGTACTTTATATGCAAAAATTTCAAAAATGAGAAATGCTACAACCTTCCAAATATTTTGTTATATTGTGCATGTTTTGCACACACTTCCATATAACCTAAAACCTTTTAAAAAAGCGTAATATGAAAAGGCTCAAATATTAGGAGAATGTGACCTACGCGTTTCGGAGATTTTCGGCCGAGAATCGGCGCGCGGAGGGGAAAAAAATATTTTTTCAAAATTCACATAAATCGAGATTAATTGTTCTAGAGACTTGCAATTTGTTTTAAAATGAAGATAAATGATTGAATATTATGATACTGTAAGATTTTTATGTTATAAATGCGTTTTTGACCTTTTCGGTGAGTCAAAGTTTGACCGATCGTAGTTTTTTTCGTACTTATCGTACTTTATATGCAAATATTTCAAAAAATGAGAAATGCTAAAAACCTCCAATATTTTTTGTTATATTGTGCTGTTTTTGCGCATATTTCCATATATAAAACTATAAATAAGCGTAATATGAAAAGGCACAAATATTAGGAGAATGTGACCTACGCGTTTCGGAGATTTTCGGCGAGAATCGGCGCGCGGAGGGGAAAAAAATATTTTTTTCAAAAAATTCACCTAAATCGAGATATTGTTTTAGAGACTTGCAATATGTTTTAAAGTGAAGATAAATGATTGAATATTACTAGATTGTAAGATTTTTTTTTATGTTACAAATGCGTTTTTTGACCATTTCGGTTGAGTCAAAGTTGACCGATCGTAGTTTCTTTCATACTTATCGTACTTTAAATGCAAATATTTCAAAAATGAGAAATGCTACAACCTTCCATATTTTTTGTTATATTGTGCATGTTTTTGCGCACATTTCCATATATAAACCTTTAAAATAAGCGTAATATGAAAAGGCACAATATTAGGTGAATGTGACCTACGCATTTCGGAGATTCGCTGCGAGAATTGGCGCGCGGAGGGAATAAAAATATTTTTTTTTCAAATATTCACCATAAATCGAGATATTGTTCTAGAGACTTGCAATTTGTTTAAAAGTGAGGTGAATGATTGAATATTACTAGACTGTAAGTAATTTGCTTACCCCCCCAAAAAATATTTATAATATATATATATATATATATATATATATATATATATATATATATATATAATATATATATATATGTATGTATGTATGTATGTATGTATGTATGTATGTATGTATGTATGTATGTATGTATGTATGTATGTATGTATGTATGTATGTATGTATGTATGTATGTATATATATATATATATATATATATATATATATATATAAATTTTTTTTTTATACGTAAAATATATATATTACATTCTTCGATTCTGGTACCAATACTAAATAAAAGGAAGGAATGCAGGTGACACTTCTCTTTTCGCATACATGAAATGTCTTATTATTATTTTATCATGCACACATTCAGATATATAGAAAAAAATTGTAATAAATATATAAAATTAAATAAATAAATAAATGCAGAATACTCACTCGTAATCCTGACTCTTCATTCTATTCTTGTTTTCTCCCTCCTCCATTGAAGAGTCTTGCATTTTTTCCACTCGACATGACGAGGTACAGGTGGAGGAGGGAGACGCGCGCCCTTACTGCTGATGGACCCGGCGGCCCCGTGCGCCCTCCGCTGTCGGTTTAGGGGGCGCGTTCCAATACATGACCTTAGTGTGGTACTTTCGGTCACACTCCCCTATCCTGCAAAGTGCAACTTTGCAGATACGACAGAAGAACCGGGTGTCTCTCCTTCTGCCATTCATATGGCACACCCGGCACCGTTTCTGCCTTCGCCCTTGTAAGGCCTCCAGTATGTGTTCCCCTGGCTGCAGCCGACACGCAGGGTCCACTACCCGACGAGAAGCGGTGATGGCGGGGCCGGCAGCAAGAGGGGCGTCGTCAGCAGGGGCGGCGGCAGCAGGGGCGTCGTCAGCAGGGGCGACGGCAGCAGGGGCGTCGTCAGCAGGGGCATCGTCAGCAGGGGCGGCGGCAGCAGGGGCGGCGGCAGGTCGAGCGAAGTTGGCCCTCCTATCTGCCCTTTCCTCTAGGGGCAGATCTGCAGCTCGGGGCAGGGGGTCAGTTATGGAAGGCCACTCATCGGGATCGAAGTTGATGAGGGCATTCCCGGCTACCTCTAGGAACTGTATGTGGGTCAACCTCGGAAGATTGTCACCGCGGTACCCACAGTACAGTATGTAGGCATTTTGGAGGGCCAACTGAAGGTGTCATACCAAAATAAATGTGGAGCCCCAAAAAATGCGCCATGTCAATGAGGTTGCAACCCCGCCAGTAATACGACAAGGGGCTCCACATTTATTTTGGTATGACACCTGCTGTCGACGTCAGGCAATATTGGAGGAGAAATTATTTTTTATGTATGCCGAATGTGCCTGGCGTTATGTCCCGTTATTTCCTTTCCTGGCGTTGGACAGGTACTTCAATGCCTTCAACCGAAGGGCCATACCCCGGAATAACAGTGATCGCCTCATTTTAGTGCGTACAGTGTTGGATTATATCCGTGAGCGGTGTAGTAATCTCGTGATTCCTGGAAAGAACCTGTCTTTGGATGAGGGGATGATGCCTTACAAAGGACGTCTCAGTATAAAAGTGTATAACCTCAAGAAGCCAAAGAAATATGGTGTGAAATTCTTTCTCATTACCGAGGCCAACACTGGATACGTTGTGGACTTTTCAGTTTATACCGGGGTCTTCTCACCGCTGCGTGACACTGTATTCAACCTTGTGGGACGTTTCCGTAACCAGGGATATCACCTGTTTATGGATAATTTCTGGGCTCAGCTCGTGTCGCTGCGCGAAATATCCTTCAATCTATTATTTCTAGGGTAAATGTACTAACACATACCAGAGAATAAATAAATAAAGAAAAAGGTCAGTATAACTGACTCGCTCACTCCCAGAGAGTGTCGGTATGAACACTATGGCGAGTGAGACCACTACCACGAGCCAAATGCCAATAGAATTCTCCCACTACAAAATCCCCCCAAGAGGGGAGCCGACCCACAGAATGGGCAGCACCTACTACTACTACTCCATCCCATGCTGCCGACTGCTGCGCCTCTGGTGGCCATCCTTTTCAGTTAGCGCACACGATTCACACGTGCCATTTTCTTCTCTGTGTTTTTTGTGCCCTTTCGTTTGGATTTTATTACAATGGAGCGTGCAGCCATCGCAGCAGCTAAGTTAAGTACTCAGTGTTTATTGCTATTTGGTTTTTTCCGGCCCTGAGCACGTATTTGCCGTTTTTTAGGTATAAATACGATCTCTAGTCGGAAGCATGGCAGCATGGTTCTGCCTCTGGTGGTCCGTTCTGGGTCTCCCATACCCAGAACATCCCCTGTCTTTGTACGCTCTATTTTATTATCCGCTTTGTTTAAAATAAGGTCTACACGGTTTTGTCATGCATGCATGTCTTTTACCTTATGTATGGCTCTTCCATCCAGTGGGCCCCAAATGTCCTCAGAGGTTCGCTAGTCATCCGCAACACTGGCAAGAGGAGAGACAGAGTGTGGCGGAAGGGCGCTGTCTTCGTCATCTGTTGGAAGGGTGTCCGACTCGTCCCATGATTACGACGAGTCATGAACCCATCCAAGAAGAGATCGTACAGCGGAAGAAGACACGTCGACAGGGCCGAGTTTGTGTTTGAGGAGTTTCGTACCGAGCGGCCTGGGCCGTCATTGGCACTACAACAGGCACATGGGAGGAGTTGATCTCTTTGATCAGCTCATCCAGTACTATCCCTTCGCCAGGAGATCCAGAAGGTGGACACAGAAGCTCCTCAAAATACATCCTTCAGTTGGCCCTCCAAAATGCCTACATACTGTACTGTGGGTACCGCGGTGACAATCTTCCGAGGTTGACCCACATACAGTTCCTAGAGTAGCCGGGAATGCCCTCATCAACTTCGATCCCGATGAGTGGCCTTCCATAACTGACCCCCTGCCCGAGCTGCAGATCTGCCCCTAGAGGAAAGGGCAGATAGGAGGGCCAACTTCGCTCGACTGCCTGCCGCTGCCCCTGCTGCCGCCGCCCCGCTGCTGACGACGCCCCTGCTGACGACGCCCCTGCTGACGACGCCCCTGCTGCCGCCGCCCCTGCTGACGACGCCCCTGCTGCCGCCGCCCCTGCTGACGACGCCCCCTCTTGCTGCCGGCCCCGCCATCACCGCTTCTCGTCGGGTAGTGGACCCACGTGTCGGCTGCAGCCAGGGGAACACATACTGGAGGCCTTACAAGGGCGAAGGCAGAAACGGTGCCGGGTGTGCCATATGAATGGCAGAAGGAGAGACACCCGGTTCTTCTGTCGTATCTGCAAAGTTGCACTTTGCAGGATAGGGGAGTGTGACCGAAAGTACCACACTAAGGTCATGTATTGGAACGCGCCCCCTAAACCGCAGCGGAGGGCGCACGGGGTGGGGCCGCCGGGTCCATCAGCAGTAAGGGGCGCGCGTCTCCCTCCTCCACCTGTACCTCGTCATGGTCGAGTGGAAAATATGCAAGACTCTTCAATGGAGGAGGGAGAAAACAAGAATAGAATGAAGAGTCAGGATTACGAGTGAGTATTCTGCATTTATTTTATATTTAATTTTATATTTATTACAATTTTTTATATATCTGAATGTGTGCATGATAAAATAATAATAAGACATTTCATTGTATGCGAAAAGAGAAGTGTCACCTGCATTCCTTTTATTTATGTATTGGTACCAGAATCGAAGAATGTAATATATATATTTTTACGTATAAAAAAAAATTATATATATATATATATATATATATATATATATATATATACATATATATATATACATATATATATATACATATATATATATATATATATATATATATATATATAATATATATATATATATATATATATTATATATATATATATATATATATATATATATATATTATATATATATTATATATATATATATATATATATATATATATATATATATATGCATATATTATATATACATATATATATATATACATATGTACTATATATATCTATATCTATATATATATATATATATATATATATATGATATATATATATATATATAGTATATATATATATATATAAATATATATATATATATATATATATATATATATATATATATATATATATATATATATATATATATATATCTATATATTATATATATATACTATAATAATATACACACTACACCTCATACATACATACATACATACATCATACATACATACATACATACATACATACATACATACATACATACAGTACCCGTCAAATAAACTGTCGTGGTAGCGATTTCGTAAGAAAAAAACATGTTGCGGAAAAGAAAATATTAATTAAAAATCAATGGTTAGTAATAAAAAAAAAAAAAATAGGTTACACTCACCACTCCTAGCCTAATATTTAATAGGCATTCCCCGACGTTTCCGAACTTCTTTAAGCCTATTGGGGACGGAATCTGCAAGTTTTTGCAGGAGCTTCTCGTCAAGGTTGTCCCAGATACGTTTCAACTCTGTCTCTAACTTTTCAGTTGTTGTCGTGTCAACGTCCTGTAATTTTCTTTTCATAATCGCCCAAAGATTTTCAATAGGCGAAATATCTGGGGTGAATTACCTGGCCAGTCTTGTATATAATCAATTCACAGTCCTTGAACCAATTAATATTTTGTTTCGCAGTATGCGAAGGCGCTCCGTCCTGCTGAAAAATACTTGTTTACTGAGCTCAAAAGATTCCTCCAAATTCTCGTTCAACAGTGTGTAATACGAGTCCTTATTAACAGTATTGTACGAGTAATATTACCAAATTACCTTTACCACCATAACCAAAACAACCCATACCATTACATAAGAAGGGAATTTCACACACGTGGCAAGGTACTTGGGGTCCAGCGGGTTCTGATGTCGACTTTCGGCCCACACACACTTTCCCTTATTGTCCGAAACAAAAAAAACTTGCTTCGTCACTCCATAGCACTTGACGCCATTTTGCCAGAGCCCAGTCTTTGTAAGAATGTGCAAAATTTAGTCGAGTCTTCTTTTGTTTAGTGGTTATCAGCGGCTTCTTACGCGCCTTCACTTTTGAATATTTCAAGTCCTTGCTCAAGCGCCGCTGTATGTCCTAACAGAAGCTCCTGCCACTATATCTGGATTTGCAACCTTAAGTTCTCTGGCAGTAAGGGTCGGATTGACTTCAATATCCCTGCCCAGCACTCTTAAACCCCTGTTACTAATGATACGTGGCCTCCCAGAACTTGTAGAAGCACGATGGTACTTCCTGGTCTCCATTGTCGTGGTATTTTTTTCAAAATGCACTGCACAGTTTGCTGGTTTACACAATTTTCTTACTAATTTCGCCAGTTTTATAACCTTCACTGTGTAACTGCACAACTCGTACACGATTTTTAAATGAGTATACCCTGTAGACATAGTACACTAGTGTACACACACACTTTCACAAGAAAATTCTGGAAGCGTGATCCAAAAAATCAGGCAGGTCACGATCGATGTCTACTGTTCATAAATCACTTAAGAACACTGACCGATAACTTTTGGTTACTTTTTCCCACGCTGTGAGTGAGACAAATGACTCAGTTGTGTTGCCAATTAGTCAGTTTCCTCCCAGATGATTTTTTTTCCCCCCCCATAGAATTGGGGGTCGCCTTATTCGCGCAAAAAAACTGTCGCGTTTTGAAAGGCGACAATTATTTTGACGCGCAGTGATATATATATATACTATATATATATATATATATATATATATCTATATATATATATATATATATATATATATGGGGTATGTATATATATATATATATATGTACAAATTACTTACAGTCTAGTAATATTCAATCATTCACCTTCACTTTTAAACAAATTGCAAGTCTCTAGAACAATACTCGATTTATGGTGAATATTTGAAAAAAATATTTTTATTCCCTCCGCGCGCCGATTCTCGGCAGCGAATCTCCGAAATGCGTAGGTCACATTCACCTAATATTTGTGCCTTTTCATATTACGCTTATTTTAAAGGTTTATATATGGAAATGTGCGCAAAAACATGCACAATATAACAAAAAATATTGGAAGGTTTTAGCATTTCTCATTTTTGAAATATTTGCATATAAAGTACGATAAGTACGAAAAAAACTACGATCGGTCAACTTTGACTCGACCGAAAAGGTCAAAAAACGCATTTATAACATAAAAATCTTACAGTTTCGTAATAATTATTCAACTCATTTATCTTTCATTTTAAAACAAATTGCAAGTCTCTAGAACAATATCTCGATTTATGGTGAATTTTTGAAAAAAATATTTTTTTCCCCTCCGCGCGCCGATTCTCGGCCGAAAATCTCCGAAACGCGTAGGTCACATTCTCCTAATATTTGAGCCTTTTCATATTACGCTTTTTTAAAAGGTTTATATATGGAAGTGTGCGCAAAAACATGCACAATATAACAAAAAATATTGGAAGGTTGTAGCATTTCTCATTTTTGAAATTTTTGCATATAAAGTACGATAAGTACGAAAAAACTACGATCGGTCAACTTTGACTCAACCGAAAAGGTCAAAAACTCATTTATAACATAAAAATCTTACAGTCTAGTATATTCAATCATTTATCTTCATTTAAAACAAATTGCAAGTCTCTAGAACAATATCTCGATTTATGGTGAATTTTTGAAAATAATATTTTTTTCCCCTCCGCGCGCCGATTCTCTGCCGAAAATCTCCGAAACGCGTAGGTCACATTCTCCTAATATTTGAGCCTTTTCATATTACGCTTTTTTTGGTTTTTAAAGGTTTTATATATGGAAATGTGCGCAAAAAACATGCACAATAATAACAAAAAATATTGGAGGTTGTAGCATTTTCTCATTTTTGAAAATATTTGCATATAAAGTACGATAAGTACGAAAAAAACTACGATCGGTCAACTTTGACTCAACCGAAAAGGTAAAAAAAACGCATTTATAACATAAAAATCTTACAGTCTAGTAATATTCAATCATTTATCTTCATTTTAAAACAAATTGCAAGTCTCTAGAACAATATCTCGATTTATGGTGAATTTTTGAAAAATATATTTTTTTCCCCTCCGCGCGCCGATTCTCGGCCGAAAATCTCCGAAACGCGTAGGTCACATTCTTCTAATATTTGAGCCTTTTCATATTACGCTTTTTTAAAGGTTTATATATGGAAATGTGCGCAAAAACATGCACAATATAACAAAAAATATTCGAAGGTTGTAGCAATTCTCATTGTTGAAATATTTGCATATAAATACGATAAGTACGAAAAAACTACGATCAGGCAACTTTGACTCAACCGAAAAGGTCAAAAAACGCATTTATAACATAAAAATCTTACAGTGTAGTAATATTCAATCATTTATCTTCAATTTAAAACAAATTGCAAGTCTTTAGAACAATATCTCGATTTATGGTGAATTTTTGAAAAAAAAAAATTTTTTTCCTCCTCGCGACGATTCTCTGCCGAAAATCTCCGTAACGCGTAGGTCACATTCTCCTAATATTTGAGCCTTTTCATATTACGCTTTTTTTAAAGGTTTATATATGGAAATGTGCGCAAAAACATGCACAATATAACAAAAAATATTGGAAGGTTGTAGCATTTCTCATTTTTGAAATATTTGCATATAAAGTACGATAAGTACGAAAAAAACTACGATCGGTCAACTTTGACTCAACCGAAAAGGTCAAAAAACGCATTTATAACATAAAAATCTTACTGTCTAGTAATATTCAATCATTTATCTTAATTTTAAAACAAATTGCTAGTCTCTAGAACAATATCTCGATTTATGGTGAATTTTTGAAAAAAAAAAATTTTTTCCTCCGCGCGACGATTCTCGGCCGAAAATCTCCGAAACGCGTAGGTCACATTCTCCTATATTTGATGCCTTTTCATATTAAGCTTTTTTTTTTAAAGGTTTATATATGGAAATGTGCGCAAAAGCATGCACAATATAACAAAAAATATTGGAAGGTTGTAGCATTTCTCATTTTTGAAATTTTTGCATATAAAGTACGATAAGTACGAAAAAAACTACGATCGGTCAACTTTGACCCAACCGAAATGGTCAAAAAATGCATTTGTAACATAAAAATCTTACAGTCTAGTAATATTCAATCATTTATCTTCAATTTAAAACATATTGCAAATCTCTAGAACAATATCTCTATTTATGGTGAATTTTTGAAAAAATTTTTTTATTCCCTTCCCTCCGCTGCGCCGATTCTCTGGCCGAAATCTCCGGAAACTGCGTAGGTCACATTCTCCTAATATTTGTGCCTTTTCATATTAGGCTTTTTTTTAGAGGTTTATATATGGAAATGTGTGCAAAAACAAATGCACATATAACAAAAAAAAATATGGAAGGTTGTAGCATTTCTCATTTTTGAAATATTTGCATATAAAGTACGATAAATAGGAAAAAAACTACGATTGGTCAACTTTGACTCAACCGAAATGGTCAAAAAACGCATTTGTAACATAAAAATCTTACATTCTAGTAATATTCAATCATTTATCTTCAATTTAAAACATATTGCAAGTCTCTAGAACAATATCGTCGATTTTATGGTGAATATTTGAAAAAAAATATTTATATTCTGTCCGCGCGCCGATTCTCGCCGAAAATCTCGGAAACAGCTTAGGTCACATTCTCCTAATATTTGTGCCTTTTCATATTACGCTTTTTTTTTTAGAGTTGTATATATGAAAAGAAAAATGTGCGCAAAAACATGCACAATATAACAAAAAATATTGGAAGGTTGTAGCATTTCTCATTTTTTTATATTTGCATATAAAAAAAATTTTAAACAAAAATTCGACATTCGGTCAACTTTAACTCGTTCGAAATGGTCAAAAACTGCATTTGTAAGCTAAAACTCTTACAGTATCATAATATTCAATCATTTTCCTTCATTTTGAAACAAATTGCAAGTCTCTATAACAATATTTCGATTTATGGTAATGAATATTTTGTTAAAAAATTATTTTTTTACGTCCGCACGCTACGAATTCATGCATCATTTTGTGATAATATTTTCTCTGTGTTGCTTTTATCGTTTTACAATGTGTTATATATCAAAATGATTGCAATTTAGTGCACATTACAACGAAAAAAAAAGTAATTTGTTACCTTTAACCGTTTGGCGCACAGCGCGATTTGAATACAATTATATATGAAATTTCGTTTTTGCGCTATCATATATCGCATTATTTATATATGATAATGATAATTTTTTTCATTTCTGATGGTTGCATACTAAACTTCAAGCAATGACAAAAAAGGAGCCAAAAATGAACTCTTAATCTTGAAAACTAAGCACGCTGTGATTTTTTGTTTGAAAAAAATATTTTTTCCGCTTCCGCGCTCACTCTCAAACCCCTCCGGCACACGGGAGTCATTTTTTTTATTTACCGCTTCGGCGTTTAAGGGTTAGGATGCTGATGGTGTAACTAAAGCTGCAATAACAATGACCAAATGAAACCTATATGCCTTTCAGTGGTTATTTAGGTTCTCTAAAGCTCAACACATTTAATAAATGGCAGTTAGGAAATAATGTATGAATTTGGTAAAAAAATCAAAGGAAATTAAATCCACAGTTGAATTATTGCTTTCATCAAAACAAAAAGGAAATCACACTGAAGTGATTTTATCTCATTTCGGAATTGGCCACTCTTGTTTAACTTCTTGACTCGCTACGCATCATCAGGTCATGAAAGGGTTAAACAGAAATTCCATTGGCCAGTCCTTTGAGTGCTAAATGTTTTAACTTATTGGTAAAAATAAAAATTTTCACATTGCATATTAGGATTTTATTTATTATTACTTATTTGTTACAGGTAAACAGTGAGCTTGTGTACAACAGTCGAATTCTTGTTGTTCATCATGGCCGTACACTTGTGCATTCACCTGGTGGATCAGCCTTTATCCACATTGACGCTTCTCAGTCATACATTCCACCAAAATTACGGATAGCCCCACCAACACTGCTACAAAACTCCATATGGATGGCAACAATGGTAAGTAATGATTTTGTACCAGGATTGTGACATTAGCATCATTAAGCACACCATTTACCTTCAGTTTGTAAGGCAATCTTGTTCCGACTAAGTACAAACCGTCGGTTGTCTAACAAAAGGGATATCCGCGGGAACGCGCCGCCGCTACCGCATACAAAGAGTTCAAACTTGAATCGCTGTACCTGGGTCTGGGGTAACTGCGCGGGGTGAGCCCGGGCCAGCTTGGGTAGGTCATTGTGATACCATTCTTTTCGCGGTAGCCGTCGTGTCAACACCTACTCCTTCCGCCTTGACCCGACTTGAGATAAACAACGCATGGACGCCGACAGTAGTCTTTCTTTATCGTGATATATCTTTGACATCCTGTGCTTGAGTGCTTCCCCAGTTGCCCTTTTCTATCCTTTTATTTATCCTTTAGTATTACCTAGCATCCTAACTTCCTGGAAGTATGGAAGGCGGATCTATGGTGGGTTTTCGGGGAGGATTTGTGTGTGTGTTTCCGATGGCATGCGTTGCGGTACATCTTTGCCTTCGCCAACCTCGGATCTCATCTGTGGTGTATTGCTTGTAGGGGTTTTTTGAATTTTGTTTTCCCCTGATGCATCGTGTTCAACCTGTGCGCAGTGGAATAATGATCAGTGGAGCTCTATTATGAGGCGCATGAGAGTGTTTTCAGTGACGCTAATGTTTGATGCCGATAAGCCTAGGCCTAGGCCGACTACTGTTGGGGGGCCTAAGGCCGTGTGGTGGAGGGGGATAGTGCCCAATTGGAGAACACTAGGCCTAGTAATCCTTCCTCCTTATTAACGGGGGACCTAGTTAGTGAGCCTAGTGTCCTTCCCAAGAAACTTAGGCTAAAGAAACCTTCGTCGTCGGGGGCTAGGAAAGCAGGTAAGAGGAAAGAAGCTACCCTAGAGGCTGGGATCCATGTTCCTGCCTCGAAGCGTAACAAGAAGGGGTCTTCAACCGAGAGCTTGTTCCCGCCTAGCCTAAAGGCCGAACTATCTAGGTATGACCATAGCAGTACCGAGACACAGCCGGGTGCCAAGGTAACCCCCTGTTCCTCTCTGGGCACAATCAGTCCAGCCCCAGGAGGGATCCGGTGACGGACCTGATGCCTCACCCTCCCATCCTGAGGACAGTGCTAAGGAGCCCGGAACGGGACCCAACTCGCAGGAGCCGGAGGCCCCCTCCCCTCCAGAAGTTGCGGCAACCCGACGCAAGAAGCCAGCCAGCCACAACGCTCGGAGGAGGAGCATCAATGGAGACCTTTCGATGCCGCAAGGCCTAGGTCGCGCTGAGAGACCAGTGCCAGCGTTGATGCCCGAAAAAGCTAGGCCTAGGCATGAGCCTAGTGCCTCCGCACCACCTCCATCAGTTAGCCTAGGTACAGTGGGGGCCAGGTCCTCACTCCCCGCACTGGACATTGCGAACCTGGTCAAACAGGCGGTGGAGGAAGACTACTTAAGCTCCAAAAAGGAGGTTTCCCAGCAAGTGGAGAAGAAGAACACCAGTCTAGAGGAGTCTGCCCGTAGGATGGAAGAAGCCAGGAAGAAGTTCCTTTTGGAAAAGAAGTCAGAGGAACTGTTTCCAGATTTGGGTGACAGTTCTGACTCTGATTCCGAGCCCGATTCATGCTCCGAGGGGTGCCCGATTCTGACCCCGATTCGGACGGCAGTCAGACTAGCTCACCTGCGGAGCCCGAGCCCTTATCATTCAACCAGATTCGTCGTTGATTAGAAGCGCCAATGGCCTAACAGAAACTGAGGAACTGAACCAGGAGTTTCAGTCAGAGGTGCATAAGGTGCTCAACCTGAAGAATTCACAGCCCCCTCGGTCAGCCTCCCCTGGAGCAACCAGGTTAGGCTAGCCATGGCTAGAGCGTCCCGAGAAGCCACGACTTCACCAACTAGGGTATCTGAGAAACAGAGGTGGCTTCCTATCCCTGCTCAGGGGGCCAGCAGGTATTATAGGCCAACAGGTGACAAACTAAGGGAGTCTGCATATTCCAGGGACCTTGCAGATCTCTTAGATGTCCCAGTCTGGACGCCCTTCAGAAAAAGCACCTCTTGCTCTCTCCCTCAGAAACCGAAGGACTCATTCGCGCTCTAGCTCTGGCCCTCGCTACGAATTCGTGGATGGAACGTCTACTGGCAGCACTTCCGCAGTTCTTACCTGAGCTCCAGCCTCAGCAGCAGCAGAACTTGTCTTCGTTCATGCAGTGTGGGATCAAGACACTCTCGCACCAAGCAGACACTTAGCGGTCCTGTGGGCTAATATGGAGGTGAAAAGGAGAGAGAATGCCTTCAAGGAGGCCAAATCGCCAGTGGTGAGAGACCCTCCTCCCGGCACTTGAACTGGAAAAACCCGCTGTTCCAGAAAGAACTTATTCCTGCGGAGAAGTTCGCAAGGCAGCGGAGAAGAAGGAGCGATCTCTCCAATCTAGGGCTCTCTCCAATTCCGCAACCCCGGGCCATAGACCACGCCAGCACCACAGATTAGCCAACAGGTAAGAGAAGCGCAGAGACCGGCTTTTCCCGTGCGTAGGCGAGAGGAGAAGAAACCTTACTCGTGTCGAAGGACAAGTTCCATAGAGAAGACTCGTCCCTTTCCATCAAAGGAGCGGAAGCAGAAGGGCAACAGAAGAGAGGGAGGTCCCCGCAAGAAATTCTAGGCCAGATCCTGCCCGTCAGCGGAAGGTAGGGGGTTGCTTGGCTGCCAATTGGCAAGTGTGGCAGCAAGCAGGAGCGGAAGATTGGACCCTGCAGGTTATCAAGTCAGGCTACCGTCTTCCCTTCCAGTCTACACCCACTCTATCCCCTACCCCCATCCAAGTCCCTTCCTATCGACCGGACTCGGTCACCGCGGAACGGGACCCTGGAGGAGGAAATATCCAAGCTACTTCAGAAAGGGGCGTTGGAAGAGGTTCAGGATCCAGGTCCAGGGTTCTACTCCAGACTCTTCCTGGTAGAAAAGGCAACAGGGGGTTGGAGGCCGTCATAGACCTTTCACCCCTCAACAAGTTCCTTTCTCTGACAAAGTTTCGGATGGAAACGGCAGACTCCGTTCGAGCTTGTGTCAGGGAGGGAGACTTCATGGCCTCAATAGACCTTCAGATGCCTACTTCCAAGTCCCTGTTCACCCTCCTCCAGAAAATTCCTCAGGATTGTCAGCAAGGGAAATACTCTGCAGTTCACCTGCCTGTGCTTCGGCCTCGCACAGCCCCACAGGTGTTCACACCAGGGTCTTCAAGATAGTGTTCAGTTTTTGGGCACACACGCAAGAGGCATCCGTCTCCTCCGCTACCTGGACGATTGGCTCATCTTAGCCGAGACGGCTGCGCAGTGTGCGGAGCACCTTCAGCTAGTTTTGTCATTCGTTCAGGAACTGGGAGTGGTGGTGAATGTCGACAAGTCGGATTTCACTTCCCAGACAAAGGATGGTGTACCTCGGAATGACACTAGATTCATCCCTCATGAAGGCCTTCCCCTCGGAGAACAGGGTCTCCGGCCTAGTACTCAAGTGCGGAGAGCTTTGGGGCCCAGCCCTCCCACGGCAAAACTCTGCCAGTTCCATCTTAGGACACATGGCCTCAATAGAGAGACTAGTGCCTCACAGCAGAAGGCGTATGAGGCCGCTTCAGTGGCTGTTCAAGAAACAATGGTCTCCTCAGGAAGGGGACCCCAACAGCAAAATTCTTCTCTCCCAAGAAGTAAGGAAGTCCCTGGAGTGGTGGATGGTGCCTTCCCACCTCCAAGGGGGCATCTCTCTCAGTCCGAGAACCCCAGAGATTCTTCTCTTCACGGATGCATCAAAAGAAGGGTGGGGGGCGCACCTGACGGAGGAAGAAGTGAGCGGCCTGTGGTCGGAAGAAAGAAAGCAGCTCACATCAATGTCTTGGAATTGAAGGCAGTCTTCCTCTCTTCAGCACTTCCTGTCTCAACTCCAAGGGAAAACGGTGGGCCTAATGTCAGACAACTCCACGGTGGTGGCATATCTAAACAAACAGGGGGGCACAGTCTCACTGGATCTCTGTCGCCTGGCAGTACAAATCCAGGAGTTAGCAGAGGAAATGGACATCACCCTCAAGGCAATGGATAATATTCCCAAGGCCAAGAAAAATTGTTTTGGTGGGACCATCTGAGCAGGAGGGGACAGATAAATCAACACAGAGTGGTCCCTCCATCAAGAAGTAGCAGATGGCCTGATAAAGAGGTGGGGCTCTCCGTCGATAGACCTCTTTGCCACCGCATGGAACAGAAAACTGCCAGTGTTCTTCTCCCCACATCCTCCAGCAGCGCAGGCAGCGGGGGAGGATGCCCTCCTGCAAGATTGGAAGAACCTGGACGCTTACGCCTTTCCGCCTTTCCCCCTCCCCCTCCTCCAGAAGATCCTTCAGAAGATTCGCTACTCGCAGAACCTGCGAGTAACCTTAGTAGCTCCTTGGTGGCCGGAAGCCCCCTGGTTCCCAGAAGTGCTGGATCTTCAGTTTAGAGGACCCGGTAAGCCTACCAGACAGAATAGATCTCCTCGCCCAACCCAACAACGGATGCCTACACCCAAATCCGTCGGCCCTCCGCTTACACGGTTCAGACTGTCATCAAAATCCTCCGTGATAGAGGTTTTTCCAGGCAGTTAGCTGAGGCCATGGCCAATCCTGTGAAACTTCCTCAGGCAGATTGTACCAGGGAAAGTGGCGACGTTTTCAAGATTGGTGTCAAGATAAAGGCATTGCCCCAGACGAGGCCACCATCCCTCAACTAGCGAGTTTTTTCCACCACCTCAGGAAGGATAAACGACTATCCATATCGGCAGTGGAGGGTTATAGAGCGGCTTTAAATCAAGTATTCGCGTTGAAAGGCATGGACCTCGCTGCATCTCCAGAAATTTTTGTTGCTCTTCAAGCACTTTAGGAAGACCTGTCCCCCGAGAGAGCTACGGACTCCCCACTGGGATGTAGCCTTAGTCCTGGAATCCTTGAGAGGTCCTCCCTATGAGCCCTTACATTCAGCTTCCTTGAAGAACCTCACCTTGAAGACCCTTTTCCTCTTAGCCCTGGCATCTTCAAAGAGGGTCAGCGAACTACACGCGCTGTCCTACGAAGTGTCACACACCAGGCGTTGGAGGGAGATGGGGTTCTCGTTTGTCCCTGGCTTTGTAGCCAAGACTCAAGACCCATACAAGCCAGAGGAGATGTTTTCCTCTTTTACCATTCCTTCCTTGGGGGATTTTACCGGCTTTGACAAGAGGAACTGATTCTATGCCCGGTCAGAGCCCATGAAAGCCTACCTCAAGAGGACGAGACAGTTCAGACCGGCTATCAAACGGCTGTTCGTGCCACGGGCAAGCATCCGAAAGAGGTGGCTAAGAAATAACCATCTCCTTTCTGGATTCAGACAGTTATAAGAAGGGCCTACGAAAACAAGGAAGTACCAATGCCAAAAGGTGAGGGCTCACGAAGTTAGGGGCATAGGCTCCTCTATGCTCTTCAGGAAGAACCTCTCAGTGGGTCAGGTATTGAGAGCAGGCACCTGGAAGAGTCAAACCACCTTCACCTCCTTCTACCTACGAGAAGTTACGTTCAAATCTCTAGAAGTGTTCTCTCTGGGCCCCATTGTCGCAGCCCAAGAGATCCTCTAGGCGTTGGTCACGCACTGCGTACCTCAATTTGGAAATACACACACACACACTCCCAGCAATTCCCGCCTAAGTCTGGCCGAATGTAAGGGGTATGAGTGAGTTTTCCTGTAATATCCTACGTATGACTGTACTGTCCTGACACGACTTGGCCACTACTGACTTACCTGGAGAGTAGAATGATGGCTAAGAATCCTTCAGGAACAGCTCTCTGAGTGAGTATTAGTACCATAGGTTAGGACAACAGCCGGAGCCCCTTGGGTTCTCCCCTATTGAATCCTTACCGTGTAAATTGTCATGAGGAGTAGGGGGTCTGGGTTAACATCAGGTCGTGTGAAGTTATTGGCGGCTCTTCAAAGGGTACATTCAGGTCACTCACCTTCCCATCCTCAGTTCGAGTCTCCTTTTGTTAGACAAACCGACGGTTTGTACTTAGTCGGAACAAAAGTAATTTTGTCGAAAAAATTATTTTTTCCTATATACAAACCTAGGTTGTCTAACAGATTAATGGCCCTCCTCATCCACCCCTCATTGAGTTATGGCCCCCCTTTTGAAGAGTGTGTCTGTTTAGACTAAGTATTCTAACGGCTCAAAGAATGGTATCACAATGACCTACCCAAGCTGGCCCGGGCTCACCCCGCGCAGTTACCCCAGACCCAGGTACAGCGATTCTTCAATCGTTTGAACTCTTTGTATGCGGTAGCGGCGGCGCGTTCCCGCGGATATCCTTTTGTTAGACAACCTAGGTTTGTATATAGGAAAAATAATTTTTCGACAAAATTACTTTTTTGGAACTGACTTTAATTTGAAGAGGTTTTGAGTATTTAGACATTCAGTTTCATAGATGATTGCATATTTAAAATACATCATCTGTGCATTTATAAATGTGAAAGTAATGTGTTTGGAGGATTTATAGTAAAATAGGAACTTCATTGGAACTTCATTGGATTCAGGAAAGGTTATTTATTTAGTTTTTTCATTGCAATTTCAAAATTCTGGAATCAAATACTAATTTTGTCATAAAAGATATAAAACTTTATAGTTTTGGGTACTGTTTACTGGCTTTTTTATTTGATGAGCTGAGATACATTGAAAGAGGCATTTAAGCGTACAGTAAGATGAGAACGGGGAATTTGCCAATACTTCCCTCCAAATTTGTTTTCCAGTTTCATTTTTATTAAAAAGTTCAGCCTTTTTCCTGTCATGTCTTTTTTTTGACCTAATTATCAGCAAAATGCAGGCTGAGTAAACTGAAAAAACTTCTCTTAATAATCATGTTTTGTGAAAAGTTAGTAATATGGTCAGTTAAAATTCTTTATGATAATATAATCCTTATCATCTTTTCCCCAAATGCCATGTGATGCAAATGCCTCTATGAAATACTGCCATTCATGTCTGTAGTGTTTTATCATCCATCCACATCTCATCTCCACCCTCCCATCTCTTAGGTCTCATCCAAGTAGTTCTGGGTCTTCCAACTCTTCTGGCACCCATGAGAGCCCAACTGACACTGTCATGAACTATTCTCCCTTGGTTGGTGCATAGGCTATGACTGAGCCACCATCATTTCCCTCTCATATTGTATCATTGGCATACAGAACCTGTGTCATGTTCCTTATGTATCATATCATGCTCCTTCCTTCCAACTGACTTCTAATATTATTCTTGCAGACTTATTCTCAAATTGACAAATTATCACTACTACTACTACTACTACTACTACTACTACTACTACTACTACTACTACTACTACTACTACTACTACTAATATAATAACTGCCATTGTACAATCACTTTGCAAAGTATTGCACCACTTCACAAAATTACCATTTGGATTCTATTTGCTTTTAATACTTCAAGTATTAATTAGTTTTAGAAAAAGTAATTGCCATTCAGCATGTTCTGCTACCCCTCCTGTGCGTGTTTGTGTGTGTGTAGATGAAGCTGACCTCATACTTACAGTGGCTCATGATGACAGCATCATCTCAGCCAATGAAAAGTCCTCATTCCATCTCCAATTCCCCTTATCCCAACCCCTTGATGACATGGGGGCTTTGGGGATCTACTGCAGGGAGTGTATGCTCTTTCCTTTTTTATTGATGACCTTTGCACGTCATTGGATTACGGAAGGCACTGCTCTTGTAACTTTGAAGAAGGGTGGAGTTGGTTGGCATGCCACTCCACCTGTAGAACTAGAGTATCCAGCGTGGTCAAGTGAAGGGAAATTTTTATGTTAAATCATGCTGAAAGTAATTCTTAGTGTCAAGGACCAAGGGTTTGTATATCGTAATGGAACAAATGCAAGTTTAGAATTTATTCTATTCAGGTAGTCTGATTCTTGCAATGGGAGCCAAGTTTCCTGCAGGCAGACTATATCAGAAACATGAGTTAATTCAGCTACAGCACAATGGCAATTTCTTACTGATCTGCAGTTATAAGACGTAAACCTTAAATCCATTTATACAAAAAAAAAGGAGATTAATCATACCAATGACGGACCAGAATGTCCTTACCCCAACTTTCTGGTTTGTACAAATCCTTAACCCTACTTTGAGACATTTCTTTAATAATGACTTTGAAAAATCGATTGTGAGAAAATTGTTGTTCCCATGCTTGCACTCTACTGTTGGAACACCTGCTATGTGAGAAACATGGCTGAGAAGCACCTCTGAAGTAGTGTCAGGTTGCAGCCTAGACACAAAAAAATGTACATTCCTTAAAGGCTGATCTGCCTTAAGTTTGCCTCCATCACCCTCCCCAATGATAGGAGACTTACATTGTGTTTATTCAAAAACACCCCTCTTATCTTTAAAGCCCTCATTTTTACTCTCTTGAGCTTGTTTTCTTTGCATTAAGTGCTTCCACTTTTTGTACTCATGCCCAGGTCTGCTCCTTTTCCCTAGGATCTTGAGCAAAGAATGAGTCACTTCTGAAGCCCTGGCCTCGCTCTTTTATCAGTAAGTGTCTTTCTGATTTGGTAGGCCCAGATGAAGAGGAAAGTTCTGTGTCCTGTGAGGGTTCTTAAATATTACCTTCAGAGAACAAAAGGAATATGTGGACCTTCAAGTACTTCTTGGTGTTTGGTCAAGAGCCCCTCACATCCTCTGTCAATAAATGCTGACATACTCCTGGCATTCTTCCTCAGAGAATTCATCTCGGAAGCTCATTCCTTAATAGGAAATGATGCTTTTCCCTCTTGTAAAGTAAAAGCTCATGAGATTGGAGCTGTAGCCACATCGTTGGCATTTAAATGCAATTTATCTTTATCTTCCATATCAAAGTACATACAGGCAACTTTTTAGAAGTGCAAGTCAGTATTTGCATCACATTATTAAAAGGGAATAGAGACTAGTATAAATGATAATTGCAGTACAGTTGTTCCATTTTCGGTGGCTGGCGAGGTGTTAAGGGAAGAGGTGTAGGAAGCAGCCCTTTCTTTTATTTTCTCCCCTTGCCTTGAAATAAGGGTGTTGAGTTTTAAGGGGAGCCTGAGGGTACTGGGCACCAGAGTACCCTCCAGTCCTTGTATGGGTTGATATTGTTTTTATCATCTTTTTTGTGGTATTGGTAACAATATTTGTTTCTGGAGTTTGTACTGCACCCTGGGCATGGGCAACATGTCTTTCTTTGTTTACAATCAAAATTGTCCCTTGCTGCAAAGCACCCACTGCATAGTAGGCGACCCTCGGCTATACCCCCGCCCCAATATAAGACCAGATGAGTGCCAATCAGATGCAGTATCTTCATGCAGCAGCTCTCTTATTAGGTAAGGAAACAACAAGCATTACATTAATGCTAGCAAATTTTTCTATTCTCAATCCAATACCTTTCCTAATTTTTTGGGGTAGATAGTATGTACTTGCAACCCACCTCTTGTCAATGTGGGAATCAGCAATATAATTACTTGGTAAGTTACTTATATAAAATGATATTTTTATGATAAAATAAAGTTTTTGTACATTAAACTTCCCTGTCAGATATATACTTAGCTATAGACTCCGTCGTCCCCGACAGAAATTCAAATTTCGCGGCACACGCTACAGGTAGGTCAGGTGATCTACCGCCCTGCCGCTGGGTGGCAGGAATAGGAACCATTCCCGTTTACTAATCAGATTTTCTCTGTCGCAGGTGCCAGCAACATAGTTGTTGGTACCTCCGGACTTGATTTTCGTTTTTCATCGCCATCGATCTTCTGGGCTGTCTTTTTTGGTGATGTATTGGATCTTTGGTTTGGCATAAGCTTTTGTGAACTTTTTATTAAATTTTGCTTCAAAATTTTCGAAGAAGTGAATTAGAACTTTAGCGTGAGACTACCGAATGCTTCGGTTGACCCTCACACCTCTCGCTAGTGTAGGGAATATTAATATTCATTCACTAAGACGTGTAAGAATTGTGTAAAATTGAGTGAGGAAGAATGAAAGACTCTAACTTCCTACTTAAGGAAGTTAGAAAAGCATAGGGCTACAAAAGCTTCCTCGAGAAGCTTTAGTAAGTCTCGTACTACGAGCCAATTAGTGTATTAGCACCTATTATATCAGTAGTTGTTGAATCCTCACATACAGTATTTTCACCTTCTACCTTCACGGAAACTGCAATTCTTCTGTGGTAATTGCAGCTTTGAAGACTCAAAAGGATAGAGCTCAAAATGCGAACTCTTAAAGGTAAGCGCAGTGCAAGTGAACAGTGATTTAGTGTTCCCAGTGCAGTGGAGGGGGCGTCTGATTGGCTCTGTCTCTCCAGGCCTAGACCTCTTCCAAGCTCCCAGGCCCAGAGGAGAAGGAATGTCGAAAGCCTTACGGAGGTTTTGGAGAATCCCCACCGATCAGGCGTCCCCTCGGCAGGATCTGTGGCGTCCCAGACTGCCAAGGATAGCCATTACAAAGGCATCCGCAGAGAATTCTTCTCGTCTTCCATTTCCGCTTCGCCCAAGCGCGGATGGAACTCGGCCGAGCAGTCGCGCCTTTGAGCTAAGTTGGAAAGAGCCAGGTGCATGGCGCCAGCCAGGCTCTAGGCTCCAACTGGGCGCGAGGCTCCAGCCAGGCGCGAGGCGCCAACCGAGTGCGAGGCGCCAACCGAGCGCGAGGCTCTTACCGGGCTCGAGCCTTCATCCTAACGCGTAGCGCCATCCAGGCGCTAGGCGCCAGCCAAGCGCGTGGCACTATCCAGGCGTGAGGCGCCAGGATCTCCCTGATCACCTTACGATAGAGAGTTTTCCTCAAGACGCAAGCCGACAGCCAATAGAGAGGATTCTTCCTGTATCAACTTCTCACAGGATCAAACTTCTCCGGACAAAGACGCACGATGTCGCACACTGCCGTCGCCTTTGTCAGGATCGTCTCAAGTCTCCTTCCTAACTCTCTGGACAGGTGAGAAGCCCTTCTCCAATTTACAGAGGACTGCTGTAACAGGCAGTTCCTCTCAGCTTAGGCTCTCTCCTTCAGTTCATATCTTCCCTCATATTGACGAGGCAAGACTTCCAGGAGATTTCTGACTAAGAATCTCCGAGGGATGCGACACTTCGGAATTTGAATCCTCAGCTGCTTTGCTAATGCAGGAGTTTGGAGAGACTTTTTGTACGGCCGCCCCTCCTTCTCCTTGTCCTTTGATTACGAGCATGAAGACATCTCGGGGTCCTGACTCTTTTTCTCTCTATAACTATCCAACCTGCATGGATAAGGTAGTCAGGTTGGTTCTGGAGAGCTGGCATCTAGAAAAAGACTCTAGAAAACTTTAAGCAGATTTCGTTGTCATTAAACGCCTCTTCTGCGTTTCGGGACTGCGCTGCCAAGGGGAACATTAAGGTCCTTCCTTCCGTAAGCCCAATCTCTGAACAGGAATCCTGCCCCTTCCTCAATTTCTGCGGAAATCGGGAAGACTTTTTGCGAATTCCTGGATTAACTTTCTCTCATGTAAGTGCGTTTTCCTTCTTTATTGAGATATTAAACGTATTGTCAAGTAAGTGCGTAACACCTCATTGACAAAAAATGTATACTCTTTGTATCGTAAATGGGTTAGTTCTCATTGACAAAGATCTCAATAACATTTTATCGCGTAAGCGTATAAGCTCTCTTGGACAAGATTCAGAAGAGCTCTCATTCATTGGTTAGAGGCTCTTCCAGGTAATAGACTTGTAGACTACGTCCTTAAAGTCTTATGTCCAATAGCTTAGGATGCTTGAGCTGTCCTCTTCGGTCCTCGGTTCTCACTTGAGGATCTCCTTCGGCTAATACTAATTCGTTCTCTTGTCGAAAAGAACGAAGACAGTAGTTTCCATTCTCTCTCTTCCTCGTCGAGGAAAGAATATAGTAGAGAATTAGATGTACAAGTGACTACAATACCCTAAGTATTTTAACTTTGCGTTATTTTACTACTGTATGGTTCAAGTCATATACGCATACCGTAGTTACCTCTATGGATGGCAACCGAAAGGACTAGTATTCTAAGTTCTTTTTATCGGTACTCCTTGTAGCCTTCCAGGAGTTTCCGGTGTAAGGACAACGCTTAAAGGTATTGTTACGACAACACCAACTCAGCTTCTGTATTTAGCGAAGTCTGTTTCGCTTAAATATGCCTTCTTGAGAGTTTCCTTCTGCTCGATGATAATATTAACCTATTCCTTCGTAGAATGGAGTAGCTGGCAACTCAGGAAGAATAGTGTGAGAGGGTGAACATAGCTGTCACTGTAGACCAACGCAGTACCAGCTGATTCTCTGCCATGAGCGGTCGGTTACATCTCTCTCTTCTGCGTGATTGACTGACTAACCGTATCTCTACCCTACAATCACGAACTTTAGCCTCGGGTTGAGGGGAATTATAGCAAGCATGAATGAACATTGTCTTCGTTTTGCTTAGAAATTTTCAACAGAGATACCTGTTACACCTTTTTGGTGCTGTTTACCGCACTGTAACTGAATTCTGTACAAGTCTACCGCGGCATAGCACTATAATATATTGCTCTCATGCTTATGCAAAGCACAGCCTTATTAGGGAAGGGAGCATGCTCAGTGAGGGAATGGATGGGTCTTCTGGGGACCATATCCTCGAGGGAGAAGTTTGTTTCCCTTAATGGACTGCAATTCAGACCTCTACAGTTTTTTCCTACCGGAAAACTGAAATAAATCGAAGTTCTAGAAATATTTCTGAAACTTTCTCAATAGGTCAAGGATCACCTCTGGTGATAGCGAATTGGTGCCAGGCATCTTGACAGAGGTACAAAGGTCCTGGCAATTAGTCTAAGAATTGGAAACAATACGGTTGGCTCTCCAGTTCCTCGATAGAACGAGTTTTTGGCCAAGGGTTCATATAGCCTCTCTGATAGCAGGCTCGGTAGCGTCATTGTCTATTCCTGATTTCGTTCCCCGTCCAACTGGACGGCGGTTCGATCCCATGGGGGGACGAAATTATTAGATCAACTAGAACAATTCCACAGCTTTCTCATATCTCAAGTAGTATCGAGATTCTCTCTCTCTCTTCGTCCTTTTTCTCGTTAACAAGAGAGAGCCTGTTTTGAACACAGGCACGGAACGTAACGATCCTCAAGAGGTTCGTTGCTCGATGCTGCACGTCCGTGCGGATCTTCTCGATCGACGGCAGCATCTACTAACGTCTGAGTAATCTTCGCTTAGATGTTTGTCGAGAGTTGTGGAAACTTTGAGGACGTCCTTTCATAGATCTCTTCGCTATGTTGAAGACAAAGAGGCTTCCTCTAGACTCCTCCCTTATTCTAGTTCCAAGAGCGGTAGCAATAGACGCTGTCCTTTAGTATGGAAGGGGGATAGATGTTAGTATTTTTTCCCCTATTTTAATTCTTAGGAGAATTATTAAGATAATTGCTGGCGTTAGAGGAAGCGAGGATGACACTGTTCGCCCCAGTTTGGCCTTCGAGAGGCTGGATTCACAGAGGTCACGTCATTCCTACAGCACTTTCCAAGAGCCCTTCCTGAGAGAGTCTAGCTTCTCTAACAGGCTCACTTCGAGAGGTACCTTAAAAACCTCTCCACTCTGAGTCTGATTACAGGCAGACTGTCGAGAAGTTGACCGGAAGGAGAGGATTTTTTCAAGGCTAATGGCAAGTGTCATTGCCAAGGCAAAGAAGTGCTACCTTTCTTGCAGTGTACATTGAAGAAACTGTCCTCTTCCAATACCTCTGTGACTTACATTGCTGTTTTCTTCCCTTTCTGAGGGAAGAATCACTTTTGGCTATATCTACTATCAAAAGATACAGTAGCAGGTTCTCCGCTGTCTTTACAAGGGGCCTAAAGATAGCAGAGGACAAAGATCTTCATGATCTTATACGATCCCTCTAGACAACCAAGAGTAGGACATCACGTACTCCAAGTTGGAATCTTGATGTGGTCCTCAGATCCCTTTTCCGACAAGTTTGAACCTCCTCATCAAGCTTCTTTTAGAATCTTACGAGGAAATGCATTTTTCTCTTAGCCCTCGCAACTAACAAGAGGACAAGTGAACTTCATGCATTGGATTCTTGCATCGGATTCGAAGGAGACTCGGCGATTTGTTCTTTCCAGCCATTATTTCTGGCAAAGAACTAAAACCCTTCTAACCCTGGCTCAGAGCTTTGAAGTCAAGGGACTTTCCCATTTAGTAGGGAAAGAGATAGAAAGGTCTCTTTGCCCAGTCAGGGCGCTTAAGTGTTTTCTTCAGAAGAAGAAACGGCTTAAGGATTGCCTGCAGAGTCTTTGGTGTGCGGTGAGGGACCCGAAGCGCTTCCCAGAAGGTGCTCATAGGGATATGAAGAGAGCCAAGAAAGCCCTGGTTTTGCCTGCTTTCGGCTCGGAGTCATCTTCGACTTCCAGACCTCCTTCCCCTCCTTCGGACAAGGAGAGGGAAGATTCTGCAACGAAAATCCTCCTTAACATACAGGAGTAAATCTCGTCAGCAACGGAAGTACTCACGAAGGATCCTCCTCGGAGGAATACTCCTCTCTCTCGTCCCATTAGGAGATCCTCTCGTTCCATGCTCCAAGCGCCTCTCTTCTACTCCTCGGAAGCAAGAGGCTCAAGATTTTTAGTGAACGAGCCTTCTTCCCCTTCCGATCAAAAGCGCCAGCGATATACGAGGTCCGTTTCCTGGCGGGAGGCTCCTTCTAGGCAAGAGTCGTCTGACAACCTCCAGGCTACTGTCAGACGTCTGTCGCCAGTGGAAAGAGGATCATCGCCCAGGCGCCAGCCGCGCTCCTGTCGCGAGCCGCTTCTCAGCCGCTTTTGCCAGCCAACCACGAGTCCCTGGTCAGGAGCGAGTCTCCTTCCAAGCGCAAGACTTTATTAAGCGCGAGGCTCCAGCCAGGCGCGTGGCTCCGGCCAGGCGCGAAGCTCCAGCCAGGCGCAAAGCTCCAGCCAGGCGCAAGGCGCCAACCAGGCGCTAGGAGTCAGGCAGGCGCTAGTAGCCAGGCAGGCGCATGACGCTAGCCAGGCGTGAAGCTCCAGCCAGGCGAGAAGCGCCAGCCAGGCGCGAAGCTCCAGCCAGGCGCAAGGCGCCAACCAGGCGCTAGGAGCCAGGCAGGCGCTAGGAGCCAGGCAGGCACTAGGAGCCAGGCAGGCGCATGACGCTAGCCAGGCGCGAAGCGACAGCCAGGCGCGAGGCTCCAGCCACCAGGCGCGAGGAGCCAGTCAGGCGTGTGGCGCCAGCCAGGCACGAAGCTACAGCCAGGCGCGAAGCGCCAGCCAGGCGCGAGGAGCCAGTCAGGCGTGTGGCGCCAGCCAGGCACGAAGCTACAGCCAGGCGCGAGGCGCCAGCCAGACGAGTCCCATATCAAAGAACGCCCTGGCCTTCTTTGGGACAAGTGTGATCTCCAAAGTACGCGATAAGTGCCCTGATGATTCCTTCAAGCAGCTGAGAGTTAAAGCGCAGGAGGTTCGAGACGTTGCGACTTCTCTTTCTTTCCATAAGAATATGTCAATAAGGACATTTTAGCTGTCACATACTGGAGATGCAACTCTGTGTTGACTTCCCATTTCCCGAAGGATGTCAGAATAACCTACGAGAGATCCTTCTCTCTTGGTTTATGCGTGTCTGCGGTTACGTTGCTGGGACAGGGAGCCTATACTGATCCTTAATTAGTTAGTTAAATTTTAATTATTTAACGTTTGAGTTTTTAGGGTTGTTTGAAAGGAGTTTGGGGATAACTCTTTTCAATCTCAATACTTACCCTCGTGTTAGGATCAGGTGATCGGGATCGGTGTTGTGCTCCTCGATTATGTCATTAGGCAAGGTATTTTGTCATATAAGTGGAATAGCACCCATTGACAAAAAATCCTCAGGCTCTGTCGAGTAAGCGGATAAGACCCCATTGACAGACCCACAAGAACTCTTAGCATGAGGTCACTACCTCGCTGAGGCTCTTGAGGCGAAGCAGACTCCTAGGCAGTAGCCATGAAGTCTTCCGCCTAATCAAGTAGGAACCAAGGTTTTATTTATTACCTACAACGTATTTTTGTACATGAACTTTCCTGTCAGATATATACTTAGCTATACGTCTCTCTGACGTCACGACAGAATTCAAAACTCGCGGCACACGCGACAGGTAGGTCAGGTGATCTACCTTACCCGCCGCTGGGTGGCGGCTGTAAGAACCAATCTCCCTTTCCAGTCAGAATTTTTCTGTCGCCGGTGACGACTACACCTGTGGTTGTTACCTCCTGACAGCTTTATTCATTTCTCGTTGCCGTGGATTTATTTGGACTGACTTTCGGTGAAGTACCTGATCTTGTTGGCTTGGCATACGCATTTGTGGATTGTTTTTGGATATTGATTTGGATTTTTCTTTGATTTCGAGATGTCTGAGTTAGAGGTTAAGAAATCTTCTATGTTTAGAGTGTGCTCTATGGATGAATGCAAGGTGAGACTACCGAAAGCTACGGTAGATCCTCACACAGTTTGCTTTAAATGTAGAGGGAAAGAATGTTCTTTTGTTAACCCGTGTAATGAGTGTGAGAAGTTGGATGAGGGTGAATGGAAGGCTCTTTCTTCCTACTTGAGGAAGTTAGAGAAAGACAGGGTGAGAAAGGCTTCGTCTAGGAGTTCTAGTAATCTCGTATTAGCGATGGTAGAAGAAAATCCTGTTGTAGCATAGAACCTTCTCCAGTTTCAGCTCCTGCGCCCTGCATCGAACCTAAGAATACGACTACGGAAGTGGCAACCATGAGAGCCACGATCCTTAGCATGGAAAAGAAGATTCGTTCGTTGCAAGGTAAGAGTAGTGAAGGTGAATTGTGCAGTGACCCCAGTGCAGTGGAGGGTGGCGTCTGATCGGCTCCTTAATGCTTCAGGCCCTAGACCTCTTCCAGACTCCCAGTCCCAGTGGAGGAGGAAAGTCAAAAGCCGCAGGAAGGGTAGGGAGAACTCCACCGATCAGGCGTCCCCTCGGTAGATCCTGATGCTCGTACCCAGGCTGCCCTTGTTCGCGCGAAGAAGGAGGTATTGCGCCAATGCTTCTCTTCTTCTTCCTCACCTTCGCCTAGAAGAGGATGGAGCGCCTCGGATTCTTCGCGACCGCTGAAGAGAGCCTGGAAGGGCCGCCTGGCTCCTTTCCTTCCAGCCCGGAAGTTTTTCCAGAAGAGCCGGAAGTAGAGATCAAGAAACCCAGGAGGGAGCAGGAGTTCTCGCCTCATAGTAGGCTTCGAGCCTCTTCTCCGGTGGAGGGATTTTGCAAGATCTCCAGCTCGAATTCTTGCTGGACTGCAAGCGCAGATTTCGGCGCTGGCGGGCTCCTTGGCAGGAGGAACGCGTCGGAAAGACGTCTCTCTCCCTGTCAAGAAGTCTAGGATTCCTTCGCCTGTGTTACCGTCTCAGTCAGAGTCGGTTCTCTCTCCTTTATCAGCGGATGGAAGGAGGCGCTCTTCCCTCGGCAGCGCTTGTCGTCTACCAGGCGTCAATCGCCCAAGAAGCTTTCTCCTGGTGACTACATCTCTCCAGTAGGAAGGGATCTAGCGCCTAGTAGCGTTCGTCTAACGAACAGGCGTACAGCCTCGTCTTCTCGCGCATTTCCGAAGATCCTTCATTCTCCGGATAAGAGAGCCTACTCTTTGATGGTGGATTCGTCAAGAGACAGGATCTCGCCTTTTGTTAGGCGCCTTGAGCCTAGTAGGCGCTACTCCCCAAGTAGACGCTCTCCCGCTCCCAAGCGTGGTGCGGAGGATAGGCTTTTTTTTTCTTTTCTCCTGATAGGCGCGGCTCTCCTTTTAGCCGCTCGGTTCAGGACAGGCGTGTAGAGCCTGAAAGATATGTTCTCTTCTGGGAGACTACCTTTTGAAGAGAGACACAAGTCGGGAGCGAAGTTTGTGGAGCATGGTAGACGCCGGTCTCCTAGTAGGCGACCTTCTCCAGGGCTTCGCTCTCCTGTATGTAGGCTCCAAGAGCCTAGTAGGCGTTTCGCCTCATGGTAGGCGCAGCTCGCCTGGCAGCCGCTCTCCTTTGAACAGGCGCATGGATCCTGAGAAGTGCCTTGAGCATAGTAGGCTCTCCTCTCCTAGCAGGCGCTCCCCTTTGGAAGCCCGGAATTCTAGGAGTAGGATTAAGGAGCAAAGAGCACGCACTCATCAGAGTAGGAAGGACTCATTCGAGAGGAGCTCTCCAGAAACTTTGGCTTCCCACCTGATAGGCGCCAGTCTGCTACTAGACACTCTCTGGACAGGCGCATTTCTTTAGAGAAGGCTAACTGCCCTCGTAAAGAAGCGGAGGGTTCTTCAGTGGATGAAGTTGAACCTTCAGAAGAGGATTTGGTGAAGGACTCGTCAGTTTCGTCCTATAAGATCCTTACAGATCTCCTTCTTCAAGAGTTTGGAGACTCCCTTACTCCCGTCGCTCCTCCGTCTCCTCTCTCTTTATTCTCGACTTCGAAGAAGACGAAAGTTTTCCTCTTGTGTGAGGATGAAGCCAACCATCTCAATGAAGAAGGCTTTGAGAGGTTTTGGTGATTGGCTGCTTTCTAAGGAAGAGAAAGAAGATGTGTTTTCTTTCCCTCCTTCCAAGCTTACGGGCAGACTGGATTTTGGTACGAGTCTGGAGAACCCCTAGGTCTGGGTCTTCCTTCATCGGCGGATGCGGACTTCTCTTCTCTGGTAGATGCAGCACGACGCTCGGCTCTTTTTGTCTGCTAAGACTACCTGGGCTATGAACGAGCTTGACCACCTGCTGAAGGAATGTTTAGAGTCTTGGAAGTCTTCAACTTCCTTGACTGGTCTTTGGGGTCTTGGCTAAGAAGACTCAGAACCCGGATGCTATTCGCCAGAAGATCTCAACAGTGTTCTAACGTGCATTGACAAAGCAGTTAGAGATGGATCGAGCGAAATAGCCTCCCTATTTGGAGCAGGGATCCTTAAGAAGAGATCAGTCTTCTGCTCTTTTGCTAACTAAGTCTGTTTCGCATTGCCCAAAGAGCCTCTCTCCTGTATTCGCAGCTCTCGCCTCTGCTATTTCCGAAGAAGATAATCCAGGACATCTCAGGATCTATCTCTGCGAAGGCGACTCAGGACATGCTCGCGCAGTCGGCACGGAAGCCTAGGACCTCCTTCCAGACGAAGACGAAGAAGAGACTCCAGCTAGACAGGAGCCCTTTCGAGGGGGCCCCTTCTAGAGCCTCTACCTCGAGAGGTAATAGACCTTTCAAGAGAGGTAGATCCTTCTCACGCTCTGTCAGAGCTAAGAAGTAGGGAAGTAGTCCTCCAAACACCAGTAGGTGCCAGACTTCTAAGATTCTCGGCTAAGCCTGGGCAAAGAGAGGAGCGACAATGGTCCCTCTCGATTATAAGGAAAGGATATCTGATTCCTTTTACGGAAAGACCACCGTTGACAACGACTCCGAGGGAGTTGGTGGCCAGGTACAGGGATCCCATCATGAGCCTTGCTTTAACACAAGCAGTGGAACAAATGTTCGAGAAAGAGGCTATAGAGCTAGTGAGCGACCCTTGCTCAGCGGGCTTTTACAACCGCCTTTTTCTAGTTCCAAAAAGCCTCAGGAGGATGGAGACCGGTTCTGGATGTAAGCGCCCTGAATTTCTTTGTAGAAAAGAGGAAGTTCGCCATGGAGACGACATCCTCAGTGTTGGCGGCCCTTCGGCCAGGGGACTGGATGGTGTCCCTAGATCTTCAGGACGCTTACTTCCATGTGCCTATCCATCCTTCGTCGAGGAAATACCTCAGGTTCATGGTGGGAGGAAGGATATTCCAGTTCAGGGCTTTGTGCTTCGGCCTTTCAACAGCCCCTCAGGTCTTTACAGGCCTAATGAAAAATGTAGCAAGATGGCTACATTTGGAGGGAGTCAGAGTGTCCCTTTACTTGGACGACTGGCTGATCAGAGCCAAGTCGCAGAAAAGATGTTTGGAGGACCTATTACAAAAGACCCTTTTCATGGCAAGTTCTCTGGGACTTTTGGTGAAACTTTCAAAAGTCTCAGTTGATCCCCAGTCAAGATCGTATCTATCTGGGGATTCGGATGGCTTCTCTGGATTTTCGGGCTTTTCCGTCTCCAGAACGGATAGCCCGAGGGTCGGAGAAAGTCAAAAGCCTTCCTAGAGAAAGAAGTATGCACAGCGAGGGAGTGGATGAGTTTGTTGGGGACACTCTCCTCGTTGGAGCAATTCCTTTCTCTAGGAAGGTTGCACCTCAGACCTCTCCAGTTCTTTCTACATCGAAACTGGAGGTGTCGTTCGCAAAACCTAGAGTTCGCCTTCGAGATCTCAAGGGAAATCAAGAAGTGTTGTATTCCGACGCCTCGGAAACAGGTTGGGGAGCGACGCTCGGCTCAAGAGAAGTGTCAGGCACCTGGAACAAGGGACAGGTGACCTGGCACATCAACAAGAAGGAGCTGATGGCTGTTTGGCTAGCTTTGAAAGCTTTCGAGCCCCACGTCCTAGCTTCAGCAGTACAGATCAACTCGGACAACACCACGGCCCTGGCTTACATCAGGAAGCAGGGGGGGACTCACTCTTTCTCCCTGTACGAGACAGCAAAAGAACTTCTGCTGTGGGCAGAGGAAAGGAAGATTTGTCTCCTTACCAGGTTCGTACAGGGAGAAAAGAACGTCAGAGCAGACCTCCTAAGCAGGAAAGATCAAGTCCTGCCTGCAGAGTGGACTCTTCACGAGGATGTTTGCCAGGACCTGTGGAAGCTTTGGGGCAAGCCTCATATAGACCTCTTCGCCACAGCCAAGAATGCGAGGATAGCCAACTACTGCTCTCCGATATCGGACCCGAGGGCAGTGTCGATAGACGCTTTTCTACTAGATTGGAAGGGTCTAGACATGTATGCTTTTCCTCCATTCAAGATACTGGGAGAGACTAAAGAAATTTGCAGAATCGGAGGCAGCAAGGATGACGCTGGTAGCCCCGTTCTGGCCCGCACAAGTATGTTGTTCACAGAGGTACTGGAATGGTTAGTAGATCTTCCGAGAACATTACCACAGAGGATCGATCTGCTCAGACAACCCCACTTCGAGAGGTATCACAAAAACCTCCCCGCTCTAGATCTGACTGGCTTCAGACTGTCAAAACTTTGGTCAGAACGAGAGGCTTTTCTGCAAAAGTTGCAACGGCTATCGCAGCAGCAAGAAGGCCTTCTACCCTTAGAGTCTACCAATCGAAGTGGGACGTCTTTCGGCGATGGTGTAGGAACCATCACTTTTCCTCTTCCAGTACCTCTGTGACCCAAATAGCAGACTTCTTACTTTTCCTTAGGGAAGAAAGTGGATTGGCGGTATCAACCATTAAAGGCTATCGTAGCATGCTATCTGCAGTGTTTAGGCACAGAAACTTAAACATTTCAGAAGATAAGGACCTTCATGATCTATTAAGATCGTTTGAAACATCCAAGAAGGTTTCTCCAGGGGTTCCGAGTTGGAATCTGGATGTAGTGCTACGTTACCTGAGGTCCAATAAGTTCGAACCGCCTCAGTCTGCATCGTTTAGAGACCTCACGAAGAAGACAATTTTTCTCATGGCATTGGCTTCCGCAAAAGAGGGTTAGTGAAACTCCATGCACTAGAAGGAAATGTGGGATTCAGAGGAGATGCAGCTATCTGTTCGTTCCTTCCTTCGTTCTTAGCCAAGAACGAGAACCCCTCAAATCCTTGGCCTAGGAGCTTTGAAGTACAAGGATTGTCTGCATTAGTAGGCGAGGAAGCAGAGAGGTCGCTTTGCCCAGTAAGAAGTTTGAAATTCTATCTATAGAGAAAGAAAAAACTTAAGGGCAATGATGTCAACCTTTGGTGCTCTGTAAGAGATCCAAGGAGGACTCTTTTCGAAGAATGCGCTTTCTTTCTTTATCAGAAGCCTGGTGAAAGAAGCGAATGCGATATGTGATTGAAAGTCAATTCAAAGTCCTTAAGGTCAAAGCTCATGAGGTAAGAGCTATTGCCACGTCATTGACTTTTAACAAAAAATATCATATCCCTGAGTAATATTATGAAGGCAACATTCTGGCGTTGCAACTCAGTCTTTGCAAACCACTATCTGAGAGACGTCAAAGTTACGTATGAAAAGTGCTTCGGGTTAGGCCCGTACGTATCGGCGGATTCGGTGCTGGGGCAGGGAGCTGAGACATATCCTTAGTAGTATATATTTTTTCCCCTTGTTAGGTTGTAAGTTTTTGGTTGTTTGAAAGAACATGCGGGTAGGCATGTTTTTTCATTTCGTAGTCTAACAATGATTAGATTGGTTAGGTGATCGGTTTATGTTTGAGCTCCTTGCAATGATAGTGGTTAGGTTCTGTCATATAAGTGGGCGAATCCCCGTTGACAGATCCTGCTCGGATTCTATCAAGTAAGCGGATAACCAAATCCCTTTGATAGACCCAAAGAGTCTGTCAGCTGTAGGTCACGCCCTCGCTGAAGCTCTTAAGGCAACGCAGACTCATAGACAGTAACTACGAAGTCTTCTGCCTAAACAGGTAAGAACCAAGGTTGTATTTACATCCTACAACTAGTGTTGTTTTCCCCTTTTTTCCATATTTATATTGCTGTCTCTTTCCCTCCACCAAGGGTGTCAATCAGCTAAGTATATATCTGACAGGAAAGTTCATGTACAAAAATGTTATTGTTAGTATACGAATAAGGTTTTGTACATACTTACCTGGCAGATATAATACGATTGATGGCCCGCCCAGCCTCCCCTCAGGAACCTGGTTGACCAAGAAAAATTCTGGCTGTGAAAGGGAGATTGGTTCTTACAGCCGCCACCCAGCGGCGGGTAAGGTAGATCACCTGACCTACCTGTCGCGTGTGCCGCGAGTTTTGAATTCTGTCGTGACGTCAGAGAGACGTATAGCTAAGTATATATCTGCCAGGTAAGTATGTACAAAACCTTATTGTATACTAACAATAACATGTTGTTTACCTGTCTATTCAGTAAATAGCTGTCTCTTACCCATCACCAAGGGTGCCAATCAGCTAAATATATATCTGACAGGGAAGTTGAATGTACAAAAATGATATTGTTATGATACAATAAAGTTTTGTACATACTTACCTGGCAGATATATACGATTAATGGCCCACCCAGCCTCCCCTCAGGAGACAGGCGGAAGAGAAAATCTGATTAGTAAACGGGAATGGTTCCTATTCCAGCCACCCAGCGGCAGGGCGGTAGATCACCTGACCTACCTGTAGCGTGTGCCGCGAAATTCGAATTTCTGTCGGGGACGACGGAGTCTATAGCTAAGTATATATCTGACAGGGAAGTTGAATGTATGAAAAAAATACTTTTATAATGAAAGTGAAGAATGTTTCCATTTGAAAAAACAAGTGACAGGTTTGATGTAAAAATAAAGCTGAAAGAAGGGCATTTTGTGTCTCCACAGGGCTGGCCCAAAGGATTAAAATGAAATGAAGTACCAGGTCTGGACCACAGTCCAAGCACTGGGACTAAGTGATGAATGAAAACGAAATCATTAAAAATATGCAAAAAGGCACACTAAATACATCTACTCCACACTTCCAACTGTGCAATTAAAAATTAAATTTTTATGATAAAATAAAGTTTTATATGTACTTGCCAAGCAATTACATTGCTTTTAGTTTCACTCATCAGCAGCTAAAACTTTTTAATTTGCGTAGGTGACTAACTCCACCCACTTTCTGGGAAAGAGAGGAACAACTAGCAAAAGAGCTTCAATTTGTTTATACCCTTATGTTCATGTGAGGGAAGGAGGGTCGGCTCCAACTATGTAATTACTTGGTAAGTGGTATTTATAAAATGATATTGTTATGATACAATAAAGTTTTGTACATACTTAACTGGCAGATATATACTTAGCTATAGACTCCGTCGTCCCCGACAGAAATTCGAATTTCGCGGCACACGCTACAGGTAGGTCAGGTGATCTACCGGCCTGCCGCTGGGTGGCAGGAATAGGAACCATTACCGTTCTAGAACCAGATTTTCTCTGTCGCCGGTGCTAGTAACATCGTTGCTAGTTCCTCCTGACTTTGACTTTCGTGTTTCATCGCCGTTGATCTTCTAGACTGATATTTTGGTGACATATTGGATCTCTGGCCTGGCATACGCTTTTGTGGACTGTTTTTTGAATTTGGATTTGGATTTTTCTCAGAATGTGTGACTCTAGTTTTTCGTTCAGAGTGTGTGTGGATGAAAGTTGTAATGTGAGACTACCGAAAGCTTCGGTAGACCCTCACACTACTTGTAAGAGATGTAGAGGGAATGAATGCTCACAATTGAATACATGTGATGAATGTAAGAATTTAAATGAGGAATGGAAGATTCTTAACTCATATTTAAGAAAATTGGAAAGGGATAGGGCTAGAAAAGCCTCTTCCAAGAGTTTGAGTAGGTCGGTCTCTAACGACCCAGTTAGTAGTCTGGTGCCTATCTCTAATGTAATTGCTTTCTCCCATACAGCTTTACCTTCGCAATTATCCGATTCTGCAAGTTCAACATCGGAAATTGCAAATCTGAAAGCTTCCCTTTTGAAGATGGAACGCAAGTTAAAGGATTTAGAAGGTAAGCAAAGTGAAAGTGTTCCCAGTGAAGTGGAGGGTGCGTCTGATCGGCTCTGTCTCGCTCCCAGGTCTAGACCTCTTCCAAGCTCCCAAGCCCAGAGGAGAAGGAATGTCGAATGCCGCAGGGAGGTTTCAGAGAATCCCCACCGGTCAGGAGTCCCCTTGGCAGATTCTGTAGTTGCGTCCCAGACTGCCAAGGATAGCCGTTGGAAGGGCATCCTAAAACAGTGTTTTTCTTCATCCGATTCTTCTTCAAAGAAAGGATGGAGTTCGGACAAGCTGTCGAGACCTTCTAAAAGATCTTGGAAGTCGCCAGCTTTGGACTCCAGCCCGGAAGAGTTCCCGGAAGAATATCCTCCGGAAAAGAAGAGAAAGGAGATATTTTCATCAAATCCTCCTTCCCCGAGATCAGATGTGGAGAAAGAAGACGCAGCTACTAAGATCCTGAGGGAAATGCAGCAGCAGATATCTTCGTTGGTGGGAGTTTTGAAGAAGGATCCTTCCAGGAGAAAGGATCGATTCCTTCCCGTTAAGAGATCAGTCCGGTGGAAGTCTCTGACAGCTCGGACGAGGCGCCTGCCAGGCGCAAAACGCCTACGAGGCGGGAGGATTCTATAAATATACATAAATACAGAAAGGCGCAGGAGGCGCCTGAAACTCCTACTAGGCGCAAAGCGCCTGAGACTCCTGCCAGGCGCCTGGCGCCTGAGGCTCCTTCCGGGCGCCTGGCGCCTGAGGCGCATTCCAGGCGCTTGGCGCCTGGCGCCTGAAGCGCATTCGGGGCGCCTACCAGCCATGATAGACTGTCCAGGATTGATACGCCTTCCAGGCGCCAGGCGCCAGCCAGGTGCCAGGCGCCATGAACCAAGATCTCAATCTTCATCGGACATGGAGCTAGAAGCGGACCGAGAGGCTCCTCTTTGGGACTTCTCGCAGGATCAGTTTTCGCCTGACAGGGTCTCTAGACGTCGCACAGGCGGCCGTAGCCCTTGTCAGGATGTGGCTGATTCTGTGAGAGGTTTTAAACATTCAAGACCTTCTCCTGATAGGGACGGGAGTTGTCGCACAGGCGGCCGTCGTCCTTATCAGGATAGTCTTAGTGTAACTAAAGGCAAAGGGCAAGATCGGCCTTCTCCTGGCAGGGACTCAAGACGTCGCACGGTGGTCCAGGATCACGAATTCGTGGCCAAAAATCAATTTCCATTGATTGAAGGATTAATTATGTTTTTCGGTATTTCATATTCAAGTGATGTTATTGCAACAAGAGAGGACGAAGTTGCAAGTTTAAGTGGGTCATAAACTGATGGAAAAATATTGAGGTATATATTTATGAGCTTCATATTTTTTAATATGTGAAGACATTTTACCTCAAGTTAGTAGGAATACCTTTAATGACATAACTACAATACATACATGGTGACAATACATTCTGAAACTGACAATGCACATAGAAATTAATAGGTAAAGTTGTTGCAGATTTTGAAAGGTATTCCCACTGTATCCCCCAATGTATTTGCCATCTGGGCAATATTTAGTACATAAACTTTCATAATCAGCAAAAATTTCTTGCGACCAGCTGCGACCACGAGGATTACAACATAAGAAAAGGACTCGTTTATCACCCTTCTTGAAGCATCACCTATTTTCATGAGTGATCCCACTACCGAACAATCTGGAAATGGTGGTCGGGAAAGTGACAGCGATAATGATATTGCCAGTGACACTGACAGTAATGGTTGGTAACATGACTGATGATTGTGATTTTGACTGTGATTGTAAAAGTAGTATGGGACACTAAAGCACTAGTTTTTATTTCTTTTAATTATACTTGTTAATTCCTGTCATAGTCAAAATAATATCGTGATCTAGTATTTCTTTATTTTTTTTCATGAAATATCGTGCTCTTGTATTTCTTTTATTTTTTTCATGAATTGTACTTGTATATATATATAGTTTTAATATTTTTTATAATACTATAAAAATCCCTTTCTTATGACTAGTGTTATCATTTTCGTGATTTAAGAAGGTTCAATAGTACATACAAAAACTTTATGTAACGTTAGAATAAACTTTTTCTTTGTTTAATTCTGCATTTTATTAATTTGAATAGATGTTCAAGACACTGGGTTTCAAGTTAGGATCGTTTTCACCTTAGAGTTTTGTCCACGATTTGGCAATTTTGGACCACTGTGCGTCGCACAGGCGACCGTAGCCCTTGTCAGGTTAGAGTCGATATTGCTAAGAGCCCCTCACCTTGCTTAGAGAGGAGTCCTTCTCCGGTTGCGCACTCTTCTCCAAATGTCACTGCTCAAGATATGGAAGATGTTTTGGACTCGGAAGCAAATAGGGGGGCAGGTCTTTCGGACTATAAGACCTTGGCAGCCCTCTTATTGAAAGAATTTGGAGAGTCTCTGAGTCCTGCTGCCCCTCCTTCTCCTCGGTCTTTATTTTCAAGTACGAAGACTTCAAAGTCTTTCTCTTTTTTGAAGATGCAGCCTACCATCTCAATGAAGAGGGCTTTGCAGGCTTTTGGAAATTGGCTTAAATCCAAGGAGGAGGCGAGGAAGACTGTTTTTACCTGTCCCCCTTCCAGACTATCGGGAAGGAGAGGGATTTGGTACAACACGGGGGAAGCAATGGGACTTGCTCTTCCCTCTTCGGCAGACGCAGACTTCTCGACCTTGGTGGACTCGGCAAGAAGACACGCGCTTCCATCGGCTAAGACGAACTGGACTATGTCGGAAATGGACCATCTCCTCAAGGGAGTATTCCATGTCTTGGAAGTTTTCAACTTCCTAGACTGGTCCCTTGGGGCTTTGGCCAAGAAGACTCAAGACCCTGATTTCTTGGAACCCGAAGTCCTGCATAGTGTGCTCGCCTGTATGGATAAGGCGGTGCAAGATGGATCAGCGGAAGTGGCATCCCTTTTCGGGGCAGGAATTCTGAAGAAGAGGGCTGTCTTTAGCTCATTTTTGACAAAAGCAGTCTCTCCAGTCCAGAGGGCGTCTCTCTTATGCGCCCCTCTGTCTAAACAGCTGTTCCCTTCTCAGTTAGTGAGGGATATTTCTCACTCGCTGACTGAGAAGGCAACACAAGACTTGCTTGTCCAATCAGCAAAAAAGTCAAGACCAGCTGTTCCGGTCACGAAGAGGGAGCCAAGAAGTGCTCAGCAGCCCTTTTGAGGGAGCTCTTCAGGCCGAGCCCCTAGGAAGAGAGGAGTGGAAAGAAGAGGAAGGTCTTCTTCCATTAGAGTGCCGAAAAAGAATTCCAAATGAGATACCAGTCCTCCAAGCACCAGTAGGGGCCAGGCTACTGAGGTTTTCAGAAGCGTGGGCCTCGAGGCAAATAGATTCTTGGTCTCTGGAAGTACTCAAGAAAGGATATCTCATCCCCTTCAGAGACAGACCTCCATTGACGACGACACCGAGGGAGCTGTCAGCGAGGTACAAAGATCCTGCAAAAAGAGATTCCCTGTTGGGTTTAATACAGCAAATGTTGGAGAAGGAGGCCATCGAGACAGTCCAGGATCCTCACTCCCGGGGCTTTTACAATCGCCTTTTCTTAGTGCCAAAAGCTTTGGGAGGGTGGAGGCCTGTGCTGGACGTGAGTGCATTGAACCGCTTCGTGGAGAAGACAAAGTTCTCCATGGAGACTTCCAACTCGGTCCTTGCGGCTCTGCGTCCAGGAGATTGGATGGTCTCCCTCGACCTTCAGGACGCTTACTTTCACGTCCCCCTGCATCCTTCATCGAGAAAATATCTTCGATTCATGGTGCAGGGAAGGATTTACCAATTCAGGACTTTGTGCTTCGGCCTCTCGACGGCTCCTCAGGTGTTTACGGCATTGATGAGGAACGTAGCAAGATGGCTACATCTGAAGGGGGTGAGAATATCACTCTACCTAGACGACTGGCTCATAAGAGCGCAGTCAAGACAACAGTGTTTGGAGGACTTGGAAATAACTCTGGATCTAGTCAAATCTCTAGGATTGCTCGTGAACCTCGAGAAGTCGCAGACGATCCCCAGCCAGGACATTGTCTATCTGGGGATTCGGATGGATTCTCGGGGCTTTCGAGCATTTCCATCCCAAGAAAGGATTGCGAGAGGATTGGAAAAAATCTCGGCCTTCCCAGAGAAAGAGCGAAGCTCGGCGAGGGAATGGCTCAGTTTTCTGGGCACCCTTTCGTCGCTAGAGCAGTTCGTTTCTCTAGGGAGGCTGCACATGAGACCCCTGCAGTTCTACCTGAGGAGAATGTGGAACAGGAAGACAGGAGAACTGGCAGATTCCTTTCCTCTACAGGAAAGCATCAAGAGCCACTTGCGATGGTGGTTAGAACCTCTGAAAAAGAACGAGGGAGTGTCCTTGTCTCTGCAAAACCCTCGCCTAGTGTTGTTCTCCGACGCCTCGGAAACAGGATGGGGAGCAACCACTGGTTCCATGTAACGTAAAAACACCATACAAACAAACAAAGAACAGATGCCCTGGCATATAAATGCGAAAGAGCTTATAGCCATTCATTTGGCTCTGAGGCATTTCGAAGAGGATGTCAGAGGCGTGGTGGTCCAGGTCAACTCGGACAACACCACGGCTCTGGCATATATCAGAAAGCAGGGGGGGACACACTCTTTCTCCCTTTACGAGTTGGCAAGGGCTCTATTAATCTGGGCGGAGGAACGAAAGAAGTACTCTTGACAAGATTCGTTCAAGGAGGAAGGAATATAAGGGCAGACAGATTGAGCAGGAAGAACCAGGTCCTTCCAACAGAATGGACCCTTCATTCAGAAGTCTGCCAGAAACTGTTGTCTCTATGGGGGAAACCTCAAGTAGATCTGTTTGCAACGTTCCTCTCCAGAAGGATGGAGAACTTCTGCTCGTTAGGGGAGGATCCCAGAGCCCTAGCAGTCGATGCCCTGCTCATGGATTGGACGGGCATAGATGCATACGTTTTTCCCCCGTTCAAGATACTGGGGGAAGTGATAAGGAAGTTCGTGTCCCCGCAAGGAACGAGGATGACGTTAATCGCTCCCTTTTGGCCCGCTCGAGAATGGTTCACAGAGGTACTGGAATGGACGGTGGACTTCCCCAGATCTCTTCCCGAAAGGACAGATCTGCTCAGACAACCCCACTTCGAGAGGTATCACAAAAACATCCACGCTCTCGCCCTGACTGCCTTTCGACTATCGAAAGATTGGTCAGAGCGAGAGGCTTTTCTCGCAAAGCTGCAAAAGCAATTGCGAGAGCACGAAGATCCTGTACCATGCGGATCTACCAATCGAAGTGGGAAGTCTTCCGTAGATGGTGCAAGGCGAAGCTGTCCTCCTCCGATACCTCTGTGACCGAAATTGCCGATTTCCTGTTATATTCGAGAGAAGAATCTTAATTAGCAGTATCTACAATAAAGGGGTATAGGAGCATGTTATCCGCTGTGTTCAGGAACAGGGGCCTGAACATAGAGGATAACAAAGACCTTCATGATTTGATTCGATCATTTGAAACTTCAAAATCGAGGACTTCACTTACCCCTAGCTGGAACCTAGACGTGGTTCATAAATACCTCACATCAGAGAAGTTCGAGCCTCCTAATCAAGCATCCTTCAGAGACATTACGAGGAAGTGTATTTTTCTAATGGCTCTCGCTACTGCCAAAAGAGTCAGCGAATTGCAGGCTCTAGACTTGAGAGTGGGCTTTAGGGGAGACTCTGCAGTGGTATCTTTCCGGCCTTTGTTTTTAGCAAAGAATGAAAATCCTTCAAGACCTTGGCCCAGGAGTTTTGAAGTTAAAGGGCTTTCTCAACTTGTGGGAAAGGAACTTGAGAGATCATTATGTCCTGTGAGATCCTTAAAATTTTACTTGCAGAAGAAGAAACAGCTGCAAGGTTGCAATCAGAGTCTCTGGTGTGCGGTTAAGGACCCGAAGAGACCAATGTCCAAAAATGCCTTAGCCTTTTTTGTCAGAAATGTGATAACTGAGGCACACATGAAATGCAAAAGTGAATCCTTTGCAGCATTGAGAGTGAAAGCGCACAAGGTACGTGCAGTTGCTACATGGATATCGTTCAACAAGAACATGTCGATGAAAAACATCTTAGCAGCTACGTACTGGAGGTGCAACTCAGTGTTTGCCTCCCATTATTTAAAAGATGTAAGGGTAACATACGAGAAATGCTTCTCTCTGGGTCCATATGTATCAGCGGATACAGTGCTGGGTGAAGGAGATAAGACTGATCCTTAATTTTTTTTTTCTTTAATTTTTGTATAATTTTAATTTCAAAATAGTTTGGTGTTGAATTTTAAGGTTGTTTGAAAGGTGGTTGGGGATAACTCCTTTCAATCTTAGTACTAATCCACGGTTAGGATCGGGTGATCGGGATCAGTGTTGTACTCCTTTGTTATGCCATTAGGCATAGGTGTATTGTCATGTTGAGTAAGTGGATAAGACCCCATCGACAGTCCTCACAAGAGCTCTTAGCCATAGGTCACACCCTCACTGAGGCTCTTGAGGCGAAGCAGACTTCTAAGCAGTAGCTATGAAATCTTACGCCAAAACAGGTAGGAACCAGGGTATTTTTATTTTTTATTACCTACAACGTATGTTGTTTACCTGTCTAATCAGTAATTAGCTGTCTCTTACCCTCCGCCAAAGGTGCCAATCAGCTAAGCATATATCTGACAGGGAAGTTGAATGTATGAAAATGATATTGTTATTGTACAATAAAGTTTCATACATACTTACCTGGCAGATATATACTTAGCTATAGACTCCGTCGTCCCCGACAGAAATTCGAATTTCGCGGCACACGCTACAAGTAGGTCAGGTGATCTACCGGCCTGCCGCTGGGTGGCAGGAATAGGAACCATTACCGTTCTAGAACCAGATTTTCTCTTCCACCTGTCTCCTGAGGGGAGGCTGGGTGGGCCATTTAATCCTATATATCTGCCAGGTAAGTATGTATGAAACTTTATTGTACAATAACAATATCATTATTATTCTCAATAACTTACCCTCTATATCTTACATAATCAACCCCTTCCACATAAACTTAACCAGGGAACATATATACCACACACAGATACACAACTTTAACCCTTTACTTTTAAACTTTTTCTATAACTGTTTCATAGAAAACACTTGATCCACGTTTATCCTCTTTTTTGGCTAAAAGCATACTACTCAATGAATAGAATTTAAACTTTATCATTAATGAAAACAGAATCTATCAGGCTTAACCTGAACCTGATGTAACCCGGGGACTGCCTGTAAATTTTAGAATACTGTATTTTTATTTCTTTGTGTTCTCATATTGGGTTCAAAGCTCCAGTCCATGTAGCTGGCTGGTAGTATTTTATAAGAAAAACTGTGCTATTTCCTTTTGTTACTGAATACATGTTTCTTATTTTATTTTTTCAGGTGGCAGCCCAAAGTGATTGTGGGGTCTGGGTAGTGTCAGTTGACTCCCATCTCACCTACTCTCCAACTCTTAAGTCACCAAAAACATCTGGTCTAAATGGGGCATTAATCTGCAGTGTCAGTTCACATGTAGAACATGCGCAACATCATGGTGTAGTGTTTTCACATACAGATACCGTCGAAAAAATTCAATACAGGACACCATATGAACAGTTAAGTAAGTAATCTTGAAATAAGGTATAGCTGACAACCTCCATGCACTAAAGCTCCTCACGACACCTTATGTACCCAGTTTTCTGTCCAGCAAATCATGATCTCTGTTGACCTTGCTCTTCAGTTCAAAATGTTCATTGCTTATTCAAATTTAGTGACAGAAGTAGTTTTTTAAGGTATATTTGGTGAAGGATGATAGTTTAAGGTATATTTCTTGTTTAAACTATTAAAATAGGCAGTTATAACCATTTTAGTTTAAAGTATAGATTTGGTGTTTTAACTATTAAATAAGCATTTATAAGCATTGTTAGAGGGGTGAACTATTAAAATAGGCAGTTAGTATAAGCATTTTGAGACGGGTATACTGACTTATTGCCAATTTCAGCTTATTGCAGGTTGTCGTGGGCCCTAATCCTGTGAATACTGTGGGTTGACTGTATATATTTTAGATATTTTTTTATATAAATCTCCCATTAAACTTATTTGAATAATGATCCTTTTAATTTCTTATTTAATTTTATTACGGCGTTAATAAGGTAGGTGTTTTGTCACCAGCTTAAATAGCTGTAAATCAATAAATCAACCTTAAGAGTCTTGATTCACTGCCCATACAACCCCTTGAGAGAGCTGTCAGACAGGGCTCTGATCCTAAAGACTCAGTGAATATAGTAGGTGAACTTCATGACCTGTCCTAGGATGTTAAGCACTAGAGGGGACAGGGATGTGCCTCCCTCAAATTTGCCCTGGATTTCATAGTGCAGATGCAGAATCCATCAGTCTCTGATGTTAGGTTTGAATCCTTTTTGATCCCATCCATAGAGGATTTTGTAGATAGTGGTATGGATGAGATGCAACTGTGTCCTGTTAGGGTGCTGCAGTGTTATCTTAAGAGAACTTGACATCTCAGGCCCACGTGTCAACACCTCTTCCTTAGTACCAGCAAGACCAAAAAAGAGGTGTCCAAGGACATGATCTCTTTCTGGATAAAAGGTATGGTTGTATGAGAGCTCATGAGATCAGGAGCATCGCCCCAACACTGGCATTCTGAAAGAATCTGTTGGTCTTATGTTGGGGGGGAGGGGTTGGAGGTGTGTGGTCACATCAGGCTTCATTCACTTCCTTTTACCTATGGGACAATGCCCTCAAACCCTTGGACACTTTTTCCTTAGTTCCTGTCGTGGCTTCACGGCAAGTTGTGTAGTTTGCCCAACTTCTCTAATGGGACAGTGTAGGGGTTTTTGATATGGACACAATTGGGGCAGTATGATGGGAAAAGCTTTGGAGGTTGTTAAATGTAACTCTGATTTTCCCAAGCTTAATTTATTTCCTTAAAATTACAATGACCATAACAAAAGCCTTAATTTGATAAACATATCCACCTATACCTATTGCAGCCGAACTTGATATACTTTAGTTCCTCAAAACTTATCCTAGATTTCTTTTCCCCAACTATCAAAAGAACCTTAACCTAATTAAAGAACCCTAATCTAACTTCTTAACTCTTAATTACAATCCTCCCATCGTAATACTAACAAAAGAATCCCCTCCGATACTCAAGTTTTCCATGAACTATGGTGTTTGAGACTTCTTCAGATTGAACGTCTGCTTGCTCATCATTAATCAGTACATATGAAGTTGTCAATATCCTTTATCCTAGTATTTTGTTTCTTTCAAACTTCTGTCAAATTATTTGCGGGTAGTGTGTCGAGATCATTGTATCAACATCTGCACCTTTTATTCTTTCAGCAAACACTACAGCCACAAGGTAGGCCAACAAAAACTCCAACACAGACTTTTTATCACAGTTTCTGTCAGTAGATAACTACTGTAATGGAGGAACAGGAAGAAGAGCGGCCTGACCAAGTGTTTTTGGTTCTTTTCTGGAATCTAGCAGCTTCATGTTCTCTACCTATGTTCCCTAGTAGGGGCTGTATCCCTTCCTCTATTTTTAGCTACTCTTCTGTCTTATGGGATTTCTTTCTATCAGGTGAGGTTGAAAGGGAGCAAGTCACTCTACCCTGACAACTCATCAGCTGTAAGTAAAAAAAGAAAAACACAAACATGAATTATAAAATAACTAACCTCAAGAAACACACACAAGCAAACAAATATTTAAAACAAATAAAAAGAAAAAATCAAACACATTTAGCCTACTACAACAGGTTGCATCTCATCTAAGGTTTTTGGTTACCAAAAGAGTGTATGAGTGACTGGTGTCTCCCGTTCTCTCACGTAAGACAGAGAGTCAGGATCCTAGGTGGGTACGTGCTGTACAGACATGGAATGCAAGTAAGGTACTTGACTGAGCACAATTTCTTAATTTTCTCATTATTTGAATTTGAATGGATGCAGATCCTCTGACTCTTTTGGCAAGGGCAGAGTGGAACAGACAGGTAAACAAACCAATTTGTTTTTATAGTCTTTTTATTGTCTCTGTCACAGGTGTTTTTTCTGTTGTTATGAGGTGATGTCGCAAACTCATTACTTAATGCCATGAACTCTAGCAGCTGCAATTATTGTGGCAGTATCAAAGCTAACAAGTGAGCAAGCAAAGGTTCCCACAGCTACGTGAATCATACCGGCACTCAATAAGACCCTCGGCCACACTTTCCACTTTACATTACATTTATTGACAGAACAGTTGCTTGAATGATAATTACTGACACAAATTTCACACACTCTTACTCATCAGTTATGACTGTCTTCAAGGTGAGAATCTGTGTTGCCCAGTCGGTACAGCCGCCGAGACGCAACAACCGCCAGAAATCACAGCACAGAACAACCCAACAAGTACTACAACCACACAACAACTCAACAACACAACAAATCACTGTGCAGACGAATACAACAACATCAAAACAACAACACTACAAGTCCATACACAACCACTTACAAACTACATCACAAAACCACGACAACTCACCAACAACAACACTCAACAACTCAAAACTACAACAGCTCACATACAACAACACAGGAACTCACAAGCTCAACAATCTTCCAATGCACAAGCACAATAAACTTCAGCAATATAGGCACAACAAACTGCTAACATACAATCTCACCAGCAAATCAAAACAACTTCAGAAAACACACAATATAACTGACCATCCACTGCCAAGACCACTATCCGGGAAAATCAATTGTCCATCACAGACTCCGATCATAGACTGCCTACCACCTGCCCCGGCAACCGAATCCATGCACGAGCCCAACCACCTCCCAACGACCCATCCACCAATTATGTTCTTTCTCTCTCTCTTAAGCTCGCTCACTCACACTCTTCAGAAAAACACATACACTTACATACTATCATACAGCAACATGAAACACAACATTAAACATATGAAAACATTTAAACTCAATTATTCCCGACAACTACAAACAACCCAGCGACGCTCTCTCTCTCTCTCGTCTCTCTCTCGTCCTTCTTTCTCTCCTTCATCTCTCTCTCTCTCTCTCTCTCGTCTCCTTCTCCTCTCTCTCTCTCGAATCAAACCCTCTCTCTCTCTCTCTCTCTCACAACCCTCGAAGACGTCAAATGTAACTACCATAATGTCACAAATGTTTGGCATGCTAGAGGCACTGGATCCATTCCTCTGCTTCTGTGGGCCAGGAAGGTAACATCCCAGGTTGGACTAACCTACCAGTCGGTTTAGATAGTACCTAAATTCCTCCCACCAGTGGGTAAGCTTCTATGTAAAGATCAAAGGTTTGTATTTACGTAGGAACCAATAGCAAATTTAAAAGTAATTTGTATTTTTCATAATATACAGACTTTTAATGACCCACCCTAGCCACCCCTTTCTCTGGTACCTGGGCTGGAAGGCAAAGTGGAGCGCAGACTGACAGGTGGGTGGGACTTTCTCTTGCCCGTTGGTAGTGAACTACCTTGTCAATAAAGTTTAATTGGTCTTTCCAGCTTGCTTTCACAAGTAAAATCCCAGTGTAAAGAACTTCAGATTTGTATGAAAGGAAAAATACAAAATTATATGTATTTGAAAGAATTACTTGTTTAGGGCAAAAAAAAAGGCTATATTTTCAGATTCTCCATTAGATTTAAAACCTGTGAAAATGACAAGCTGGGTGCTTATGACAAAGGTAATTTAGTGCACCTAGGCCTTGAAGTTTGTGGTCATATACTAAAAATCTTGATGGATAGCATTCAGGTCTGTTGGCCACGAAGATATGAATTACTTTAACCAGCAGTCTTTTGAAATTTTACATCCTAGAGCTAATTATGAGGAATTTGTTTTATTTTTCAGAGGAAACTTTTCCAACTAATTATGCTCCAGTCATATCAGGATTAGTCTTTCTGAGTGCTTCCTTGACGGAACGACTGCTTGGACTACACATGCTGACTCCATTAGATCGCTGTACATACTATGGTACAGACAGTGGCATTCCTCCACTACAGGTCAGTATGTAACTTGCAGAGAACCAAATATAAAATGTATTATCTACAGTTAAATGTGATGGTCCTAAAACATAATGAAATATAAATTTAATAGGGTTTGAGAATTTGGTTTAGCAAAGGGACTATTGCTAATGTGGCAGCTTATTGCTTAAATTAATTTTGCTTGCCCTTACCTTATAGGTTGTGATGTACGTAATTGAATGAGATCCAAAAGATTGTGTACCACAAACTAATAGTTTTATTATATACAGTTCAAAGTATGCAAATTAGTTGAGTTTATGCTCATTATGTTATGTTTACTACTGCACCATATCAATAGCATTGTCAACTGGGAAGTGAGAGGGTTATCAAAGGAGTGGACTCTTATATTAATACTAAATGAATTGATAAGAAGTTGATTTTTTAAAGTGATATAAAAAGGAAATTTTATGATATATACAGCATGCTCTCTGAATTTATCACTAAGTATTATACATTACTAGTAATGTATTTTATCAAGCTCTCCAGAAAAATACCAGAAAAGTTGAACAGTGTTTTTAGTTATAGCTTACAGTCTGTATTTAATTAATTTGACCAGTGATTTTAGGAGTTAAATAATCAAATGACTCCTGCTTCCTTGACTGGTGGCCAGTTTCAGCCATTTTGTAATAAATGCTTGATTTTTTTGTCTTTAAGGCATTAGTGTTTTGAATGCTTTGGAGAATTGAGAATTCTTATGCTCTCAGGTTTAATTTTACCCAGTTCTCTAGGAATATTATCTTGGTTACAACTAAAATGTGGAAAAGTTTACCTAGGGCATGTGTAATCCAAGCACTCAGTGGTATGATTGGTATGGTATTAGTGTCCCACCTTGGTGGTTGCGGGTTCGATTCTCAGCCATTCCATTGTGGAGTGAGAGATGTGTATTTCTGGTGATAGAAGTTCACACTCTCGACATGGTTCGGAAGTCATGTAAAGCCATTGGTCCCATTGCTGAATAACCACTGGTTCCATGCAACGTAAAAGCACCATACAAACAAACAAACAAACAATTGTGGAATCTTCTGATCTTCAAATGTTTAAGGGAGGAGCAAATTCATTCCTGCTGTCTGCTGTTGATGTCTCCTGAATTTCAAGTCTATCGGTTTTGTTTTAACGGCAGTCTCCGGTTATTGGCGGGGGTTCCGTTCTCGCCAGGGTGCTGATAAGCAAAAACCGCCATTAACTGAACCTCGGTGATTTATGGCGCCTATAACCAGTTAATGGCGCTGATGACTGGTTAATTGTGCCTCTGATAGGTAGGTTATGGTGCCGTAACTCTATTATCAGTGCCGTATGGCGCCTCTAACCAAAACTCAGGGCATTATGGCGCCATAAAGCACTGATTTTAGGGGGCTAGCCAAGCGCCATAAAACTGGATCGCCATTAACCGAGTCCGCCAACACTGGGGACTGCCTGTATTTGATACTCACCTAAATTGGAAATCTCATATAACATATGTGAAATCAAAATGTAAAAGAGCTTTAAATCTAATTAAAAAACTATCCAGCACTATTAAGGAAGCCAATTGACATACTATTACTGTACTGCATAAAGCAACAGTGCTGTCTGTCATTGATTATGGAAGTGGAATATATGGCTCAGCATCAGAGGCAACACTGAAAATGTCTGACCCAGTTCACAATTAAGGCCTTAGAATGTGTTCAGGAACCTTTAGATTATCACCAACCTAATCTTTACAAGGTGAATGTGGTAAACTGCCCCACTCTCCATATAGAATTAATCACAATGTAAAGTGCACTAAAAATTCAAACAATCACCAGCCAAAAAATTATTTGAATTAAGAGATGTATATGTATTTATTAACAGTCACCCACCACCTTTCCTAGTTAGAGCTAGAAGATTGTTAGTCTCTGAATATAAATATACAGTTACCGTCAATAGTAAAATTACCTCCTCCTTGGACTATGAATAAAACTAGAATGTGTACACACTTAAAATATATATAAAAAAGTTACTCTGTCCCAGAACACCATAGGCAACACATAGTAGAACATATAAGTTGAAAGGGTCCACATTATGCAATATACACAGATGGATCTAAGTCACAATACAGTCGATCCTTGCTTAATCACAGTTCAGGATTCGCTACTCCACCTATTTGCAGATTTTTCTGTGGGACTTATGATTGAGTCATTCATGAAAAATTTGGTAATTTGTGAATTTTGTTGTAGAAAAATATTCACTTATTATTGTAATTTCATGACTAAATACATTTTTATGGTAAAAAATTATGTACTAATTTTCAAATACAGTAGTACCTCAGACTTCGAACTTAATCCATTCCAGAAGGCTGGTCGAAATGCAATTTGTTCGAAATATGAAACAAGTATCCCCATAAGAAATAAAGGGAATCAGGATAATACATTCCAGCCAACCCAAAAAGTCCCTCTTTTAAGTTTTTTGTCTATTTCTGGGTTCGACCTATGTTCGCCGGTGAAAAGTTTCTGTAGCTCACTTTTCTAAGTATAAATAGATTCTAAATATGCCAGAGAAAAAAGCTAGCATGGTGTGCTGAGGTTACTACCCTTGCGCGAGCACCCCAAGGGTGTTGGGTATAAAGTATAAGGCGAGTGGAAGCCACTATTCACAGGTCTTCTGCCAATTAGAGGATTCCTTTCCATAATCCCTCTCCTGGGAAGAGCCATTGCAAAGGCCTCTCCTCCCCCTTGCTCCTGCTACTACTACCCGATCCGCGCACCATCTGCATTCCTATACTTAGACTTCAGAACCAGTACACGCTTTTCTTGTGATTCCCGTAATTTCGGCAATTTTAGTGATGGCATCTGCAGAACTTCCTTCTTCTTCTAAGTTGAGTAGTTCCCAATTTGGTTTTGTTTTGTAAACCTTAGGGACAGTTTGGCAGGGCTTCCCCAAATTCGGCCTTCAGCCCCTTAGAAATGCATTGGGGGCCGTCGGCGTGTCAGCTATTTCAGGAGCATTATCAGAACGCATTAATTTCCTTTTAAATATAATATAGAAAAAAAAAGAAAAAAAAAATTATTAATAATCATCAAACGTATCTTATATTATGTGTTTATCTAATATTTGAGTAGAATTGGTTCGTAGAGAGGCCTAACACGCTCTTGACGTACTCTGGGGTTAAGCACAGGTTTTTTAAAGAAAGGTGGTTTAAGTTTAGACCCCCCCCCCTCCCCCAGCTACCCAAGAGCGTGTTGGTGCCTATCTCGGTGTAATATCAATATATTATTCATGTAAAATTGGTAATTTCATGACTAAATACATTTTTATGGTAAAAAATTATGTACTAATTTTCAAATACAGGCGGCCCGCGGTTAACGGCGCAATCACTCAACGGCGAATCGGTTTTACGGCGGTCGTCAAAAATATTCATTAAAAAAATAAGGCATTTTAAAGGTATCTTTACGGCACAAATTTCAGTTAACAGCGCCGCTAGCGCCGTTGTCTAACGAGTCCATACATTTGTAGAAATGCCGTTCAGACCATAAAGGTTATGCAAATTATATTAACAAATTTTATGGAGAGTTATTACGTATGTATTAGGGTAAAATATATGCCTCTGACACTGTTCTATGCCGAAAATATCGAGTTACATAAGTGCTAATTTAGCTATGGATGTGTCGATTCATAAATGTTCATGCTTTTGTTTAAAATGTGTATGAAAATGTATTACGTGAAAGGCATTTTTATTTCTGTACAGAAATATGATACAAAGGCAGCTTTTGAAACTGCCCTTCACGTTATCAAATACGATATTTTTTCATGTTCTTTCTTGTAAGCCGCCGCCTGCCGCTCTTCCGAAAATATCGATTTAAAAAAAGTGCAAATTAGCTTTCGATGTGTCGATTTTATAAATGTTTATGCTTTTATATTTAAAATGTGTATGAAATTGTATTACGAATAGGGTATTTTTATTTCTGTGCAGAAATATAATAAACAGGCAGCTTTTGAAACTCCCCTTCAAGTTATCAACTACGTTGTTTTTTTTCAAGTTCGTTCTTGTATGCCGCCGTCTGCCGCTCTTCCGAAAATATCGAGTTACATAAGTGCAAATTTAGCTATGGATGTGTCGATTCATAAATGTTCATGCCTTTGTTTAAAATGTGTATGAAAATGTATTACGTGAAAGGCATTTTTATTTCTGTACAGAAATATGATAAAAAGGCAGCTTTTGAAACTGCCCTTCACGTTATCAAATACAATATTTTTTCATGTTCTTTCTTGTAAGCCGCCGCCTGCCGCTCTTCCGAAAATATCGATTTAACAAAAAGAAGTGCAAATTAGCGATCGATGTGTCGATTTTATAAATGTTTATGCTTTTATGATTAAAATGTGTATGAAAATGTATTACGAATAGGGTATTTTTATTTCTGTGCAGAAATATGATAAACAGGCAGCTTTTGAAACTCCCCTTCAAGTTATCAACTACGTTGTTTTTTTTTCAAGTTCGTTCGTTCTTGTATGCCGCCGTCTGCCGCTCTTCCGAAAATATCGAGATAAAAAGAGTGCAAATTTAGCGATCGATGTGTCAATTATTCAAATGTTTATGCTTTTATGTTTAAAATGTGTATGAAAATATATTACGTAAAGGTATTTTCATTTTTGTACAGAAATAAGATACAAATTAAGGCAGCCTTTGTAACTACGCTCTACGTTGTCAGGGGATGGTTTTTCATGTTCGTTCTTGTCCGCCAGTTCCGAAAAATGCATTGTGTTATTTTATTAATTATGCATCTTTTCCATAAATTCTTTAAAAAGTTATACATTATTTCACTGTATCCAAGAATATTGTATGTATTCTCATATTATTGTATTTTAAAATACTACGGCAAACTTAAGCCCGTATTCCGCGGAGCGGCCAATGTTGTGGTTTGAAATCAGCTGATGAATACGCGTTTGTTTCACCATAACGCAATTCTGAGCGAATGCTCTTGATTCTAGTTAGCATAAACGAATATCTATATACTTGACTTATATGAGACAAAGTTATTTTTCCTTATACAGCGTGTTTTTAGGTGGAAATATTTATTGAATATGTCTCGTTGTGAATGTGAACTACTATTTTTTTCGTCAACAGATTACGTTGGCGGCATGTTTATTACGTAAAAAATTACGTGATTCCGTTTGCAATAATCCTTTATATCATCGTAATACGAACTTTACGTTATTTATCTTATATCGGCGTGAAACCAACAGTAAAATGTGTTCTTTCAAGCACAGTAGTTTTGATTAAAATGATTTTATCCCAATTTTATCTACAGTTGTGTGTGATGGCAGACGTTTACTGCAGTTTTATCCTTGTTGCCGATGTACGATAATAGTCATTAGCAGCTTGAACGGTTTTCTCAGCTTCAGTTATAACTTTAACGGTATATTTCCCGGTTGATCTTTAATCTATATTGATCTCTGATCTATAGCGAATAAAGTTATTACATTAAGATATCTCAGTTCTATTCTATACATAACGCCATTTATAACAAATACGGCAATGTTGCACTGTAGTACGATGATCGAAATACAAGCCAAACAGATGTTATCCAGTTCGGTTGTACTTAGAAAAAAAAAGTCGTTTCTCGTTCGGTTGTTCATGGCTGTACACGTTCACGCAACGAGTATAACGTTAAAACCACAGTTTCATCATTCTCTTTTGCTGTTATTGAACTTATGTAACTAGAAGATGGATAAAGTTAGGCCATTGTAATTTGATCTCTCATAAAATCGGACTATCGTAAGACTAATGATCATAACCTGAACACTACAGCTACCTGTACACTGTATAAACTATATAATATCTTTACATACTCTAGACACCCACATGTCCTGTACAGTAAATTCTATAGTACTATACTGCATAAATATAATATTACTTATTGCGCTGTTGTGGGATTACGGCGCCTTTGACTGCTCTAGAGTTTCGAAAGATGTTGTGCGGCGGCCGTAGGCTTTAAAATCGCTCAACGTCGAAAATCGCTTGGCGTCGGTGGCCAGGAACGGAACCCCTGCCGCTAACCGAGGGCCGCCTGTACAGTAGTACCTCAGACTTCGAACTTAATCCATTCCAGAAGGCTGGTCGAAATGCAATTTGTTCGAAATATGAAACAAGTATCCCCATAAGAAATAAAGGGAATCAGGATAATACATTCCAGCCAACCCAAAAAGTCCCTCTTTCAAGTTTTTTGTCTATTTCTGGGTTCGACCTGTGTTCGCCGGTGAAAAGTTTCTGTAGCTCACTTTTCTAAGTATTAATAGATTCTAAATATGCCAGAGAAAAAAGCTAGCATGGTGTGCTGAGGTTACTACCCTCGCGCGAGCACCCCAAGGGTGTTGGGTATAAAGTATAAGGCGAGTGGAAGCCACTATTCACAGGTCTTCTGCCAATTAGAGGATTCCTTTCCATAATCCCTCTCCTGGGAAGAGCCATTGCAAAGGCCTCTCCTCCCCCTTGCTCCTGCTACTACTACCCGATCCGCGCACCATCTGCATTCCTATACTTAGACTTCAGAACCAGTACACGCTTTTCTTGTGATTCCCGTAATTTCGGCAATTTTAGTGATGGCATCTGCAGAACTTCCTCCTTCTTCTAAGTTGAGTATTCCAATTTGTGTTTTTGTAACTTAGACAGTTGCAGGGCTTCCCAAATTGGCCTTCGGCCCCTTAGAAATGTATTAGGGGGCCGTCGGCGTGTCAGCTATTTCAGGAGCATTATCAGAACGCATTAATTTCCTTTTAAATATAATATAGAAAAAAAAAGAAACAAAAATTATTAATAATCATCAAACGTATCTTATATTATGTGTTTATCTAATATTTGAGTAGAATTGGTTCGTAGAGAGGCCTAACACGCTCTTGACGTACTCTGGGGTTAAGCACGGGTTTTTTAAAGAAAGGTGGTTTAAGTTTAGACCCCCCCCTCCCCCAGCTTCCCAAGAGCGTGTTGGTGCCTATCTCGGTGTAATATCAATATATTATTCATGTAAAATTGGTAGACTAGTAGCCTATGGCAGTTATCAAGGGACAAGAGAGAGAAAGCCTTCTTCCTCCCTCTCCCAATATGACTCTGCATGATTTACTGTTTAGTACGAACCAAATAGATGTAAAATATACAAGTAGATTTATTACCACTGATGAGGTTGGAAGAGTTGCTTCCCCCCCCCCCCCCCCCCCCCCCAGCCTAACCGGCCAAGCCTAGCAGACTTGGAAGGTAGGCTAGGTGTATCAAACCCTGTACCCTTTATGCCTCTCACCCTGCTGGCGCTATAGTGCTAGAGGGGAGGATATCAAGGATAGAAAACCCCTCTATCCTTTTACATTGTTGGACCTATCCTCCCTGCCGATCTGAATCGAAAAAATTTGATTTTAGTAGGCTTGGTCGAGGGCTAATGTTTACATTATGATGTCTTAGAGGAGATTTGGCCTAACGGTCCGGTTCCGTAGTGATCTCGGAAGGTTAGGCTAGATCCATACTGGGTAGTCTCCGTAACCTTAGTTACAACTCTTCCTTGATACCTCATTATTAAATTTAGATAGTATTATAATTATTATTATGATATTTTGTCTATATAAGTGGTCTAGTTGTTTTCGGCTTGGCCTAGCCTCCTTTAATACAACTTTAGTTGTAGGCATGTCCCCCTGGTCGAGAGTGATCACCGATCGGTTGTGGTACCAACCACGACAGGCCACAGGCCCAGTCGGACTACCACCCCTACAGTGGTAGGCTACGCAACCTCCAATAGGTGTCCATCTCTGACCGGGTCGATGGCCAAGCGATCACGACCGACCACCCCACCCCCCCTCCCCCACTACCTAGCTCGGCTCTGCCAACTCTGGTAACTCGCGGTGCTAGTAGTCTTATCGATGAACAGCCGCTCGAGTTTTACTTAAGTGGGAAAGAGAGGAGGGCAAGGGGGGGAAAGGGGAGGGGTTTACTAATTCTATATGTAACCCCGTGTCTTTGAGTGCATAGATACGCCGGCATAGCAGTCTAGTACCGCTCCAGCCGGCGGCTATCGCACCATCTGCTACGAGTTGGTGTCCCTGCTAACGGGTGAGCAGGTAAGTATCTTTGCTACATCATCGATATGAAAATTCTGTTATAATAACTTGAGAAGTTTTTACAAATATTATTCCTGGAGTGGAATATTAATTTGACCCCCTCTCTGACAGACTGCCGACGATGCCCGCCATGACGCCAGGGTGGCCCTAAGAGGCCGGGTCTCCGGGTTCGGTAGGAACGCGCCGGCGGGACAGCCGTACGTGTTGGACGCAAGTCTGGGCTCCCTTCTGTTCAGGGGGTCCCTAGCTTCATCTGTCCCAGCGCAGGTTGCCGCCTCTATCATCCAGGCCATCCGCACGGAGATGACGCCCCTTCCGGAGGAGCAGGAGGATTTGATGGCGGACGAGGTGGCGGCCATCAGTATCCACCGGGAACCCATGGCTACCGAGGAGGAGGTAAGTGGGGAGGTAAGTGAGGCAGGGATTCTCCTAAGTCCCATTCCTTCTTCTTCCTTTTCTTTCCTGGGCTTCTCTAAGTCCACCCCTACTTGGGAAGGATCATTCTCGGTCATTCCCAAGGTTAAAGCAGTTAAACCGAAATCCCTTCCAAAGAGATCTAAACCAGCTCCGTCAGCAGCGACTGAGCCATCTCCGGCCCCTAGGCCATCAACTTCATCTGGCAAGTCGCATGCTGCCAAGGATTCTCTCCCCCCCAAGGGGTCGAGAGCCAAGTCCGCCAGATCCAAGGCGATGGAGTCTGGTTTCGATCATGAGATGCTCGCTAACCTTCTATTGTCGAAGGTTAGGGAAGCAGTTGATGAGAGGTTTGAGTCATTACGACTCGTCTCGGGCTCTGACATCTCCGGCCAGGTTATAACATCTTTGGTGGCAGAGAGGATCAAGCCCCTGGAGGACATGATGACCGGATTTCTCCACTCCGGATCCCCGGCGCTGGCTATGACAGTGCCAGATGCATCAAAGCTGCCGCCATTTGATAAAAACAACCCATGGCGGTTAGCTTTACATGTCCCATTTTCAGATGGGAAGCTAACTATCGAAGGGTGCGGAACCCGGCTGTTGGAAGACTTTGAGCTCTTCCTGCCAGGTCTCCAATCCTTTCCAGGATTTGTCAGACTAGCAAAACATGCGCTAGTCAGAGTAGACAAGGTTCTGAAGGAGACAGTGATCTTCCCTAGGGACCAAGCCCAGGCTGCTTGGGTTCGCACCCTCACCGAATGGGAATGCGTCAACACTAAGTTGACGCCCCACAAGGGAACTTTCACCATGTTTGTGACCCCAGATAATGTTCTGTCACCCTGTACAGACAAGGTAGCGGAACTAACCCTACAGGCATCAGCAGAGGATAAACCCCTACCAGGACTGAAGGAGACAGAGGCTACTTCTCTTCTCTTTCCGGCAGGTAGGGAGTTCTGGGACGAAGCCCCAGTCACGTTTACGACAGGTAAACTGGACCCGGATTGCGCTTCCACTTTTCCGAGAGGCTGCCTAAAATTCCGGACCATTTGATCAAGGCAGAATTTGAGGCACGATCTAGGCTGGGAAGATCTATCAACTCCGTCACTACGGCGGAGTTATTAGCCACTACTTACCGTGAGGAACAGGTGTTCCAGGTCCTGACGAAAGGTCTATTACAGACCTTCCAGTCAGACCTCTATGACTTTGCAACAGCGAGACGAGCTTGTAGGAAGTATGTCCTGGCGGGTGCCTCTATAAGGCATGAACCCAATAGGCTAATAAAAGCCTCAATATGGGGAGAGAACTTGTTCCCGGAAGACGAAGTTACCAATGTCTCTCGGGAGGCAGCCAGAGCCAACCAAAGCCTGCGGGTCCGTTGGGGTCTCCCCTTCGAACGGAAGTTTGAGGCCCACGGACACCAGACCAGACCCAAGAAGAGGCCAAGAAAATTCAATCCTTACCAGGCCTACCGTCCTCAAATGATCATGCAAGCAGTTCCGGTGTCACAAATCGGTAAGCCTTCAACTTCTAAGGCTCATCCACAACAGCAGCTCGTTTTACTGCAGACTCCGCCAGCTCAACAGCCTTCAACCTCCACAGCTTTAGTAACCTCCCCAGCCTTTAACCCCGCCTATGAAGCAAGAGATGGATTTCACAGCTACAATAGGCATGCAGGAAGTAGCAGGGCCAGAGGTGGCTCCCGGCTACGAGGCGGACCCAGGGGTAGAGGCTTCCGGGGAGGCGGAGGCAGTAAACCTGCATCCAGCCAGTGAGAACCCGCAGGTAGGAGGGAGATTATATCTTCCGGGACCACTGGACCTTCAGTCCATGGGCCCACAGTATAGTCTCGAAAGGCCTAGGGTGGAAATGGGTGAAAGGGCCCCCTCCGCCATTCAAATTTTATCAGAGACCAACAAAGGACCTAGTAGACTATGGTCTCCTACAGAAGAAGGCCATAAAGAGAGTGAAACGACTAAAGTTTCAAGGACGTCTGTTCAGTGTCCCAAAGAAGGGACTCGGACAAAAGGAGAGTAATTCTGGACTTGTCCCGTCTCAACTCATACATTCGTTGCGACAAGTCCCGCATGTTGACAGTCTCGCAGGTACGGACCTTACTTCCCCGTGGGGCCGTTACCACCTCTATAGATCTTACAGATGCTTACTATCATGTTCCAATAGCAAGGAACTTCTCTCCGTACCTAGGCTTCAGGCTAGGAAACCAAACTTACTCATTCAGAGTCATGCCATTCGGGCTCAACATCGCACCCAGAGTGTTCACCAAACTAGGAGAAACGATAGTTCGGGAACTAAGAACTCAAGGAGTTATGTTAGTAGCCTATCTTGACGACTGGCTCATTTGGGCAACCAGCGTCGAAGAATGCCGCAAATCAACAGCCAAAGTGATAAATTTCTTGGAAACTCTGGGGTTTCAGATAAACAAGAAACAATCTTGGTTGGTTCCGGCCTCCCACTTCCAATGGCTGGGAATCCAATGGGACCTTATAACACACAAGCTATCTCTTCCACCCAGGAAGACCAAGGAGATAGCAGCGGCTACAAGACAGTTCCTCAAGAACAAAAAGGCGTCTTGGCGTACCCAAGAGAGAATCCTAGGTTCACTACAGTTTGCCTCAGTAACAGACGTCCTATTGAAAGTCAGATTGAAAGACATCAATCGAGTCTGGAGAAAGAGAGCCAACGACAGACCCAGGGACAAGTTCTCAATAATCCCACCTATTCTGACAGACAGGCTTCGTCCATGGACGAAACACCAGAATCTAGCCAAGTCAGTACCACTAAAATTCCCTCCACCGTCTCTAATCATCTACACGGATGCATCACAGGGGTTGGGGAGGATATTCACAATACAAGAAGGTACAAGGAACATGGTCGAGTACGTTCCGCCAGTTCCACATCAATATTCTAGAAGCTATGGCAGTTTTCCTAACCGTAAAACGACTAGCTCCTTCCAGGAACAGTCATGTGAGAGTAGTCTCGGACAGTCTGGTGGTGGTCCATTGCATAAACAGAGGAGGCTCCAAGGCAAGCAAACTGAATCACGTATTCATTGCAATATTCTCGTTGGCGATGAAAAACCATTGGCACCTGTCAGCAACTCACCTGGCGGGAGTAAGAAATGTTATCGCAGATGCACTTTCCAGGACAGCTCCGTTGGAATCGGAGTAGTCTCTGGACAAAAAGTCATTCTGGTGGATTTGCAAGCAAATCCCGGACCTTCAGGTAGATCTATTCACCACAGAAGCCAACCACAAACTACCGTGTTATGTGGCACCCAACCTGGACCCTCTGGCATACGCCACGGATGCGATGTCCATAGACTGGAACAATTGGCAGAAGATTTATCTTTTTCCACCGGTGAATCTTCTGATGAAGGTCCTGCGCAAGCTAAGATCTTTCACAGGACAAGTAGCATTAGTGGCACCCAACTGGCCAAAGAGCAACTGGTTCCCGCTTCTTCTAGAATTGAAGCTCCAACCCAGACGGATCCCTCGTCCAGAACTGACACATATAGTACAAACTCAGACTGTGTCAGCTTCCTCAAGAATTCTGAATGCCCTAACTTTATGGACTTCATGAAGTTTGCAGCTCAAAAGGACGCTAGTATCGATCCACTAAACATCTTATTCGTAGAATCAGATAAAAGAGAATCAACGCTCAGGCAATATGATTCTGCTGTTCAGAAATTAGCCATTTTTCTAAAAAAAAACTCAGCTGCTCATAAAAGACCATGAATCTGGCAATCTCATTCTTTAGAACTTTATTTGAGAAGGGCCTAGCCGCTAGTACTATTACAACAATCAAGTCAGCCTTAAGGAAGGTTTTCCAGGTGGGGTTGAATATTAACTTGTCAGATTCATATTTCTCTTCTATTCCACAAGCATGTGCCCACCTGAGACCAATAGACCGCCCTCATACGGTCTCTTGGTTTTTGAATGATGTACTCAAGTTAGCCTCAGACACTAATAATGAGTCATGCTCTTATATAACTCTGCTTATGAAACCTATTCCTAATGGCCATGGCCTCAGGTGCCAGAATATCTGAGCTTTCGGCTCTCTAGGAATCCAGACCATATAGAATTCCTCCCATCAGGAGAAGTACTACTGTCCCCAGACCGGAGGTTCTTGGCTAAAAATGAGGACCCACAAAACAGGTGGGCCCCATGGAAAATCATACCCCTAGCACAGGACACATCTTTGTGCCCTGTCGCTACCCTTAAATCCTTCTTAGCCAGGACATCCGAAAAATCTTCAAGCCCCCTTTTTATTAGAGAAAAAGGTGGTACAATTTCTCTTAGAGGTATTAGACAACAAATACTCTACTTTATTAAACAGGCCAACCCGGATTCAGTTCCACACGTCCATGATATCCAAGCAGTAGCTACCTCTATTAATTTTCACAATATGAATTTTGAAGACCTGAAGAAATATACGGGTTGGAAATCTCCAGCAGTTTTTAAACTCCACTATCTCAAGAATCTAGAGGCCCTTAAATTCCCAACGGTTGCTGCAGGGAGCATAGTCTCCCCTGACTGATTAATCTTGTCAATCCCTTTTTCCCATTTCCTTAATACTCTCTCCTTCCTACCTGCCTCGCTCGTATTCCCCACCAGACCTCTCTCCTCTGGGTCTTGAGGGTTTGGCCATCATCCTGCCACTGGAATTTGTATATATAATGTTGAGACCATAATTATTTTATGAACCCGTCTGTACACCATAATTATTTTATGAACCCGTCTGTACATAACCTAGTATATTCCTGTAAGATACCATACTTAAGAGTATTATATTATTATATTGTTACTAGTTCTAAGTTATAGTTTAAGTCCTAGTGTAATTAGCAAGCAAGTAAAATTTATTTTTTAAATGAACCCTAGGTTTCATTAACTCTTTCTTTTAAACTTGTCTGGTATCTAATAAGCTTGGATGGGAATCCTCTGGTACCTTTTCACCGGCGAACACAGGTCGAACCCTGAAAAGGGATTTTGACGAAGGAAAAATCTATTTCTGGGGGAAGACCTGTGTCGCCCGGTGACCCATCCTTCCTAATTAATTTCCCACCCTTAATCAATCCCACCCTTAATCAATCCAAGCTAAGGTGTCTAATCCAGGAAAATCGCCATGTACTTTATACCCGACACCCTTGGGGTTCTCGCGCAAGGGTAATAACCTCAGCACACCATGCTAGCTTTTTTCTCTGGTATATTTAGAATCTATTTATACTTAGAAAAGTGAGCTACAGGAACTTTTCACCGGGCGACACAGGTCTTCCCCCAGAAATAGATTTTTCCTTCGTCAAAATCCCTTTATTAATCGGTTCAAAAGTTAAATTAAGAGTGTAATGTAATAAAACAGTACGTTATATGAAGTAAAATTTTGGAAAAAACTTTTCGTGTACAATTTACAAACGGTTTGACGAAAATGGTACACTGCCGGCTGGGATGGAGGGAAGAGAGACTGGAACCCTTTGAGGAAACCGAAACGGTCATAGTAGGCAAAGGTTGATTTTGTTCACATTTTACACGGATAATCAAAGAAATTGAGAGAGAGAGAGAGAGAGAGAGAGAGAGAGAGAGAGAGAGAGAGAGAGAGAGAGAGAGAGCTTGTATGATTGTTGACGTGTTTAGACTTGGATCTTAAATGCAAGATAGAGATTAATTATGCCACAATACATCTACTTACTGTTCCTAAACAGCAGAATTTAAAATAAATGAGGATTTTTCAAACAAATAAATTAGTAAAGTTTGCAAGTAAGAAAAGGAAAGAGAGATTAAATAACTTTTCGTAAGAAAGTCTTTTAAATATACAATTAAAATCACACAGAAACTGAACATAGTGCCAGAGTGTTTATTATGGAGCTGAGTTACTTTCACAGTATTAAAAAGTCATAACAAGCAACTGTCACTCAATAGGTATTTTACCGTAACAAAAAGAAGTGATCTGGGCAAATCAAGTGTTGAGTGAAAGAAACGGATGAATAATTAACTCAGTGCAGGTGATAAGGCAGTGGGAAGCAGACCCATCTCCCACCCATAACCCACCACCATATCTTCCCTCACCTCTCCTCTCTATCGCCTCACTCAGCACACTGAACACTGGGTCAATTAAGACTTAAAAATTTTTTTACTGTATTGCATTTGATTGTTTTTGTTGTATCATTAGTATGTAAAGTTTATTGTGAAATAACATTTTACATATTTTATGTGAATTGGTGCTGCTTTTACGTACATATAGTAAAGATTTTACTGTCTCTTCTCCTTCTCTCCTCAGTAATATCACGATGCCTGATAACTCAAAATAATATGTTCATTTTTCAAAAATATAAATGCTCCCTCCCTCTATCTCAAGTTATCTGTGTATCACTGCATTGATGGTTTTTGAACTTAGTAGTATGCCATATGTTTTTAAGGTTAATGCTTTAAGAGACTTTGAAATGGTATTAAAGTGTTTTAGATAATAGTTTATGATATACAGTATTCTGTGCAGGATTATAAGGTATGAGAGAAAATGCTTGTACTTGAAAATAGGGGTAACTTGAATAGTTTTCACACTTAGTTGTAAGCCACATATTTTTAAGGGTAATGTTGTAACATGAATTTGAAATATTAAAGTTTTTTATGATAGTTTAAGGTATATTCTGCATAGGATGATAGTTTAAGGTATACAATTGGTGTTTGAACTATTAAAATAAGCAGTTATAAACATTCTTAGATGGGGGGTCTGGTTTTCAAACTATTTAAATAGCCAGTTATAAGTATTTTTGATAGGGGGGATGTCAAGTATTCGTGGATTTTAGCTATTCATGGGTGTTTGTGATCGCTATCCCCTGTGAATAAGGGGGGTTTGTCTGTATGGAGTGGGATATGCTGCAGTATCCCAGGACAAAACATATCACTTCTCTCTACCTGATAATGCTTCAGTATTCACAGCAGTGAATACTGAAGCATTATTAGTGTGCAATTGCATCAGCCATAATTATAATGAAAGAAACATAATTCAAAATATAATTTTGTGATTTTTAGTGAATCAAGAAGCTCTATAGAAGCTATTCAAAGTTACAAAACAAAAAATGATATTGTACAACTTAATAACTAGAACTATATAAGTGACATGATAATGGGAAAATGTAGAAATGTGTTGGATCCCGTCCCATATCAGGATCAAAGGAAATGAAGAGGCTGATCAAGCAGCCAAAGAAGCAACCCATATGACAAGACCAAATGTAAGTATCCCAGGTAATGATTATATAACACATAACAATAGGCATTACCTATAAATAAATGGCAAATTCTATTGACGGAAGAACCTGAAAATAATAAAATGAAGAAAACCTGATGTTAGAAAATGGAGTTCATCACCACAGAGAGAGAGAGAGACATGTGCAAGTAATTCTGACACATTTCTGAATAGGATATTGTATACGTACTACTCTTGTTACACATGGACACATAATGGAGCAGTCCACATGAACCTCCTCCCAAATGCTCAGAATGCAGAATGATAATAACTCTCAAACATGTTATGTGTGAATATCCAAAATATAACCAACAGTGATTATCAATAAGGGAAATTTTGTCAGAATCATTTTCCATCATTCCAATTTTAATATTCTTGTAAAACTGTAATTCAATTGATAATATATATGAAAATAAGTAAATAATGAAGTTACAAAAATCCTTAAGGCATTTGATCAATTTTAATACAAATTTTTTTTAGCATGTTACTCAACTTACTCTAATTTTATTATTCTTTTTTTTTTTTTTTTTTTTTTTTTAGTGTGTATAAATATGGAAGCATGAATAAATGTACTTATCATGTGTGTGTGTGTGTGTGTGTGTGTGTGTGTGTACAAGTGTAAAACCATATGCCTTTGTGCATGGTCCCAGTTCTTTATTGGCCTCTGGCCTAGCCTCTGACCTAGTCTAGGCCAGAGGCCAAGCACTAGACCTGGTAATTCATTCAAATCTTTCAAGCCAGCCCTGTGAGAGCTGATAGTCAGCTCAGTGCAAAGGTCTGGGTAAATTATTTTAGTAATAAATAAACAGGTTACTCAACATTTTGAGTAAGTCAACTTGATCATTGCAGATGTCGTTGTACTTTGATCTTCTAGCTCCTTTATGCTCTGGAGTAGAAGAAAATGCATATTTGAGTGGTTTTTATGGAGCTGGCTATGCTAAGAGTGCCCATTTTAATGCTCACACTCAACAGGAGTCACGAATGGCAAGGTAAGAGTGTAAGGGTAATATTTGCATCCATTTCATTCATGATAATTTTATTCTGATGCAAAGTCTTTCTTTTCTCTGTTAAGAAATGTGTTGAGTAATTAATTGAAAATAACTTTGTTACTGAGATTGTAAAGAGTGCAAGAAAACCTTTAATTTTTTAGCACTAATAGGCAGGATTATCTACTCTAGAAATGAGGATATCAGTATTCATCCAGATCACAAACCGTTGATGTAACTAGAGCATATGTAATCACTTTGATTCCAAAGGATGCTCAGGCAAGTATTATAATAAAAAGCCACTGCTCTTTGCAGCCTTACGCCCATTGCCCATGTCACGACCATGCCTTTGGAGTTGATTGGTTGGTATTGGTTTTGCAAAGTTGGTTAAGCTGTAGTTCATTTCATCTTCATTAATTTATCAATGGTTGTTTTAGTGAGCTGATTATCAAAAGGAAATGTATTATTCCATGAAATAAAATCAAATTACATATCTCTAAAAGTGGTAAAAAAGTAGAAAAATATGAATTACGTAAAGAGTTTTCCGTGATGCTGCAATGTGGTTTTTCTTAAATTAGGTTCACCTGATCATGGGGATGACTCAAGTAATGTCTGCATTAGAATCAGTACACTTGAATTACAGGATAGTGATAATTACCATCTCATGTTGTCAAATGTGTTCATTATTCTGAATTTAAACACAAAGACTGTCTTAGAGCTATGCTGACAGGTATTTCATATTAATTTCAGGAAATTTTACTACATTTTAGGAGTCATAGAATTTGTTTCATTACGATCGTTTACGCATATTGTGGGATGACAAGCAGTAACTGCACTCAGCAAAACCAGAATAGATCTATGTTTAGCTTAGAGTTACAGTGTGACAGGCGATATGATTCATACTGGATGTGATTTGCTGAGAATTTTCTTAAGGACATTATCTCCTTTCGAAATAATAAAAACATAAAAAATTATGTAGACCTATAATGTCCGATGTCCATTTTGTTGGTGTATGCGGATTATGATGTTTGGATTATATGCCTATCTTATATTCAACCATTTTAGTGTAGTGCTTGTTGTTGTTGTCATTCTTGTTTTTGTTGTTGCTGTTGTGGTTCTTGTGTCTTCAAAAACTTTTCACATGGTGACCTAACGTTGCAGAATGAACATAGACTTATCCACAAAACACTATTGTAAAGAATTATCTGCTTACTATTGATAATTGAAAATTAGTAATATACGTAAAGAGAGAGAGATGCTACAGCAGCTTTATATTTAATCATCACAGTAATATAATTTGAGACAGCCATATTATCAGTCTTATGTGTGCCATTGGCCACAGCTCACAAGTTTTACTTATTATTCTCTGGGTATAAGTGGTGTTGCAATTAGTACTTTGGCCATCTAAACATGTACTCATGTATGTGTATATACACATGTTTATATGTGTGCATTTGACTGTATACACATACATTATGTATCATGGGGTCGAAGCTACCATTATTAATTACAAGCTGCCCTATTTCAAACAGATATGGGAAAGTAAACTATTTTCGATAAGAAAGTAATGTGTAGGCCTATGCCCTGTCATTGCCTCAAAATATAAAAATTTGATGTGTAGCCTAATCTCACAATGCCAATAACATTTGACATGCAGGATGATGATGATCAATTAATTTCCTAATATCAGAACTGGCTGCACAAGTCTGTGCTTCATTTCAGTTAATGTGGTCTTAATGGAACAGCAGAAGCAGGCAAACAGCAATTTAAAAAGAAGCAAGCGGTGCATGATCAAAAGAAAATGAAAAAGATGCATAGACTGAATGATCCAAGATCTTCATAATGATGATTATTATTTAATTTAATATATCTGTTTTGGGGAGATAACTGCATACTTCACAACTGGTGGAACTAAAATCTGTGGGGTCATCATGCACGGAGCTGAACATTGCCAAACTGAGCCAAATCCTTAGTGGTAATTATATGGACTATTCATCAGTGGGATGTCATTCCCAGTCACTGTCATGCAGTGGGTGGGGCTTAGCTGTAAAGAAACGTGGCTTTTACTCTAATTAAGGGATGATATCTTGTTCCCTGGCATGAAAAACACTTCTTTAGAGGCATATCTCCAGCCTCTCGCTTTCCCACCCCCCCTCTCCCACCATCTTGATTAGTGTTAGTTCTTCATTCGTGTCAGTTTCTTTTATCCTTTTTGTGCTCTTTCTCTTGCCAGCCAATAGACAGGAGATCATTCAGTTGTGGCTGCTTTTTTTTCTGTAATGCCATCAAAATTTGGTTTGAAAACTTAGATTGCATTTGAATTATGGTAATGTCAAAAAATGAGATATTACAGTTTTTATGTAATGTCACACCACTCTTTTACCTATATGTGTAGTTACTGAAAACATGAAATTAAAAAGTAGATTGCATCACAAAAGCCTTAGTTTTTTTTACTGAACATGTAAATCATTGTTGTAACATACAGGTAGTTTGAGCATAGCCTAAAACTTAAAGATTCAAAGAGAACTATTTGTAATTCATATATGTACTATCTAATTTCAAAATTATTTTATGAATGTTAAGCCTATTAGGTCTATTTTTATATGCTGTAGAGGCAGTTACAATGACCATTTTGAGTAGCAAGGTGTGTGCACTGGTACTGACAACACTGCCAACTGTGTTACACTGTGCTTTGAGCGAAAAGAGTAATAAAATTAATTCATATTACCAATGATACTGATGTATAAGAGAGGTCATATTTATATACTCATAGGGACCATAATGTTGGCTGTGAATTCACAACCTTATTAACATATATATATATGATATATATATATATATATATATATATATATATATATAATATATAGATATATATATTTATTATATATATATTATATATATATAATTATATATATATAAATATATATCACTGGAAATAAAAAATAAGTTTAACCCTAATTTGCAACAGTACAACATTTTACGCAGTATTGAGATTATGGACGATACAAAAAGAATCATATGACATCACTTTAAATTATGTAACTATATATTGTACACTATAGTCAGAAGCTTAACACACAAGAAAAATTACCCACACATTTTACTTGAAAAGCCAAAAGCACAGATTAACTGATTTGAGCACTCTCACAGGTTTAGACAGAAGTGTTGGTTTTATGCATTCATTTCACCTTCCAGTAAATCTAGCAGACTTACTGGATTATTCTGCTAAATGTACATTTTTTTTTAAAATTTTTATCAGTTTCAAATGCATGCAGAAAGAAGCAAAATATGATAAGCTGAGGTCCATTAACCTGAGGTGAACCTGTATGGAGTGTTTATTAACCATTTTTATAACGTAGGTCCTAGTGCTTTCATGCATTGTTTTGTTGACAGGTAAGCTTGAAGTTCAAAGATTATGCACTTATGTTTCACCTTTTTCCATTTAAGTTTTCCTAGCACAATTTTCCAGACATGCATTTGATTACTCTACAGTATTTAACTAGCATACAAAATAAGGGATCATACACTCTTAAGGATGGCAGGCAGAAATTATAAAACCATGAAGTACAATCATGTCTGGTACTATTTTAATTAATTGTGAGCTGCTTTCCTTAAGAATGGAAGAACTGGTGAATTAGGTGACCTCACATTTATCCTAAACTTGAGAAGTGTGAGTATGTCTATGCAGGCATGATAAGATAAACATTAAAATGAATTTGTGGTTCATGCAAGTCACTTTTTGACAAGAGGATTTAGCACCAGTCTCTTAACATGTTCTGAGGCTATGATCTTGCTAGTAATCATACTTGTATTCAGCTGAATACAGGAGGTAAGTTATGCAATGTAATATAATTGGAATTTTGGTACCAAATGCCAAAGTCCTGGGTTCTTCATAAGGTCTGTTTACTTGTGACTCAGGGCACTGAGATACCCTTCTAGGCAAGTCCATTGGATTATTATTAAGCTGGAAATTAAGTTAATTGTGACAAGATACCAATCCAGTATTAGTTTGAATTATTTAATCATCAAGAAAATCTTGACTTATTTGTTTTTATTTCAAATTGAATTAGGATGGAGACTGGTTCATGACTAGTTTGAGTGGTCAGATCATTAGGATTGACTGCTCACCATACATTCAATAGTGTTATCGGCAGAATATACCATAGTAAACAATTTACTGGTAATTTATCAGTTTAACTTTGAAAACTATTGCAACTTCAAATAGCAAATGAAGCTTCAGTAATCAACAAGAAAACTAAATGCAAGTTAAACTGTAGTATTGGCAAATTGAAAAATTTCACACATAAACAAAAAATTTCCTTCGAGTCAGTAGTATCTAATTTCAGATAATTTTGCTTTAAAACAGATTTTTCTGGGCTCAACCTGTGCCGCTCCGTGAAATGCTCCTTATAGCATCATTTCTAAGGTATAAAACTGCTATATATACCAGAGAAAAAAGTTGCATGGAATGCCGGGCATATGCCTAGCTCGCTCACCCATATAGGGTGTCGGTATAGTAACTGGGGCGTGAAAAACCACTCTCAGAGGTCTCTTACCAATTAGTTATCTCCTCTCCCAACATCCCCCGTTACTACGAGGTGCCGTTCTACATCCCACTACTGCCCCGCCACCCCTCTACCACCCTGCGTACCTAAACATTCCTTTCAATAGCATCGTACGAAGTACAACTGTTTTTCGTTTGTTGATTTTTTGTGCTTGATTTTCATAATGTCGGACCTCCTAGAAGCTTCCACTACTAAGTTTGAGTTTTACTACATGGTGTGCTATGCACGAAGTTGCGTTCTCTTTATCATAGGTATTTCCTACGAGAATACGATCTTGATCAAGGATCGTAGATATCCGACCCAGTGCGGCCATTTTGATGTCGCTACTTCACGGAGCTTTGTTTACATGTTGATTGACCATTAGTTCCTCATACTAATGGCAATCATTTTTTGTCCTAGACATATGGAAATAAATGCACTTTTAATATTTTGTATAATTTTTATACGATGTTTACGTGGGTTTTAGATATTTAGTGATTTGGCATACACTGGGCTACGGTCCGAGCATTACATGTTCAAGTCATATCCTACTTTAGGGAGTTTCCCTTGGTTTGACAACTTTTGAGCGTAATTTATCTTTGCATCTTAAATCGGCAATCACCCGATTTCGTAGAGATATTTTTAAGAGTGATATAGCCTACCTGACCATATCGGTATCTCACCCGATGTTGGAGACCTAGGCTATTCTCGCTCGGCTTAATTTTTGTCTAGCTTAATATTATGTTGTATTCGTTGTGTGCCATTATTACCTAATTATCTATTATTCACTTTAATTTTGGTCATTTAGTTTTGTAAGCTACATATCTCGTGGTTCAATTGGATCTTTATCATCGGTAGGGTTGTCCCACCTGACCGGTCATATGGTCCACACTTGATCTGCGACGAACCAGTTTCGCTCTGCCGCCCCCGCCTAGTACCCCTTCGGGGAGATACCTTTTATCACACGATTCAGGTTACTTTTAGGCTTTAGTTATAGTCTATATCGGGAGCGACGGAATATGTAGCGATATGGTCATACCATGAGTTAGGACAGTGACGCTTTTCTAGCTGTTTCGATTGGCTTCCGAACGCACCGGATAGAGCAACTTATGCGTACACTCAGTCTCCCCTTTCGGGTTTCCGCCGCATATTTTTGATTCCGTTACAACCGGAATAGTTCTACACACTAATATTTTAGTGTATTGATCAGATTCAGGTATCTCACCCTGTTCTGATATCGTAGATTACACACAAATAGAATTTTGTCGGTCGATCCCGGAAGAGGCGTACAGACGTAGCCTACAAAATCTTATATTCTATTGTTTACTATGCACGAAATTTCGGAGCAGGCGGACAGACTACGTAACCGATATCCGCCGCTCAACACCTTTTGGTACAGTATACGTCTACCTTGGTAGCGATACAATCATTGGAGAATATTTTTTCCTTAAGTGGATTTAGTTTCCCGGAGCAGGCGGATAAATACGAAGTTAGATCCGCCATAATTTTCAACAGAATAAAAAGATTCATAGACTAAATGACCGAGCTGTATATGTTATTTAGTATACAGAAGTCTATTTTTACTATATGTTTGTTATATTTAAGATTACGATAAATAATCCGGGGCTTCCGGTAGTTTATATATACAAATTGAATACTTATGTATCAATTTACCTTACAGGTGGTGCGTTGTCAGATGACAGCTTGCGCAGCTGTCCTTCAGCAAAGGTGCGGACATGAGGTTTGCAGGTCCCATGCACCCTGCGCCGTACAGGTCGATGACCTCATCGTCTGGCATCCGGATGCGTGTGAGATCTGTTATGGGCTTTTTGCCGATATAACCTCGGACTCGGTGAGTCCGCACTTAGATATTTCATTACTAATTAATGAGATATGATGTTCAAGAAGTGAACAAATTATTCTCTTTAGTTTTAAGAAAGGGATAATCCTAATTAGTACTTATTTTTCAGACCCCACAGGCTGTCAAGAACACATCTCTTTCGACCTCAAGATCTGGGTGGCGGATTCGGCCGTAACGTTAAGGCTAAGAAACCTTATATTCTATCAGAGGAGTTATGCACCCTCCTCTACCCAAATGCCAAGATGTCAGCGGCAGTTCCCAAGGAAGTGGCTGCACCCATTATTGCCAAGATAAGGGAAGACACGCAGTCCTTGCCTGAAGATCTTGAGGGACTAGGGGAAGAAGTGTTAGAAGACGTGGCGGCCATCAGCCTTGACATAGAACCAATGGTTCTGGTATGCCAGCGATCAAGGTAGGGAGGTAAGTGGGGCAAGTAGTGTGCGGTCTAAGATTCCTGTTCTTAGCCCTGCACCATCTTTAACATCTCTCATGCTTCTTTTCAAGGGTTTACTGCAAAGACCCTGGTTGGGGACAAACCAGGCTCAGTAATACCAAAAGTCAAACACTTGAGGAAGGCCTTATCTAAGCCAAGTAAACCATCTAGGTTACCGAGACTTACCAAGTCATTAAATGCATCTAAGTCTTCGAGATTCCCGGTAGCAGCTACTCCCCTACATCACGGGTCGAGATCAAGGAGCTCCAAATCTAAGGCTTCAGAACCTTCCTTTGATCCGGTTGCCTTCTCTAATCTTTTAATGGAGAAGATGGGAAGTATGGTCCAATCTCAGATTGGAACCATCTCGGATCGGTTGCAGTCTATGGACACTTTTGCTCAGAGACTGCAAAAAACAGGAGACATGTTAGAAAATCTCCTGAGAACTGGACTGCCACAACAACAACAGTTTGTGTTGCCAGACGCTTCTAAACTTCCGGCTTTCGTAAAGAGCAATCCGTGGCGATTGGCTTTACATGCACCATTCGTGGATGGCATGTTAACCATAGAAGGATGTGGAACTCGGCCGGTAGAGGACTTTGAATTCTACCCGCCGGGATTGCAGTTTCCCTTCCCAGGATATGCTCGACTGACAAGAGGAAGCGCTAGTAAGACTAGATAAGATTCCTAAGGAGACGATGATCTATCCTAAGGAACAGGCTCAGTCCGCATGGGTCCGGACATTGAACGAATGGGAGTGTGTGAACACAATGTTGTCCCCCCATAAGAGTTCTTACACAATGTTTGTAGTAGAAGGTCAAACACCGACACCTTGTACTACAAAAGTAGTTGATCTGGCTCTTCAGGCGGCTATGGAGGACAAGCCCATGCCACAACTAAGAGAGACGGAGTTGACTTCTCTACTTTTTCCGGGAGATCATGAATGCTGGGTTGACGCCCCAGCAACTTTCACCACAGGGAAACTGAACATTGACTGTGCCTCTACACAGTTCAGTGACAAACTTCCGAGACTCCCAGAATCCTTGGTCAGAATCGAGTATTGACGGCACGTACTCGGTTAAGTAGATCAATCAACTCCGCTACAATGGCAGAAATGGCTTCGCTGGTATACCAAGACGAGTCATTGTTCAAGATCCTTACCAAGTCTCTCCTCCTCACACTTCAAAGTGATGCCTATGACTTTGCTGTAGCACGCCGTAATTGCAGAAAGCATGTGCTTTCAGAAGCTACAATAAGGCATGAGCCAAATAAATTGATTAAAGCCTCAATTTGGGGCCCAGACTTATTCCCGGAAGACATTGTTAACAGTGTCTTAGGTGAGGCTGCTAGGGTCAACAAAGAGTCTCAAAGTTCGTTGGGGCCTGATGCCAAAACGGAAATAGAACAATCAGGAAATCAGACAAGAGGCAGGAAGAGGTTTAGGAACTTCCAATCATACCAGACTCCACAACCCCAAGCTGTCGTTCAGACGACGATTCCTGTACCTCAAGGGACTCAGCCGTCTACGTTCTAAATCCCAACCCCAACAACAACAATACGTTTGGATGACTCAGTCTCCTCAACATCAAGCTCCTTCTCCGGCTTTTAACCCCTCCTTTGAGACACAAGGAGTGTTCCATGGGTACAATAGGTACGCCAGAGGTAGTAGAGCCAGAGGTAACTTTCATAATAGAGGTGGAAGGACTTCAACAAGAGGCAGAGGATACAGGGGTAGACGAGGAAACAGACCCTCTTCAAACCATTGAGACATCTCAGGTAGGGGGAAGACTATACAAATTTCGGAGCCGGTGGAGGTTCAGCAAGTGGGCTTCCAGCATAGTATCCAAGGGTCTGGGGTGGAGTTGGATAAAAGGGCCCCCTCCACTAACCAGTTTTCATCAAGCTCCATCGGCAGAACTAGACCTATACACCAAAGATCTTTTGCAAAAGAATGCAATAAAAGAAGTAAGATCTTTGAAATTTCAAGGACGCTTGTTCAGCGTGCCAAAGAAAGACTCAGAACAAAGAAGGTGTGATTCTAGATTTGTCACATCTGAATACTTACATTCGATGCGACAAGTTCCACATGTTGACTATCTCGCAGGTGCGGACCTTACTTCCCCGTGGGGCCGTCACCACCTCTATAGATCTTACAGACGCTTACTATCATGTTCCGATAGCAAGGCATTTTCGTCCCCTTTCTAGGATTCAAACTAGGCAGAAGGGCATACTCATTCAAAGTGATGCCATTCGGACTCAGTATAGCGCCCAGGATATTTACGAAGCTGGCAGAGACAGTAGTCCAAGAGCTGAGAACTCAAGGAATACAGTTAGTGGCCTATCTAGACGATTGGCTTATATAGGCCAGCAATATAGAGGATTGCGTAAAGGCGACAAACAGTCATAAAATTTTTGGAACACTTAGGTTTCCAATGGTTAGGACTGCAATGGAACCTAATCACACACAGACTATCTCTTCCCTCAACAAAAAGGAAAGAAATAGCAAAGAAAACAAAAAATTTTCTCAAGGACAAATTAACGTCCAGGAGAAGACAAGAAAGAATTCTAGGCTCACTTCAGTTTGCATCAGTAACAGACACATTACTAAAGGCAAAACTGAAAGATATAAATCGGGTATGGCGATCCAAGGCGAACAAGAGGAAACGAGACAAAATATCTCTAATCCCACAAATACTAAAGAAAAGATTGCTCCCTTGGACCAAGGCCAAGAATCTGGCAAAATCGATTCCCCTACGATTTTCCACCACCAGCATTGGTAATACACACAGACGCCTCTCTAAGCGGTTGGGGAGGTTACTCCCATACGAAAAAGTCCAAGGTTTGTGGTCAGTAACATTGCGTCAACTCCACATCAACATATTGGAAGCCATGGCAGTATTCTTAACTCTGAAGAAACTAGCCTCGGCAAAGAAGCAACACATCAGATTAATTCTGGACAACGAAGTAATCGTCCATTGCTTAAACAGAGGGGGTGGGATCCAAATCAAGTCACATAAATCATGTGATGATAGCAATCTTACGATTGCAACAAGAAACCAATGGCACCTGTCAGCTGTACACCTGGCAGGAGTGAGAAATGTGGTAGCAGACGCACTTTCAAGGACAACTCCGCTGGAGTCGGAATGGTCATTGGACAAAGATTCATTCAATTGGATTTGTCAACAGATTCCGAACCTTCAGTGGACCTATTCGCCACGGAATCCAACAACAAACTAAAATGTTATGTTGCTCCCAACCTGGACCCTCTGGCCTATGCCACGGACGCCATGTCCATAGATTGGAACACTTGGCAAAGAATTTATCTGTTCCTCCGATAAACATGTTAATGAAAGTACTAGACAAACTCAGGACTTTCAAAGGTCAGATAGCTCTGGTAGCCCCCAATTGGCCCAAGAGCAATTGGTTTCCTCTGATGGTAGAACTAGGACTCCTCCCTCGGCGGATCCCAGATCCCAAAGTTGACACAGGTAGTTACAAACTCGCAGTGTGTTAGCTTCCTCAAGAATTCAGAGTGCCCTAACTTTATGGACTGTATGGGAAAATTTGCAGCAGAAAGATATGCTAACATTGATCCTCTAAATAACCTTGTTTCTAGAGTCAGATAAAAAGGGACTCAACCCTTCGTCAATATGATTCAGCTGTAAGAAAACTGGCAAAGTTCTTAAGAAATTCTAAGGTTAGAGCAATGACTCGGAACCTAGCAGTTACCTTTTTTAGGACCCTGTTTGAAACGGGATTAGCAGCTAATACAATTACAACAATTAAATCTGCCTTGAAGAAGATATTTCAGATTGGGTTTAATATTAATCTTACAGATTCATATTTTTCATCAATTCCAAAAGCTTGCGCCAGACTAAAACCAGTAACCCGCTCCACACAGTTTCCTGGTTTTTAAATGATGTTCTTAAACTGGCCTCTGAAACCAATAATGATTCATGTTCATACATAACACTGTTTAGAAAAACTTTATTTTTGGTAAGTTTAGCATCTGGAGCCAGAATATCTGAGCTTTCAGCATTATCTAGAGAACCGAATCATATTGTTTTTCTCGCATCTGGGGAAGTACAAATCTTTCCAGACAAGAGATTTTTAGCAAAGAATGAGGATCCACAGAACCGATGGTCACCGTGGAGGATTGTCCCACTTCCACAGGATCCATCCTTATGTCCAGTTAACACTTTGAAAGCTTATCTGAACAGAATTCTTCTAATAAGTCTTCAGGCCCTTTATTTATTAGAGAAAATGGAGGAAACATTTCCTTAAAAGGAATTAGACAGCAGATTCTTTATTTATCAAACAAGCTAATCCAGAATCAATTCCACATGCTCATGATATTCGAGCAGTAGCCACGTCAGTTAATTATTTTCACCATATGAATTTTGAAGATTTAAAAAAAGTTATACAGGTTGGAAATCACCATTAGTATTTAAACGCCATTACTTAAAATCCTTGGAAGCCCTAAAATTTGCAACAGTGGCAGCAGAAATGTAGTTCCTCCTGATATATCAGAACCATGTTAAGAAGTTTAATTCATTAGTATTCCTTACCTTTCTTTCTCCTACCTGCCTCATTTATTGTCCCTGCCTTAGCCTTGTTACTCACCTGTAATTAAATTAGATTTGGTACTCACCTGTATTGTAATTAACCTGTTCTGGTACTCAACAACATTTAGTTTATTGGATGTAAATTGTATAGTATTAAGATATATTGTGATATCTTTTGATGGTTTCCAAGAAATTCTTGGACCCCTCCTTTTGAGTACCAGTATAGTATGTATATTTGTCTTGTATAAAGGTTACTAGTAGACACCTTTATTTTCTTTTGGAAATGTTTTTCCTGAATAAGTTTTTGATAACTGATTACTTTTATGTCAGTTTGTATTAGATTATATATTTTGAACAGTATTAAAAGTTCCTTCTTTATATATCCTAGGTTTTATTCTATTCCTTTTCAGGTAACTAATTACAAGCTATTGGACCAATTCTCTGTTACTATTTCACGGAGCGGCACAGGTTGAGCCCAGAAAAAGGGATTTTGACAGAGGAAAAATCTATTTCTGGGCGAGAGACCTGTCCGCCAGTGAACCCACCCTTGTTTTTCCTCACCCTACACTGTCCAAGCTTGGGGATTGCTATGAGGAATGTTTAGGTACGCATGGGTGGTAGAGGGGTGGCGGGCAGTAGTGGGATGTAGAACGGCACCTCGTAGTAACGGGGGATGTTGGGAGAGGAGATAATCTAATTGGTAAGAGACCTCTGAGAGTGGTTTTTCACGCCCCAGTTACCTCTACCGACACCCTATATGGGGGTGGAGCGAGCTAGGCATATGCCCGCCCGGATTCCATGCAACTTTTTTCTCTGGTATATATAGCAGTTTTTTATACCTTAGAAATGATGCTATAAGGAGCATTTCACTGGGCGGCCACAGGTCTCTCGCCCAGAAATAGATTTTTCCTCTGTCAAAATCCCTTAATGAAGGTTCTCAACCAACTAATGATTGAAGGATTCCCAACAATTCCCAGGATCAGTGAATAAAGTATGATATGAAAAATATTTTACTACATGGCAACAAGTAAACAGAATTGTGCCTGGGTAATGGAAATGAACATTGAGAATACAGTAATGTAGCTTACTTCCACCAAACAAGAAAAATGGCAGCGGCCCATTAGAATTTTTGGTCATAACGTCTTACATAATTCAGATACAGTTGCAAATGTAAAAAATTATCATTTGAAATACTGAAATTTTAATATGTATATGGTAGTTTGTTGCATCTTTCACTTATAGTATGTACAATTAGGCTTGTGGCAGTTTTGTAAGTTGGGTACTTTTCCCTTTTAGGCTGCAGATTTGGAAGCTTCTTCATGGACTGAAAGCCCATCATCACTCTCTTGATGGTGTTGTTCATCACTACATTAGCTCAGACTTATCATTTGAGAAATCCATACGGTCCCTCTTCCCTGCAAAGGAGGGTGGATCATTAACTTCAGGATTATATATAGAGGGTACAATTAACACTAAAGAAGTAAGGATTGCAGATTCCTGGATCGGGAAAGACTTGACTGTAAATTGTAGCACTGCATGTTCCCTTTCTGGATTTCACCTTCCCCATGAGAATGGAACATTAGACTTTTCAGATGAGTTTATTTGGCAGTGCTATCCTCAGAATGAAAATTCTGTTGTAGTCTGTTATGGGGAGAATGACATACTCACTAGACATTATGGAGAAACTGATGTAACAGTATTCAACAAAGTCTTCAGTTTGTTTGCTGAAAGGACCCATATTAGAGTAACTGATATCTGGCCAAACACAGAAAAGCAACATTGTACAATGTTAAATGCAAAATTGTATTGTTCAGATCTTTCTCTAAAAGAACAAGTAGCAATGCTTACATATATGAAAGATGCTATCACTGATGATAAGAGTCAACAGTACTGGTTATCGAAGATTGAAGAATGGAGAAGCATGGCACGTGTCTCATTATATGAAGCTACAAAAACATGCAACATCTTCAAATTAATGACAAATCGGGAGATGGTGCACCTTGCAACCGTCAAACAATTCATCCATGCAACCTCTGATCAAGTTGGAGGAAAATCATTGCTTCCATTATTTCAGTATGTTGCTTCAAGTAAGTAAAATCAACCAGCTTTTTAAAGTTTTTACATGCCAGTCTGGTTTGTTTAAATTTATCCCAAGGGCAGGTAATGCTTTTGGAATTCTCTTAGTAATGAGTAATGCATCCCAGGTTTACTGCTATTTCTGTTAAGTGCATCTTTTACATTCCTCTTCACTAAATTTTACTCTTTTTACTTTTTGGAAAATGACCAAATGAGTATTTAGACTTACTACTGTATAGTCTGTTTCTATAGGACATGTTATTCCTAGTAAAGGAAAGCCTTCAGAAAGCATTGTTGATTCCAACCATGACCCTTCAAACCAATGCAGACTTTACTCTTATTCTATTCTTCAAACTTATATTTAAGGCATTGATTTTAGTCTGTCTTTTTTATGGAAGTTACCTTTGACCGTTCCTCATTATTTGGAAACCCTACTGTCCAGAAACTATCAAATACAATTTAGGGAGCTGACATATTAACCCTTATGTTACTCTACAAAACAAGTTTCTTGACTAATTTAGACTATTAGATCAAATAAACATATGGGACAGGGTCAGACTCAGCATTAAAAGTCTTAGATCCAATTCACAGTGAACGGCTTAGAATCTGCACAGGAGTATTAAAGTCCTCTCTAAACAAGTATAAATCAAAAGTTGCGAAGCACCTCACTCATCATTGTGATTTAGTAACCTCACACAATGCAGTAGATATGTAGACTAGTGACTCACCAACTAATGAGCTTTTCATTCACACATACTTGTATAGACAAATATCTGACACCATTCCAAATTAGAGCTGACAGAATTTTTGGTTCAACAGATGTAAACATGACACTAAATTTCTCATTATCTTCTTTGGATTTAGCATTTAAACATTGTGTGTATATGCGCACTTATATCCAGAAGTTATACATACACCCTGAACATCATAAGCAACAAGTAGTAGAACATATGACAAAGACTCTCATATTATATATACGTACAGTCAAATGTAAACTTCCTCTGCTGTAAGGTGACACATTATCAAGCCAATTTACTTTATACAGTACTGTATCTCTTTTCACAGCAAAACTGCCTTGGAACATTGTCAGCAGTTAATATTATTAAAAACATGCCACCACAGAAATTTGTAGTTTTCAGTAACTGGTAGTGCTTTAGAATCCACTGAGAAATATTGTACTAATAATCAATTTGTTCAACAAAATGAATTTTCATTCCATAAAATGTGTGAAGCTGGTATAGATGCTGGAAAATGTCAGGCCCTTGCACATTTATGCAGTAAAGATACTGATAAAGCAGGCAAAGCTGCAATCACTGCAACTAGATCCAATTTACCTTTGTTCCTACACGAATACAAACCTTTAGTGTGTACATAAGATATAGCTTGTGAAAGCAAACTTGAGCAGCCATTTAGCTTTCAAACAAGGTCATTACCTAATAACGTGAGGCCCCGCCCACACGTCAGTCTGCACTCCACTTTGCTTTTGGCAGCTGTTGTTTACAGGCATCTGCTGCACTATGTGCCTGACTGCAGTTTTTTTTTCTTTCTTTGTTTTTTCTTTAAATATAAGTTGATTGTGTTGTTTATTATTTGATTTATCATGTAAACTGCTAATTTACAACTGCCTTTGGAAAGGAAACCTCTGAACCTTAGGCATTGTCTAGGGGGGGACAGGCCTTGCAATCGGTTCCTCTCCTCTTATGAGGTTGACCCTCATACCTTATGTGTCGTAGGATGTAGGGAAGATTGCAACCAATCTAGCCCTTGTACTAAGTGTTGGGTCTGCTTTCTGAATAGTGGGTGAAGTTTGCTGGGAAAGTGAAGCAAGAGGGAAAAGTTTCTCTGGTGTCATTGCGATGCAATACTCCACTGGTGACGTCAAAGATCCTGTCTGGTTCCTTCCTGTGTTACCACTCCTAAGGGAGTGGGTTCCCCTTTGCTGACTCCTGCTGCTTCATCAGTAGTCACCAAATGGGAGAAGATGACCAGCCTGGTTCCTTTCCAGTGATTTCTTTTCGCTCGGAGTTGTCCTCTGGAGGACACTCTGTGCGGCGAAGATTGCCTCTCCTAATGTGACTTTTGTTCCAGGTGCTGTGGAGCCCTAGGGGCTTAGGGAGTAGTGACCCTCCCTTGGCCTCCTGTGAGAGCCGAGTGTCTGGTTTAATCCATCTATTGAAAGCAGGAAAAGGCCTTGCTGTCACTGCATCATCTGTAACTGTGACGACTTCTTTGGTTATGGTATCCACTGGCTCAAGGAGCACCACTACAGCTCTAGTGACACCGTATACCCCATGGGTGATGTGCTCACAGATGTTTTACCATTTACTTTATTTGCCCTTCGTGATGTCTTCCTCCACACCCTGCTGTTGAAAGCTGGCCCCAGCAAGAAATTATCAAAGAAGAGGAGTAGGAAGTTGTCATCATCATCAAGTGCTGTTACCTCCTCCCCTCCTTCTTCCAAAGCTAGCAAGCTGAGGTAAAGAAGGTTGCCCCTCCCATCTGTAAGAAGTTCTGTAGGGCTCTTAGTGGTCAGCTTTCCCCCACATAGAAAGCTACCTGGAATCTTGCCAGCAGTACTACTGCCACTCTCTTTGCCGAATGAACGGGAGCAACCACTGCCTGGCCCCAGAAGCTCACATTCCCAGGCCGGTAAGGGTCCCAGGTCTATGGACCCAGATCCTGCTGCCAGCATGGCCCAGGGAGAGAAAGTGAGTAGAAATTGAGCAGACACCCACTCACTCTCCTCCCACTCTCTGGAGAGAGCAGCCCCTCAGGGATCCCTGAACAGTGAAACCAGCCTACCGGCCCACTCACTTGGGCAAGACAAGAGGAGGCCCCCCCCACCCACTCATCTTCTTCATTACAAACTTCGCCTTCAAAGAGACTGGAGCACATTTGTGGGATAGCCCCTGTTCACGTTCATGTGATTGGGACCCACATGGAAATCATCACTGTAGGTTGTTGACTGCCCATAGCCTTGCTCACCTGCTGGGACTTTGGTCTATGGCAGTTTGAGCAAGGTTGCTCAGGATCTCTATGCTGTTCCCTACACCTCCTCGGGGTTTCCCAGGAGCCAGGAGCCAGACAGGCCTAGGGTTCAGGACCTGAACTATTCTTGATCCCACAGGAAAAAAACACATCAATGGAAAGAGGAAGATGAACGTCAATGGAAAGAGGAAAATGTCTATTTACAGCCCCTTGTGGTGTGTCTTTTACAAGACAATTGTAAATTTTACCAACTTATTTATGTTTTTTCTAATAAATTATTTAATTTTTTTGTAAAATTATAATTACTGTTCACAAATTACTGCTCACAATATTAAAACAGATAAGGAGTAAATTCAGTAACAAATTCTTGGCATATTAATTTCTTTGCCCTTTTTTTGTAAAATTACATTTACAACTGACATACTATCGTAAAAGACAAGAAAAAGCCAACAGCAACCCCTTGGTATATTTATGAGCAAATTTACAAAAAGACGTCATGTGAAACAGTGACGTATTATATTCCCCCTTGAAGTGAGATGATGAACTAAAGTCCTGAGATGCTCAGTTCGTGATTTTAGCCATTGTAAAAGTTGCCGTTTGTGAATTTATATGCTATATAAGTATTGGCACCTTTTTCCCACCCTTTCCAAATTAATGGCGCTTAATATTGTTTATCTACAGGATCACTCCGTCTACCACCCCAAACCTGTTATTACTACTCCCGAGTATCAATCCATCCATTAAGGGTTAACTCTCATGTGCTACTACCAATTCTCGGCAGATATTCTGGTCTTATGATTTTTATTTTCTCATCTTTCCCTTCCCCAGGTAGTCTAGACATCATGTCTGGAACAACACTCCTCTTACCTAGGATGTACTCCACTTCAAAATCAAAATCACTTAAATCCCCCATTCATTCGTGCAGTCCTAGCATCAACTCCTTTCATTCTCTGCAGATACGCTGGAGGTTGGTGGTCTGTACGTACCGCAAACCTCACACCATACGGAAACGGTCGCAAAGCTTTCACACAGAACCGCAATGCAGCCAACTCTTTCTCAACAGTCAAGTACTTTTGCTCTGTTGAACTAAATGCCTTACTTACATATGCTATGATTCTATCCCTTTCAGTCCCATTCACCACTTGATTCTGCATCTAACACCCACCCATCGACACTCCAATCGCATCCATATACACTTCTAAACTACTAACATCACCACTATAGTAAGGGTAAGCCAACTCCTCATCCTTTACCATTTCTTTAAATTTCTCAAATGCTTTCACCATCCTTTCATCCCATATCACAACAGCACTCTTCCTACAGCCTGTCACTCTGATAATGGTTTGAAATCCCCTAATAATCTTCCACAAACTTTCTTCCAAACTCGACAAACCCCAAAAATCCACGCAACTCTCACATACTCGTAGGTGGGGGTAAACTTTCTCATTTTTCTACAAACCTTTCTATCTTTTGTACATCAGACTCACTTATCTAATGGCTCAAAAACTCCACTTCATCCATGAACCACTCACCCTTACTCACTTAGACTTTCACTCCCACCCCTTCTAACTTCTTCAACACTGCTCGCACCAATCTCTTATGCTCTTCTAGTCTTACTCTCCACCAAAATGTCATCAAGAAACACTAGCACATATTCATGGGGAAAACCGCTCAACTCTACATGCTACATTCATCACTCTCTGAAATGCAGCTGGCCCATTTGCCAATCCAAAACTGAGATTGCAGAACATACTGTTTTTTTGGAGTCGAGAAGGTGGTTATTAGTCTACAGTCCTCCGCCACTGGCATCTGATAATACCCTCTTACCAGTTCCATCTTGCTAAACACTTTCATCCCAAGCATATTGTACACACAGCCAGACACTAGGGAATCTTTCTTTCACTGTCACCTCATTTACTCTCCCGATAATCAATGCACATTCACCCTCTCCCATCAGGCTTTCTTACGGGCACAATTAGATTATTCCAAGCACTCTTAATGGGTTCAATCACTCCTATCCTTTCTAACTCTTCACATTACTCTTCAATCTCTCGTGTTACCAGAGCTGGGAAATTTTGAGGTATCTGATAAATCAGTGTATCGTCAGTCAGCCATATAATGGAATTCCAGCAACCTAGCTGTCCCAAAGTCCTCATCACCTTGACTCAACACAGCCTTTGTTTCCCACAACAACTTATACACCTGCTCTTTCTCTTCCTCGCTCAACTTCTCATTCAACCTCACCTTTTCCCTAACCTTTTCTTTACTCCACTTTTCTGACTTTTCCCCTTCAGCCATCACATCATATCCCTTAACCTGCTTATCATTACTCAGATTGACCACACTTCTCAAGCTTCCCAATCTATCACCCAGATGTATGCCTCTCCACCACTTCTTTTTCACATCCCCACACACCTGTACACACACCTTTAGGTCGTTTACATCCATAATTACATCAAACACATGTGCGATGGGCTTTATCTCATAACACGCAGAGCTACCATCCAACACGAACATTTCACCCAAACTCTGCACCAATTCCAATATTGGTTCTCCACCCTACTTTCACACTCCACACACTCCCCAAATCTCTTAGCAATTGTATGCCCTCCATTGCATAGACCTCTACTCCAGGAACCATTTTAAACTTAAAATCGTTATTTTCGGTGAAATAATGCACCGAGTTCTGGTTATCGGTGATGATAATAGAGTTATGGCACCAATACATACCAAACAGGGGTGCCATTAATCAGTTATCAGTAAAATAATCTGCTTATCGATGCCATAAGCATTAATGGTAAATTTTGCTTATCATCAAGTCCTTGGGAATGGAACCCCCCACCGATAACCAGGAACTGCCTGTATTTCTATCATTTCTTGTTCGGGGTATACTTTTACCCTGTTTTTCTTCAAAAATGCATATCCCAACAATGTATCATACATATTCACTCTGTCAACAATGTTGATGACTTGTACACCAATGAATATTTCCCAGTATTAAATTTATTATTACAAAATAATCCTGTCAAGCATGTCACTTATTATAACATTTATAAAGCAGATCGGGAATTGATATGAATTGCACACTACAAATATTTCACCATTTGAATATTTAAGGTATCACAATACGTACCTTAAATAAATTTCTTGATGATTTCATTAAAAATGCTGTTGGAGGTAGGGGTATCACCTACCTAGTCCACCAGACAGCTAACCTGTGGGCGAACCTGGCGCTCAAGAGGCGAGACGCAGTTTTATCTCAGGTCTCTAGGTTGGTCGGGTCAGAGTCGGCATTGGGTTCCACTTCCCTCTTTCCTTGAGGAAAGGTGGAGGCTGCAGTAGACAGACTTTATGTCAGGAATAATGACATGCTGGTCCATCAGTCATTGTCCAAGACTGCTGGCTCTTTGCATGGCACTGCAGCCCAACTTTGTCAGGCTGGCCCTTCCTCTTCATGTCTGAAGGTGTAGGGGGGAGGGCAGTGGTAGCCAGTCAAGGCACTGGTCAACATGGCAGCTATACGGAGTGGACAGCTGGGCAGTGGATGTTCTTTAGGTAGGATATCTAGTATCCTTCAAGTCTCTGCCACTCCTCACCATTGAACTGTTTCATCAAGAACAACCAGCTCGGCAGTGGCCGGTCGTTCTCATTCACATGTCATCTTGAAGAATCTGGTCCCTCATGTGCAGTTTCACCTTCATTCCCTTCAGTGGAGCATGAAAGAATTTTCATTCTCCAAGGGATCCTTCATTCTTCCCAATCTCTCTCTCAGAGGAAGGAAGGAAAGACTTTGCTTGGTCACTAGATGACAGGAACCTCTTATTACGAGTGCCATTAGGCACTTCCCCTCCTGAGATTCTTCTGTTTTCGAATGCATGTGCTGAGGGAAGATGCAATCCAATACAACAGAGAGTAGTCAGTGTTTTACTCAATTGTACCAGACCCATGGGTGGCAATAATGGACACGTTCTAGCACTAATGGGACAATTTGAAGGCCTACACATTCCCTGCATTCTGTCTGTTTTGATGGGTGATCAACAGGGTCATGATCACCGCAAATCTCAGGATTACCCCGTAGGCTCCCAGGTGGCCACATACCAAGTGGTATCTGGATCTGCTGGCTTTACTTTCTGAGGTATTGAGAGAGATTCCCACATGCAACCTGCTATGCCTACTGCACATAGAGAGGTATCAGAGGCAGCAGAAGGGATGGCACTTCACACCTGGAGACTATCCAGTGACTTCTGAGAGCTGGATATCTCTCCGGTCAGAGCTACTCTTCAGTAAGCAAGAAACATTTTCTTATCTTTCATTGATGGGAGAAGCTTCTCTCAGTATTGGCCATCAAGGGCTATAGAGCTGCCGTTGGCCAAGTCCTTCAGATGAAGGAGGTTAGATCTCTCATCCTCGTGGGAGATTTGCATGCTTTCGAGAATATTTGAACAGTCTTGCTTACTCAGGGAACTCAGACCACCTTAGTGAGAAGTGACTATTATGGTGAGGAGCTTGACTTGTACACTGTTTGAGGCTGTACAAGTCATTGGGAAGGGATCTGACTTTTGAGACCATTTTCTTCCTTGCCCTTGCATCAGTGAAGGGAGTAGGCAAGCTTTATGGCCTTTCCTTCGATGTTAAGCACTTGAGGGACGGAGATCTGTTATGCTTGAGTGCACCCCAGAATTCCTGGCGAAAACTCAAGAGTCCATCAGTCCCAGATACCAGATTTGTGTCCTTTTTTATCCCCTTCCTAGAGGACTTTAAAGGTGGTGATCGAAATGAAATGCTACTTTGTCCAGTTAGAGTACTGCGGTATAGTGAACCCCCACTATATTGTGGTTCAGCATTTGCAGCTCCAGTTAGATTTTTTTGTGAACATAATCCATACAAATAGTGGAAAATTCACTATTTGCAGATTTTTTTGTAGAGCAATATTCACTAATTACTGTATTTTAAGGTTTTTTTTTTTTTAAATACATTTTGTATGATAAAAAATTTACTAATTTTCAGATATTAATATTAATGTAAACAACAAAATATTAGTAAAATGTATTTTTTTTCCATTGTATATATAACTTAATTGGACGGATACTCTCATTCAAGTAACAACAGGTTTTGAGACGTGGACGGATTACCTTGTAAGGACAACGCTTTTCCCTATTTTTTATTGTATCTAATCATCAAGCCGCGTTGTTCCTTTAACCATTCTATAGAGCATTCCGCAGCCTTTTCGATGATGTATAACTCATGTAATTCCATTATTTTGTATGTTTTATTATCTTTAAATGTATGTCTGTAAGAAAACACAAATCTACCTGTCTTACTCTCTGGTCCTCACAACTGGTGACCACCCGAAGTCGGTGAATCAGCGGTTTAGGCCTAGCCTTTAACGGACTAATTACGGCCACGCACCTTCAGAGAACCTTTAGCGGACTCAATATGACGCCACAGTTTAGGTCTCTGAAAGCTCCATTACGAGGATGACACCAATGCTATCAACGGACCCATCACGGCACAGCTTCCAAGCGTGTTTTGGTATTTTTTGAGGATGGGTAGCTGGTCAGCCAACACAAAATCCAGCGGCTGTCTAGAAACATCCAATCAAAGTCGCAGCCTCCTTTGCCTCAACCAGGGGACGCCAGATACCTTCTCGACCCACCGAACCTACAGGCCTCGGTTCTTCCCTTACGAGTCCCCAGGCAACCTCCTGACCCAATGCGTCGCTGCCCATGGGCCTCCTCAACCCCCACGACTCTGCCGTTGCTCCTGGGGCTTGCTCAGCCTGCCTGACGTTGTTGCCACACCTGTGGACCTGCTCACTCTTCCAACGCCGTTGCCTGTAGTCGTCCTTGGCCCACCGACACCGCTGCCGCATCTGTGGGCTTCCTCTGCTTGCCGATGCTGCTCCCTGTGGGCTTCCTCGACCTGCTGATGCCGCTGCTCACTGTGGTTCCACTCTGTCTCCCGGATGCCGCTGCCGTGCTGGGGACTTCAGCCCAACCTACGCTGCCGTTGCACTTGGGGGTCCCCACGGCCCGTCCCACACTGCCACTGCACACAATGCAGCTCCCTCCGCAGTCTTGGTCATCCTCAGCTAACAGTAGAACCCCCAGGCAACCGCCAGGGGAGGTATCCTGTCGGGCAGCAACGCCGAAGGGCTCGATATTCGATAGCGCCCCATGACAAGTATCACAAGGACACGGGGTCACCTCCTGCCTCAAGATATTTTTCATCCAATCATTATTCCATAATAATTGTCTTGGGGGGGCGAGTATTTGAAAGGACAATGCTTTTCCCTATTTTTTATTGTATCTGATCATCAAGCTGCATTGTTCCTTTAACCATTCTATAGAGCGTTCCAAGGCCTTTCCGCCAATGTATAACTCATGTAATTCCATTAGTATTTGTATGTCTTATCATCTTTAAATGTATGTCTGTAAGAAAACAGAGCTACTTGTCTTACTTTTTGGTCCTCACAACCTCATGGTGAGTGTCAGTATTATGTGCCATCGAATTGGAGAAATTTGGCGGGAAAGAGGTTCCATTACTTCTATAGCCAATGAATTTATTAATGGAAACTTTTAGATTTGCTCAGTCATTAATTCTAGGCAGCGTATGATTTAGTTGTGTATACTTGACTTCAAGGGGGACATGTACTGCCTCTCTCTCTCACATATTTTTTTTTATAGTGTAGTTGCTGTTTCGTCCTCAAAGGATTACCCTTTCCATGGTCTATCCAGAGCTCTCTGTGACCAGAATAATGTCAAAGAATTCTCTTAGCTTGTCTTTTGGCCAAGTAATGCGTCATAATGATAAATATTATAATATGTGATAGAGTATAAATGGACTCAGGATAAGAGGACACTTTCTATTATCCTCAGCGAATGCTAATACTCAGTTTACCTACGCCCAAACTGCGAGAAGAAGTGGCTGTACACACATACCGTCATATTGTTTACATACTACCAAAATCCGACCAAGATACCATTCCTTTCTCTGGTCATTGAGAAACCAGAACTCAGAGAAGTCATTTCTTCACTTATTGATTCAGCTAGGTGCTTAATTTTAAGTTCCAATTGAAATTTTTTTAGCTTAGACTGTAGAGAAATGATTTACTGTGAGTGAAAAGCCGTAATCGGCTTATTTCATTGGTTCCTCTTATGATTCATGATAGGCTAGGTCCAAGAATTTTCTTTGCTTATTAATTTCATTACCGAGGTTCATGAAATCATATAAGTTTGAAGCTAAGTGTATAATTTTAAGTCTCCCCATCATACTCAAAACGGGCTTTGCTCAGCCTAGAGTTTCTAAATGCCAGTTAGAACGTATTACTGGCTTGTTGCATTTTGCATCAATATTAGATCCCATACTCGGATTTACTCGGATTACAAGAAATGAATATGAACAAATTCTAGCCATCGAATGCAACAAAGATGTGAGACCAACCTCATTAATAGATTAAATAAGGTTGGGAGATACTTCAACCTTGATCCCGGAAAGAATCTCTGTCGATACAGGTCACCGTGGCTCCTCAGTCTGTATGAATGACAATACACACAGATGCCTTGTTGACAGGTTGGGAGGATGTTGGCAGGATCGTCAGGTGGCACTGGCAGGGAGGTGTTCAGCTACTCTGAGGAATTGTCGTATCGATTTCCTGTAGTTGATGGCTGTCTTTTTCTCTCTCAAAAAGCTCAAACCTCCAGAAGGAAGACATTTGGTTGGTTTTAGACAACATGACTGCAATGTCCTACATAAAGATGTCTGAATGATACTTGCCTCCTCTCAATATGGTAATGCTGGCCATCCTTTGATGGGGCAAGAAAAGAAGTGGTAGTTGTCTGCAGTTCACCCTACAGGGTCTCTCAATGTAATAGTAAGACTCTCTATCAAAGAAAAAGACAGCCTCAACAGAGTAGAGTTAGACAACCACTCTTTCAGAAAATAGTCAATATCCTTCCACAAATGGAAGTGGACCTGTTTGCCACATATGAAAATCACAAACTGCTAGGCAAGCAACGGCAAGAGGTGCCTTTCTACAAGACTGGTACAAATGGAGGACTTTATACCCTGTTCCTCCATTAATCCAGATTTCTAGGTGTGGAACAAACTCCTAACCTACTAAGGACTAGCTTACTTAAGCCCCAAATTGGCCAAACAGGTATTGGATCCTATTACTTGACTGTTTTTGACTCCTATGATCTCCACTCCATCAAAGACTGGGAAAGGAAATGAAAATCAACACAAGGTCCAATAGAACTAAGTGAAGTTCTTGGAGACCCACCTCTTCCAGTGGATATGAACATGTTCTGGAGGTCTTCAAAGAACAAACTGAAGCTGGAAGTCCTGTTGCATGAGGCAGTAGCTGTTTCTGTGGCAAATACACAGCAATAGGTGGCTGGTAAAATCAAACATAAGAAATCATGTAAGTCTACAATTAATGCAAGAGTAGTGGAAATGTCTGAACTTCATTCCCACATGGAGGAAGCTGATGAAAGAATTGCTCTGCATGTTGCAAACTCCCTGAAGTACAACATTGGCCACGTTGAAGTACATTCACCAGACAGTAATGTCATCATGCTCCTTTTATATAATTTCTCCACCCTTCAAGTAATTGTGGGTCAGATGTGGTGTTGGTGACTCAACAAGGTTCTTACCTATTTATACTATAACTGTACAGCTTGGTTTACTGCAAGTGTCAATGCCAGCAAAGTTGGAACCAAACCAGTCACTCTCAAGGCAAACCCATGAGCCAAAATTGTCTGAAAGTTTGGCAAAAGCTTAGGCATACCTGGGTCAAGTTCTCAGGAAAGGTACAGCAGTTCAGACAATGAATGTGTTGCGGTCTCATTTGTATTTCCACAGCAAGGGGAGCAATGAATTGCCTCCAATTAGAGAAGCGATCAAGGCTCACAGTCTCAGAGCATGCATTGCAACTAAGGAAATCCTGTGTGTTTGAGACTTCTGTTGACAAGCCAGATCCAAAATCATGTGGATATGTGCAGGATAATGAGTTGCTACTTCCTATTGTTTGGCACAACCCTTTTCCAGAAGAATACACAGTTCGCTGGGGGTGTAAAAAATGCAAACAGAAAAGTGTCCTTTGCACTAGATTTTGTGACTAGCCTTCAAGTAAAAAGTCTTGGTGGAGATATATAATTTCCACATTTGAAGCTTTAAATCTGCCTGATCTTTGATTACAGTGAAATTTCCATGCGATAGAATGAGACTTTGATTTTTAATTTAAGTGTAAATTACTTGATATCTTACAGCACAAATATGAAAATTCACACAGAACACTAAGCATAGAATGTAAATCACCATAGAAATGTGATTCAGCAACTTTGAATACCTGAAATGAGCCCTTGGAATTTGTTTATCTTACTTTTGAATGATATAAATGAATTTCATGGACCCAAAAATATGTCTAGACACTGGGATCATCATTCTTGGTAAATTAGAGCATGGGGTACAGGGAAAACTCAATTTTCATCAGATGCAATTGTGCGGAAAATTTCATTCAGATGTGTAATTTTCAAACGGCTATTACAAGAGAATGCCCACCTTCCCAGAAGTCTACCCAAAAATTTTTTTTAAAGCCAAGACCCTATATTTATCAAATCTGAAGAGTAACTCACTGCCTCTCTCGTGCACACAGACCTCCCTCCAGCCCTTAGACTAGTAAGGGATCATCCTGCATTGACCAACAGAAAGGAGTGGCATCTTGGTTGGATTTTGGTTGTATGTAAACAATATGACGGTACATATGCACATAGCCCTTCTTGCTGTTTTGACGTATGTAAACTGGGTATTAGCATTCACTGAGGTTTATAGAAAGTGCCCTCATATTCCGAGTCCATTTATACTCTATCACATGTTATATTGTTTATCATTATGACACAATATCACGTGTTACAATGTTTATCACTATGATGCAATAACCGGCCACAAGACCAGTTAAAAGAATTCTTTAACATTAATCTGGTCACCATGGAGCTCTGGATGGACCGTGGAAAGTGTAATCCTTTGAGAACTCAATAGCGACTACCAAAAATAGGCTTTGCCTGCGTCAAAACCTGTTATTTCGTGAATTAATAGTACATTTATTTTTAAAGAATTAGTTTCTGTACTAATTACAGTATTGTACTGTAATATTGATGTATAAATACAGCAAAATACAGTTATGCTCTGAGAATCAGCTGATGACATTTATTACCGAAAGAATTATTTATGAAAATAATTTAGTTGCTGTAAGAAACTAATTTATTGATGGAATTATTTTTAATTTTGTACATAAAAGTTTGTGATACAATAATTTATGTTTCATTATTTCAATGAGAGAGAGAGAGAGAGAGAGAGAGAGAGAGAGAGAGAGAGAAGCCTGGATGTTTTAAGATGCCTATGTAAGAGTTTCAGATGGATTTTAAATTATATCAATAAAAAATTTAAAAAAATGGATTCTGTAAGTGAAATACAGTGTTCCTTTCTTATTCGCGGGGGATGTGTACCAGACCCCCCTGCAAATAGGTGAAACCCTTATAGAAATGCTTAAAACTGCCTATTTTGTTAGTTAAAACTAGAGAAAACCCCACTAAAAATGTCTATATGTATAGGCAGTCCCTGGCTTACGACGGGTTCGGTTTACGACATTCCAAGGTTATACCGCTTTTCAATTATATTCATCAGAAATTGTTTCCAGGTTTACGACGCATGTTCCAGGGTTACGACGCTTGCGACACCAATCTGACTGAAGAAATGACTCAAAAAATGCAAAGTAATCAATATTTGAATGTTATTTTGATGAAAAATGCAATAGAAATGCAGTTTACGTAGTTCTTAATACACCCAAAGCATTAAAAGTAAGGTTTTCTTAGAATTTTTGACGATTTTCCGGCTTACAACAATTTTCGGCTTACGACGAGTCTCAAGAATGAAACCCCTGTGATAAGCTGGGGACTGCCTGTACTTGGTTTTTTAATAGTGTTATCACAAAAAGTGAATTTTATGATGAAATTGATTTAAAAAAAACAGTAATTTGTGGATATTTTTCATAGAAATATACCACGAATATGCAAATGTCCAGTGAATCATGGGTAGATATGTTCCTAAGAGAAATCCATGAATATGTGAGTCCGCAAATCCGGAGTGCGTAAATACAGGGGGTCCAGTGTAATATGTTATAGATATGTTGCTGTGAACTCTTTTTAAAGTACTATATGTGTACTGAGAGAGAGAGAGAGAGAGAGAGAGAGAGAGAGAGAGAGAGATAGGTATGTCAAAAGAATTTTTAATAAATTTATGGGAGGTGGCAGTGACTAACCACAATACGATGTAAACCAAGAACTTACTTTAGTAAATCATTTTTTTTATCATAAATGTATTTGTATGTAATCACGAAAATGCTAACATGAAGTAAAAAACCTTGCTTTCTGTTTGGAGTACTGTAACGTAAGTGTCCTGTCGTTCTAAACCACCCATGTAATTTAGATATGCTCTGTACAATACTGTAGTACATTCCTAAAATACGTACCTCCACAGTAAATATCATTTCAAAATCATCTTACTACATGGGAAAATATCAATATGCATAAAATGTAAACACAGATCAGTGCACAAAGTTACTTAGGCAGAAGAAAACGTACATCTGAATGGTAGGGGACACTTAAGAATAACAGTTGTCGGCTGTTACATAATTTTGCAGCATGACTCCAAAATAATATAAGAATGTTAGGGGATGATATTTTGAGGTATATTTTTGTTTGAACTGTCAAGTTTGGCTATGAACTGTTAAAATAGGCAGTTATAGGCATTTCAAGGGCATATACGCATAGCCTACTGAGTAATAGTAGTAGGAAGAGTACTGTAATGTAAGGTTACTCTGGGTTCTTTATGATAATGGTTTGGGGTGGAATTTTATTTGAAATGATATTAAATTGTTTTAGTATGATAATTTAAGGTATATTTTTGTTTAAACTATCAATTTAGGCAGTGAAATGTTAAAATGGACAGTTAACAAGCATTTTACTTTAACAGGCACTGGGTATTTGGCAGTTATAAGCCAGTTATAAACATTTTTAGAGGGGACTTTTGAATTTCCGCATTTTTTGTGTTTCTGTGGCAGGTTCTGGAACCTATTCCCGCATAAAATTGGGGAGCACTGTATCCATCTATTAAGGGTTAACAGCATGTCTATACTTTCATTTTTATAATTCATTGATGATATTTTACAATGTTTGCTTATTCATGCATTCAATTTGATTTATTTTAGACATTTTATCCCCTTCAAGGGTGGTGGGGGAGTGGACTTCAGAAGGTGCCTCCCATTTGGTTTTCAATAATATCTTTGAGGAGGTTGCTTGCCTCGCGGATGGTCATGTGGCTAATGTGCCAAAGGCATCTGGCAGTTTTAGGTTTCCTGTTCAAGTACTGTAGCAAATTGAGGAGACAACCACCTTTAAAGTGAACATACTTTAATCTTAATGTTTTTATTTGTCAATCGCTTTAAAACAATCATGTCTTTGAATTTTATTGTCTGTAAACTTTGTCTTTTATAATCTTGATAAGCTTTAGATTTAAATGTTTTTCTTTTGGTGGAGGAGATAACTTATTCTTACCAAAAGTAGCATCTCAGGAGTGTTGGGATTTGTATAATTTGTGACAGTTGTTTAAATGCATAGATAAATAAAATTTTACACTTTAAAAGCTATTTTTCACTGCGCCGTAAAATATTTTTCAGGAGACCACAAATATGTAACAGAAGTTATAAATGCTATACATGGAGAGCTACGAGTTCCTCGTGCTTCAACAGCTCGCCTTCTGGCAAATGCAGCTGACCTTTTAGGCTGTATGGCAGCTGGGAAAGGAGGCTTACGTAGTGGACCAGCAGGTAATCCACAATGGAAAAATCCCCTTGTGAAGTTAAAGGTATGAAATTTAAGAGTAGAAATGTTCTTATTGACATAGTACTTTATTTTATTGTTGGTATAGATTTTAATATATGTTTATGTTACCTGTTTTTTTTCAGTCATTTCAGTCAATACACATCAGACTAGGTTATACTACTATGATATGTGCAAAATATTTAAGGAAAGAAAATGGTAAAGTTGTGCCACAAAATTTTTGTCATCTGCAAGGTCAAAACTAAATAATCCACAATACCCAAGGGTTAATGGTTCTCTGTATTTAGTAAAGAACTGGGTAAAAATCATCAGTTGTGTTTGTTCCGACACGGCATACAAACCTTCGGTCCTTTTACAATAGGAAGTAAACTAGTACGCGCGGCAGCTGGATAGGTCGTAAGCTTTCGAACAAGGGGTTCGGTAGTTAACTGCTTGTCCGACAGGCGCGCGGCGCTGCGACTGGGAGGTAAACAAATCACTTTTGCTTTCGGCCTCACAGCGAGTGGACGTGTGTGTTCGACGCTCTCTGCCCGCTTCTCGTCGTTTGCTTTCTTGAGTATATGGTTGTGTTTGTGTATGAAAGAATTCATTGTAAGTACAATCATTTCTCTCTTTTCATAATATTTGAAGTGTTTTTGATTAATGATGGAATCTCCTTGCCTCGCTACCCCACGGAGACTATGCCGGGTACCGAAGGGCGTAAATGCGGGAAGTTCCGCTCTTTCCCGGAGATAGACCCTCATATTTTGTGTGCTCGGTGTCTGGGGCGCGAATGCACCCGAGCCGAGCCATGTGATGTTGCAATAATTGGTCGGAGGCGCAGTGGACTTTGTATGAGGGCAGGAAGAAGCGAAGGCCTTGCAAAGGAGTCGTCGGAAAGCTCTCCCGCGACTCCTTTGGTGACGGACACTTCGTCTTCTTTCCTGCCGCCCGCTCAACTTCCACGTATCGCGCCTTCCCCTTCGGGGGGGGGGGGGGGTTTCTAGGTCCTTCTCCTCTCCTGACTTGTCGAGTGTGGAGGAGGGCTCTAGATACCCGACGTCGAGTTGTACTCTGGGTCCTCTATCCGTTCGTCTTCGCGCGAACGAAACGGGTAGAGGATCCCCCTAATCACCCGACTTTTGCCTCCTCAGGTGCGGTTGCCGCGAAGGATGACCTCGGACAGGTGTGGGCATCGTTGGGGCTGCAGGGCGTGCCGAGTGGTCCATGGGGCTGCTCTACCATCTCGCTGGCTCCGTGGCGGTCACCCATGCTACGGTCACGACCACACCACGACCCTTACAAACACCCGGCTACGCTTCACCTCCTCACCTGGGGGTGACACCCCGCACGCGGTCTCGTGACCCCACTACATCGGTGCAGGGGCCAGTCGCCGTACCTCGGGGGAGTGTGATGCCGCCACCTGGGTTTGCCGTGCTGCCGCGACCGGACTTCGTGTGCCCGAAGAGCTCCGCCCCGGGGTCCCTGGACCTCCCACCGGTACCTAGGAATGTCTGTGCGCTGGGTCCGCCATCTGGACCGCTTACACAGTCTTCCGCCTACCTGCCGTACCTGCCCAGCTGCTGTCCACGGACGTGACGTTGACCACTGCTGCCGTTCCTGTACCTGCTCCTGCTGTCTCTTCTGCCGTTCCTGTGATGCCTGCACCTGCTGATGTTGTTCCTGTTCCTGGCGCCGCTGCTCCCGATGCTGATCTGTTCGGACAGGTGCGTCCGGGCCCTGTTGCTTCGGCAACAGCAGCCCGGCTCCGCTCTGGATGACAGATCTGACGTCGGTCCTGAGGAGGTTGACGAAGAAGAAGAAAGAAGAGGAGGAAGGTGTCGTCGTCGTCTTCATCGTCTTCTTCGTCGTCGTCGTCGTCTCCGCCTCTTCCCCTTCTTCTTCTAAGGCTTCCCCCGCCGAAGAAGAAGAAGGTCGCCCTCCCCCCCCCTAAGAAGTCTCCTTCGGGAACTTCTAAGGGCCCGTCTCGCTCTGGTGAGACGGGGGGTTCTTCCGCTGGTCACCCTGCTCCTTCGGGGGGCAGGACCCGTCTCTTCTTCCGCAAGGGAAGAAGACTACGGGGACCAGAGGAGTGCCGGCTAACACCGGCACTTCCTCACCTGCTGTCAGTGGTTCGGCCCACAGCAGCAGGGTCCGTCTCGGCCTCTCGTTCGCGAGAGGTACCGAGTGTACGGTCGCCTAACAGCGCCGTACAGCAAGAACCAGACCTCTGAGTCCGCTCAGCGTCAGGTTCACGGCACGGAGCAGAAGACTGGTGACAGCCGCTCACGCGACTCTCACCAGACCAGCTCTCGCTCTCTCGCGCGCAGCTGGCTACCCGGGCGGACGTGACGGTGCCATGACCGGTCCACGGCTGAGGCTGGGAAGAGGTCCCCCCGTTCGCCGGCACCAGCCACGGCTGGTACAGCGAACTGACGCACCGTGAGGATACGCACCGATCTCACCGTGACAGTGGAGCTCGCCGGTCGCCGACCGTCACTCTCACAGAGAGCGATCGGGTACGGCGACCAGCACCAGCTCCTCTGACACACGAGACCGGGGCCCGCTGTTCTCGGTCCAGCCGTTCTCCACAGCGAGACGGCTCGACTAGGTCTGCAGCTCGATCGCCACGCCGGGCGGGTTGGCGATCGCTGCAGTCTTCCAAGCCCGCTGGTTCTGCCAGCGAGCGAGGAGGGAGCGTCAGGTCTGCCTCTCCATACCTTCAACCTCCTCGGGTTACACCGGGAGGGGAGGGGCGAGGTATTGAGGAGTGATCGTGAGGGGTGCGCCCCTCAGGATCCCACCACGTCGTCGTACGTACCAGCACGGTTCTCGGGCCAGCCAGGTCGTACGCACAGGTGGTTGGAGGAGACCGAGAGGGGCTGTCGCTGTTCCTCCCCTTGAGGGAGGAGGGTCTCGGGAGATGCTCCTGTTGAGGGACTGGTTGGACGGTCCGACTCCGCAGGACGCAAGTCCACTCCTGAGATCCAGAGGAACTTTGCCGAGGTTATTGCGCGATTCGTCAGCACAACGACCTCGGGGAAGGATCGCCGCTCCCACCATCCGAGCCCACGTCCCGGCTCGAGTCGTTCTGGGGCCCGAAGAGGGAACCCAGACCGACGGTGGGTTTGCCGCGTTCTGAGCTTGCGGACTCAGTGCTGGACCAGGTTGAATCGCTTGTCTCCGGACAAGACGGTTCGCTCAAGTCTGGCAGGTCGAGCAAGCTGCTTCCACCTCCTCTCTGCGACAGCGGCGTACGTGCCATCCGAAGACCCGATTGCCGCCCAAACAGTGAACCCGGAGTTAGCCAGGCTGACTCCGGGTGTGTGCCTCTGCAGCAGCTCCTGTCCGAGAACCTGTGGTTCTCGCAGCAAGAGGCACTCGGCCTGGAATCTACCGCCATGGCAGCTTTCCAGGCCGTCTCCTGGCTAGATCCTGTGCGGTCCCTCAACAGTATCTAAGGTCGCAGCCAACTCCGGGGGAATTTCTCCCGAAGATGACTCGGCCTTCAGGAGACTTTGCCAAGTCTGGAGGAAGAGCCATCTCCTTCCTTGCCCACCAGACGGTTGAAACTGTGGGCCAACCTGGTTCTCCGACGAAGGGACTGCTGTCACTTACTCGGGTTTCCAGGGCGGCCGGGCGTGAAGCGGCGTTGGGACTTCGCAAAGGACCTTTACGGAGTTCCACGTCTCTCTTCCCAGGAGAGATGGTGGACGCTGCGGTGGGCAGACGGCGCTCTGACGACAGTGACCGTCTGGTTCACCAGGCAGTCTCGAAGGCTTCTGGCAGCCTCGGACTGCGGCCAAGTCTAAGAGCTCGGCTAGCGCTTCCTCGGTGGCTAAGACGGTAGCGGCGTCGAAGCCCCGGGGAAAGACTCTGTCTTCTTCGACTTCTACCAAGGGGAGCCGTAACCAGCCCTCCTCCCAGCCCTCCTCCTCCCGTGGAGGCTCTGGGAAGAAGTCGAAGAAAGGGGGGAAAGGGGGGGGAAACGCTAGGGACGGCGTTCCCCCTCCCGACCTGCTGCCGGAAAGTGGGGGGGTGCCTGGCCAGCCATTGGGCAACTGGCAGCGCTACGGCGCCGAGACCTGGATTGTAGATGTCCTTCGGGAGGGATATCTATTACTTCGAATCTCGGCCACCCCTCACCTCCAACCCGGTCCAACAGCAGTCATACGTTCCAGGGTCATCGAAGGACGTAGCATTGAGACAGGAGATCAAGACCATGCTGAGCAAGAGAGCTGTAGAAATCGTCACGGATCAGTCACCAGGCTTTTACAGTCGACTCTTCCTGGTGGAAAAGTCTAACGGGAGGCTGGCGGCCCGGTGATAGATCTCTCTCCCCTGAAACCGGTTTGTTCGCCAGACCCGGTTCACGATGGAGACGGCACGCTCAGTGCTCGACTCCATCAGGAGAACGATTTCATGCTTTCAGTGGACTTGAAGGATGCGTATTTCCAAATACCCATTCATCAGTCCTCCAGAAAGTACCTCCGCTTCATCCTCGACGGGACGGTGTGTTACCAGTTCAGGGCACTTTGCTTCGGTCTCTCAACCGCCCCACAGGTGTTCACGCGAGTGTTCACTCTGGTGTCTGCTTGGGCCCATTCGCACGGGATACGTCTGATGAGGTATCTCGACGATTGGTTAGTCCTGGCGAGCTCCCGCTCGCAGTTGCTACAGGACAGGGATCGACTGCTCGAGTTCTGTCGCGATCTGGGGATCGTTGTGAACTTCGAAAAGTCCGATCTCGAGCCCAAGCAGAGGATGAAGTACCTGGGTATGCTGATCGACACGGTAGCAGGGCGAGTCTTCCCCGCAGACTCGCGGATCAGCAGATCAGGGAGGCTCCAACCGTTCCTGTCTCGGCAGGAACAGGTAGCTCAGCGATGGCAAGTCGTGATCGACACCTGTCGTCACTCGAGAAGTTAGTCCCTCACGGGCGTCTTCACCTGCGGTCTCTTCAGTGGAGACTAAGGAGAGTTGGTGGTCACAGGCGACGGATCCCCCAAGCTTTCCAGTGTCACTGACACAGGAGGTGAGGCAGGACCTAGCCTGGTGGCTGGACGACAGGAACCTCTTAAGAGGAGTGCCTCTGCGCACTCCCCCCCCGGACATGCAGCTGTTCAGAAGCATCGACCGAGATGGGGCGCACCTGGAGGAGTTGCTGACTTCAGGAGTGTGGGACGAGAACGACAAGCACCTTCACATCAATGTACTGGAACTCAAGGCAGCGTTCCTCCGCGTCTCCAAGAGTTCCAGGACCGCTTGATGGGACACTCAGTGTGTTGATGTGCGACAACACCACGGTGGTGGCCTACGTCAACAAACAGGGGGCCTAGTGTCTCTCCCGTTGTACCAGTTGACTCGGCAGGTGCACGAGTGGGCCGAGGCACACTCAATAGAGCTGTCGGCACGCTACATTCCAGGGAAGAGGAACGTAGTAGCAGACACGCTCAGCGTCGGGATCAGGTGATAGGGACCGAATGGTCTCTACACCAGGACGTGGCGGAAAGGCTCTTCTACCTGTGGGGGGTCGACCCAGTCGTGGATCTGTTCGCCACCCGGCACAACAGGAAGCTCCAGGTGTTCTTCTCGGCCGTGCCGGACCCATGGGCAGCTGCAGAGGACGCTCTTCAACACCCGTGGGACAACCTCTTCGTCTATGCCTTTCCCCCGTTAAGCCTGATTCGCAAGGTGATCAGTCGAGCACTGGTCACCCCGAATCTCAGGATGATCCTGGTGGCTCCCAAATGGCCACAGGCCATTTGGTATCTGGACCTGCTGGCTCTTCTGCGCAGGAGAACCGAGAGAGATTCCCCCTTGGCACAACCTTCTCGCCGCCAGCCACACATCGAGCGTAGCCACCGAGCAGTCCAGTCCCTACGTCTTCACGGCTGGCTGTTATCCACCATCTCTTGCGAACGAGAGGCTTTTCTCGTAGCGCAGCAACAGAGATGGCTGGAAACGTCCGTCAGTCCTCTGCAGCTGTGTACCAGGGGAAGTGGGCCGTCTTCTGTGGTTGGTGTCGTAGACGGGGTCTATCTCCTCTCAGAGCCACTCTTCGCAGTAGCGGATTTCCTCCGTTTTTCTTCGCCGAGAGAAGCTCCTCTCAGTCCCCACAGTCAAAGGATACAGAGCCGCCTTGGCGCTCGTCCTGAAACTGAGGGGATTGGAACATCTCGAAACTCGTTCGAGATCTCCTTGCTTATGAGGAGCTTCGAAAGGTCTTGCCCACCCAGGGAACTCAGGCCCCCTGCGTGGGATGTGACTCTCGTACTTAGGAGTCTGACTCGAACGCCGTTCGAGCCACTCCGAGTCGTCAGACCAGGGATCTGACCCTCAAGACCCTCTTCTTGCTGGCCCTGGCATCGGCGAAGAGAGTAGGGGAACTTCATGGTCTTTCTGTGATGTACGACACTCCACGGGGATGGGGATCCGTGACGCTCGATTTCGTCCCGAACTTCGTTGCGAAGACTCAGAAACCGTCGATCCCTGACGACAGGTTCGAGTCATTCACGATTCCCTCCCTAATGGACTTCACCGATAATGATGCGGATGAGATGCTGCTTTGTCCTGTGAGGGCGCTACGGCGCTATCTGAAGAGAACTCGACACCTCAGGCCTGAGTGTCGACGCCTCTTCGTTAGCACCGGGGTCACCAAGAAAGAAGTATCCAAGAACACTCTTTCATTCTGGCTGCGTGAGGTCATCAGGAGGGCGTATGAAGCTGATGGTAGTGACGACATCCGTACGTCCCGTCCGAGAGCTCACGAAGTCAGAAGTATTGGCCCCTCGTTGGCGTTTCGTTAAGAACTTCTCCGTGGCGCAGGTCCTGAAGGCAGGGGTCTGGTCTAACCAGACTACCTTACGTCCTTCTACTTCGGGATATTGCCCACAGGTCCTTGGATACCTTTCCTTGGGACCCGTGGTGCTGCTCAACAAGTTGTGTAGCTAACCCAGACCTTCGCAGGCTGAAACAGCATCGATTCCTGTGTGTGACTGTGTGGATGGATGTGTGAATGAGTGAGTGACTGGCTCCCTCTTCCCGTCTTTTCCTCCTCCTCACTACTGTGGCAGAGGGCCACGGTCGTCACTACGCTGGATGAGGACGAGATGCAGGTGAGCTATATGACAGAGCCCCCATCCTATCCCTTTCACTAGGGAATAGGAGCAGAATATCCACCACATCCTTCTACAAGGGGGTAAGTGGATGCCTACAAGAGTCAAACCCCAATGACTTTATATTTGCTCCTGTACAGGAACAAGTTCTTACATTGCTGGTACGAAGAGATACGCTTGCCTCTCTCTTAGTACTGCGGTCCAGAGGTCTGACCATTGATCCTGCGGTGCACACCCCGATCAATCGGACAGAGGCTTGGATCCCTCCCTCGCTCTTCTTACGACCAGGGAGGCTTCCAAGGTTGGGCGAAACACCAGTCTGTTCACAAAAGACTCAGATTCCTCCCACCAAGAAGTGAGTCTTTCCTATTGTAAAAGGACCGAAGGTTTGTATGCCGTGTCGGAACAAATGACAATTTGTCCAAAATTGCATTTTTGTTTTTTTTCCTAACTATACAAACCTGAGGTCCTTTTACACATAGCCCCACATCATGCCACCCCTCCACTCTGCAGTTTTTGCTTGGGCCAAAAGCAAAAGTGATTTGTTTAACCTCCCAGTCGAGGCTCGCAGCAGCGAGCCTGTCGGAAAAAAAAACAAGCAGTTTAACTACCGAACCCCTTGTTCGAAAGCTTACGACCTATCCAGCTGCCGCTAGTACCTTCCTATTGTAAAAGGGAACCTCAGGTTTGTATAGTTAGGAAAAATGCAATTTTGGACAAATTGTCATATTATGGACTTGATGACACACTTGCGGATATCATGTATGTAGACTGGTATGGCAGACACAGAATATTGTAGTTTTTCATGAAGGCGCATGCTGCCAACAGTAATGGTGAACTGAAATGTTTAGTACCACCCTTTATCGCAATTTTTTGTAAATACAAGCATATCAGGTTATACAGAGCTACAGATAACCTTTTTGGCTTATTGGACATTTGAACTATTCATGGATGTTAGATCCTTAGTGACATAACGATACTATGGAAGAACTAGGTGATTTGCTGTGGATGGAAACACTATAGTACTTGTATTTCTTTTAACCACAAACCAGTCTGGAAAACCTTCAGAGACATAACTGTGTGACATTCATTCTTGCCTTAGGAATGTACAAGTGAATTAGTACTCTGGGTATCACTTCCTGGTATCCACACACCAGAAATCTTACATGTGATTCTGGATGCACATTTAGCCATCCAATTTGTCACTGAAAGTAATGCCTTCTGCCTGATATCATATCATGCATTTGTAGAGATGAAATCTTTAAAATGGAAAATATATTTTTGTATCATAAGTTGTTAAATGAAGCAACTGTTCCAGCTTATTGTGAAGATTTCCCCAGTTGTTGGTAGGATTTTGAGACATTGTAAATAATTCAAGTTTAGGGAACATATGAATGCACTCATAAGAGCTCTGATAAAAAAGATTGTATTTTAATGCCTTACTGCTTGAGTGCCAAAACACTTGTGCAGCTCAGGATGTATGCTAAAGTTCAAATGAACCCTGTCACCTCATCCATAACATTTTGAATATACATACTTAAAATCTACAATCTTGTTGAAGTGGAACTTGATTATTTGAACATCAAATAATCAGTTGAAAGACCAAATACTTAAACAAATACACTGTATGTGAAATGTGTTACAGGAACCAGAAAATGTCCTCAAGTAGTAATCAAAGTGCCTTTCATTTCATTCAAATGCATCCAGTGCCAAATGTCAAAATAACATTGTTTATGGATGAATTTGGCTGCATTGAGACCAGGCCAGTGGATACATTTCTACCTCTAGGGCTTCTACTCTTTCATAGATACTATACCCTATCGGTTCCTTGATGGCGAAAAGGGTAGGGTATTGGCGGTGACCGGCGATGCCAAATCAAATATTCCCACTCATGTTGTAAGGGATTTGAAGGCAGCATAAGTTATACAACGCAAATGTATTTGATTTCTCATTAATTTTTGCCGATTATTGAAAGCCCTCGTGATTATCTGGCTTTTAACAACAGAAAAACAACACGTTTTTTCTTAAACTTGGCAAAAATATTTTCCAGCGCTGCCAGTTCTTCTCTCAGGTGTTAAGCTGACCTTAGGGCATAAAGACGTCAAACAGCCGGGACTAAACCCCCTACTGGAAAAGGTAGTCGTCGCTTAATTGTCTTTCATGCTGGGCTGGTACCATTCTTAATGCAAATATTCTTTTCAGGTCCCAAAATTAATTTACTTATATATATAACGAATTGTTTCTTGAAAGTTGTTGTATTTATAACGTGCAGTAATGTATATATAATAAGTGTCTTGTCATTCTTGTCTATTATTATCACTATATGACATTCTTGACCCCAAATAATCATTTATTTGTTTTGACAAACCGTTATGAAGATATAAGAATAGAAAAATGTTATAGAATACTGTTAAGGAAAGAAACGAGGGAGTATATTATATAAAGATGATAAACTGAATAGCTGCCGATAATTTCACTTGTATATTTTATGCCTCTCTCTCTCTCTCTCTCTCCCGTCTCTCTCTCTCTCTCTCTCTCTCTCTCTCTCTCTCTCTCTCTCTCTCTCTCTCTCTCTTTTATAGTTTATATATTATATATTATATATGTATATATATATATTATATATATATAATATATATATATATATATATATATATATATATAGTATATATATATATATATATATATTCTATATATATAATATATATGTATATTATATATATATATATATATATATATATATGTATATATATATATATATATTATATAACATATATATATATATATATATATATATATATATATATATATATCTCTCATATATATATATATATATATATTATATATCTATATATACAGTAAATTAATACAAAAACAAGTAAATTAAAACTGCGGAAGTTCAGTGGCTTGTGATAATCACAAGAAAGGTCCTAAAAAAGATTTTATTAGACTATATGAAAAACAGAGAGACCTGGAAGAATGGAAATATTTTTGAAGGAGTGCCGAGGCAACAGGGAACCCCCAGAAGTATACTGCTCCCATGAGACATTAACAAATGCCAAGGAGGGTAAACCTCCTTGATAGATAGACGCACGGATTAAAAGGGGTAAATGGGAAGGGTAGGCCTTTAAAAATTCGAGAGAAGTACATTTGGCAACGTAGGGGACAACGCCCAAATCGCCAAGAAGCCCTATAGGGTATAGTGCCAATATCTGTTGGCCTCATAAGAAGGAAGCATAATGATGTGACATCTTAACAAACACAGAGGGAGAGGAAGCTGTGAAGCCTTCTGTGGAGAGGCAATTTCAGCAAAATAGACAATCCATCTAAACAAACCACTTTAATTTAAGATGAAATGTATAAAATTCCAATGAAGGAAGGTCGTTGTAGACATGGCCAATGAGTCTAAAGGTCTCATTATCTTACTGAGGCAGCTGACACTTTTGACCAGTAGGTTGCTATAAAATGATAATAAGACCTTCAGATGTATAGGTTGTGGCTATAGAGTTACAAAGCCTCCTAGGTATGCATCTATAGTTCAGTGCAATTATTTAGACTGAAAGTTAAATGGGAGGAACTTGAATGAATCATTCATGAGATATATTCATCAGTATTGCACTTCATGATAATACATGTATTGGGAATTGTTTTACTGCCCTCATGTGGTAGTAGCGCAGGTTTTTCTTGAAATGGGATAAACATTGTTTGTTTCGATGCGTTATACAAACCATCAGTTTCTCCTGCTTAGGTGGAGCTGGACCCCGCTGCCCCCGCAGCCGCCCCATTTCTAGCCTGGATGGGAGACCTGTCTGCTGTCCTGAGGAAGTTGGCGAAGAGGAAGTCAAAGAAGAAGAGGAAGGTGTCGTCGTTGCCTTCTTCGTCTTCGTCGTCGTCTTCTGCTGCCTCTTCCCCTTCCACTTCCAAGGCCCCCAGCCAAGGAAGAAGGTGGCCTCACCCCCCCTAAGAAGTCTCGCACAGAGACTTCTAAGGGTCTGTCTCGCTCCAGTGAGACAGGTTGGCCTTCTGCTAGTCCTCCCGTTCCTGAAGGAAGGAGGCCTGTCTGTCCTTCCTCAGGGAAGAGAAAGACGGGAACCGTGGAGGTATCACCCACCTCTGGTACCTCCGCTCCCAGATCTAGAGGTTCCACCTCTGGACTGGGAACCGTCTTGGCCGCTCACCAGCAAGCGTCACTGAGTGTATGGTCACCTGCTGGTGACCGTGCAGCCAAGTTCCAGACTGGCGATTGACTGGTACCCAGGTTGACGTGACTGTCCCATCAGACCGTGCATGAGTCGAGGTTGGGAAGAGGTCCCCTAGGTCCCCGGGAACAGCTTCGGCTGCTTCTGGAACTGTGGCGTGTCGTGAGGACAGTGCTCGCTCTCACCGTGTTAGTGGACGCTACCAGTCACCCGACCGTTGATCACACCAGCATGATCAGATGGTGTGCATGGCTGGTAGCAGCTCCCCTGATGAACAAGACCGACGCTACCATCCTCACTTCAGCGCTTCTCCACAGGGAGATTGCTGGTCCAGACCTACAGCTCGATCACCACCGCGGGTTGGCGATATCCTGCAGTCCTCCCAGCCTACTGGTTCTGCTGGTAGGCAGGGTAAGAGCGTCAGGTCTTCCTCACCGTTCCCTTCAACCTCCTTGGGCTACACTGGGAGGAGTGAGGCGAACAGGAGTGACCGTGAGGAGTGCGCTCCTTACAGTCCGGCCACGAGAGCCTATGAGGCTGGTTCGATTTTGGGACCAGACGTGTCATATGCTCAAGTGGTTAGAGGAGACCACGGAGGGTCTGCGAGGTTCTTCCTCCTGAAGGAAGAGTGTCTCGGGAGGGACTCGGCCTGGATGGATCTGACGGTCCATCGCCTCAGGACGCGGTTACCCCCGAGATACAGGGGTCTTTTGCAGAGGTCATTGCGCTGATCCGTCAGCACAACAACCTCGGGGAAGGATCGGTGGTTGCCCCCTATGACCGTCCATTGAGGTTAAGAGTCATTCTGGGGACCTAAGAAGGAACCCAGAGCGTCTGTGGGGCTACCCCAGTCTTCTTTGGCCGATGGAGTGCTGGACCAAGGGGGACGCTCTTGTCTCCGGACAAGAGGCTTCACTCAGGGCCAGCTGGTCGGACAAGCTGCTTCCCCCTCCTCTGCTTCGTCAGCGGTGTTTCTATGTGCCTTCGACAGACCTGTTGCCGACCCTGGAATCCACTGCCATGGCAGCTTTCCAGGCCGTCTCCTGGCTGGATCTGTGGTCCCTCACAGTATCCATAGTCGCAGCCTCCTTGAGAGCCATAGTTTCTGGGGAAGATTTGGCATTCGGGAGACTCTGCCAGTCTGGAGGTAGGGCCATTTCCTACCTTACCCACTAGTTGGCCAACTTGTGGGCCAACCTGGTTTTGAGGAGGAGAGATGCAGTCCTGACTCATGTAACCAGGGCAGCCAGTCATGAGGTAACATTGGGTCTGAGGAACAGACCGTTTCTGGGTTCCTCCTCTCTCTTCTCCAGAGAGATGGTGGACACTGTGGTGGAAAAGCGTAGAGCTGAGAACAGTGATCGCTTAGTACACCAGGCAATTGCCAAGACTTCTGGGAAGTCTCGCTCAACTGAGGCTAAGCCTCGGAGCTTAGCTAGCACTTCCTCCGCTCCTAAGACGTCAGTACCATCAAGGGTAGCGCGAGAAAAACCCAGCCTTCCTCTTTCACTTCGAGAGGTGAGCGTCAGCCCTCCTCTCAAGCCTCCTCCTCTCGCGGGAAAAGGGGTTAAGCAGAAGGGGAAGAGAGGGAAATTCTAGGGACGGTGTTCCCCCACACCTGCTGCCTGAAGTAGGGGGTTGCCTGGCGAGCCATTAGGCAACTTGGCAGCACTACAGACCCGAGACTTGGGTAGTGGATGTCCTTCGGGAGGGATATCTACTTCCATTCGAGTCGAGGCCACCCCTCACTTCACACCCTGTCCATCTTCGAACATACATTCCCGGTTCTGCCAGGGATGTAGCACTGACTCGAGAAGTGCAGATCATGCTGAGCAAAGGAGCTGTGGAAATCGTATGAGATCAGTCACCGGGGTTCTACAGCTGACTTTTCCTGGTGGAGAAGTCTACGGGGGGTTGGAGACCGGTGATAGATCTCTCTCCTTCGAACCGATTCGTTCACCAGATTTGGTTCACGATGGAAACGGCACACTCAGTGCTTGATTCTATCAGGGAGAATGATTTCCTGCTTTCGGTGGACCTGAAGGATGCGTATTTCCAAATACCTATCCATCAGTCCTCCAGGAACTATCTTCGCTTTATCCTCGATGGGACGGTGTACCAATTCAGGGCACTTTGTTTTGGTCTCTCAACTGCCCCACAGGTGTTCACGTGAGTGTTCAATCTGGTGTCGGCTTGGGCCCATTTGGTTGGGATACGTCTGATGAGGTATCTCGACAATTGGCTGGTCCTGGCAAGCTCTTGCTCACAGTTGCTACAGGACAGAGATCCCCTCCTCGACTTCTGCCGCAATCTGGGGATCGTGGTAAATTTTGAGAAGTCAGATCTCAAGCCCAAGCAGAGGATGGAGTACCTGGGCATGCTGATCGACACGGTAGCAGCACGAGTCTTTCCCACCGACTCGCGGATCAGCAGGTTCAGGGAAGCAGCTCGTCGGTTTCTGTCACGACAGGAACAGCCAGCTCAGCAGTGGCAGAGATGATCAATCACCTGTCATCACTAAAGAAGTTACTCCCTCATGGGCGTCTTCACCTGCGGTCTCTGCAATGGAGACTAAAGGAGTGCTGGTCACAGGTGTGGGATCCGCAATCCTTCCTGGTTCCTCTTATGGAGGAAGTAAGGGAGGATTTAGCTTGGTGGCTAGACGACAGGAACCTCTTAATAGGAGTGCTGCTTCGCACTCCCCCTCCGGAGATGCTTAAGTTCTCAGACACATCAACCAAGGGTTGGGCCACACACTTGGAAGAGTTGCTGGTTGCAGGAGTGTGGAACCGACACGACAAGCACCTTCACATCAACGTCCTGGAACTCAAGGCAGCGTTTCTCGCGCTCCAAGAATTCCAGGAACGGCTGATGGGAAACTCGGTGGTGTTGATGAGTGACAGCACCATGGTAGTGGCATACGTCAACAAACAAGGGGGCCTAGTGTCCCTCCCATTACACCAGTTGACGATGCAGGTGCACGAGTGGGCTGTAGTTTACTCAGTAGAGCTGAATGTAGTGGGAGACAAGCCCAGCTGCCAGAATCAGGTGATTGGGACAGAATGGTCCCTACACCCAGACGTGGTGGAAAGGCTGTTTGAACTGTGGGGGCGTCCAGTAGCGGATCTGTTCGCCCCCCGGCACAACAGGAAACTTCAGGTTTTCTTCTCAGTTGTGCCGGACTCATGGGCAGCTGCAGAGGACACATTCCAACATCCATGGGACAACCTCGTAGTGTACACCTTTCCCCTGTTCTGTCTGATTCACAAGGTGATCAGCAGGGTGCTGGTCACCAGCAATCTTCGGATGATTCAGGTGGCACCTAAATGACCTCAGGCCGTTTGGTATCTGGACCTGCTGGCTCTTCTCTTGGAGGCACTGCAAGAGATTCCCCCATGGCACAACCTGCTGTGTCAACTGCATGTGGAACGGTACCACCAGGCAGTGCATTCCCTGTGTCTTCACGGCTGGCGGTTATCCACCATCTCATGCGAGTGAGAGGCTTTTCTCGCTGAGCAGCAACAGAGATGGCTGGATACCTCAGACAGTCCTCTGCAGCAGTATACCAGGGAAAGTGGTCCGTCTTCTGTGGTTGGTGTCATAGACAGGGTCTCCCTCCACTCAGAGCCACTCCTCAGCAGGTAGCGGATTTCCTGATCTTCCTTCGCCAGAAGCTCCTCTCTGTTTCAGCAGTTTAAGGATACAGAGCCACCCTGGCCCTAGTCCTTAAGCTGCAAGGAGTTGATATTTCCTCCTTCATGGAAATATCTCTCCTGATGAGGAGCTTCGAGAGGTCTTGCCCACCCAGGGAACTCAGGCCCCCTGAGTGGGACGTGACTCTTGTCTTAAGGAGTTTGACTCGTAGACCCTACGAGCCTCTCCGGGAGTTGTCAGACAGGGAGCTGACCCTCAAGACCGTCTTTCTGCTGGCCCTGGCATCGGCGAAGAGAGTAGGAGAACTTCATGGTCTTTCCTTCGATGTCAAACACTCGAGGGAATGGGGATCAGTTGTGTTTGATTTCGCCCCGGATTTCATAGCAAAGATTCAGAACCCTTCGGTCCCTGGTGCCAAGTTTGAGTCCTTCACGATCCCCTCCCTAGATGACTTTACTTGTAATGATACAGAAGAGATGTTTTTTCCTGTTAGTGCTGTGGTGCTATCTGAAGAAAAAGAAGAAAACTTGACACCTCAGGCCTGAGTGTTGACGCCTCTTTATCCGTCCCTTCCGTAACAAAGGGGGAAGCAGAGCAATAAGAGACAAACCCAATGCTTTATATTTGGCCTCTTACTTATGACTTGAAGTTCTTGCTTGCTATCCATAAGAAGTATGAATGCTTCCCTCTTATGAATTGGTCCAGAGGTCTGGCCACTGATCCTCCCACCAATAAATGAGTCTTCCCTATGTAAAGGACCGATGGTTTGTATAACATGTCGGAACAAATCACAATTTTTGAAAGTAAATTGTATTTTTCCTAACTATACAAACCTGAGGTCCTTTACAGAAGGAATTACTTTCAGCGCGATTTTGCAGCCTAGCAGCCTCAACGGTCTGCTAGGCTGCAACATCGCAACCTTCAACGACGAGAAGCGTCTTGAAGAAAACTTCCTTCAACCAATGGTGGGAGCGCATTGCGCCACCGGCCAATGAAAACGCAGCTAGCAGTTGGCCCCCTGCTGACCTGCCGCTATATATTGAGTAGATCTGGACAGCACCAACAGTCTGCTCCGATCCACTGCTGTGATCATGCTCGGATGATACCGAGAGAAACGTTGGCCACTAGATTAACTTATATTTTGACCTATTTGTACATTTACTGTGACAAATAAATAAATTTGTAACCATTATCCCTAAAATTGGCTCCTCCTGATGAGCAATATTGGCGCAATACTCACCAGTTGTAGTAGCAGAGAGAAAGCTATTATTAGAAAAAGAAAAGACTAATTATAAGTTGAATGCAGCTGATGCAGCAATATCTTTCAATAAGACTTATTATTATTATTATTACAGTATTATTATTATAATTATTATTATTATTATTATTATTATTATTATTATTATTATTATTATTATTATTATTATTATTGTACTTAGGAAGTAGACCCTCTCTCAAGCATACTTTATTAAAAGTAATGGCTACTTCAGCTGCGTTAACACTTGTAGAGATTCTGCTCTATTTTACGAATAGCGGCTTTTTCTGTGCTACTTAAACAGGCTAGTAGAGCGCCTATAGAGGTCATGGTCAAATACAGTATCAAAATAGGTGTATATATTTGAATTTTACAGATAAACTATGATACCATAGTCATCAAAGTCATTAATGATTTTCTCTCTCTCTCTCTCTCTCTCTTCTCTCCTCGTCTCTCTCCTCGTCTCTCGTCTCTCTCTCTCTCTCTCTCTCTCTCTCTCTCTCTTAAAGCAAGCTATCGTCTGGAGCTACCAGACATCCTGGGGCTGGGAAGCTGAGGGTGGACTAATCTTGGTGTGGTGTCCGTCCTCCTTATATAGGCAGTCCCCGGGTTACGACGGGGGTTCTGTTCTTGAGATGCATTGTAAGCCAAAAATCGTTGTAAGCCGGAACATCGTCAAAAATCCTAAGAAAACCTTACTTTTAATGCTTTGGGTGCATCGAAAACTATGTAAACTGCATTCTTATGGCATTTTTCATTGAAAAAACCTTCAAATATTGATTATTTTGCATTTCTGGTGTCATATTTCATCTGCCAGATGAGTGTTGTAGGCGCCGTAACCCTGGAACATGCGTCATAACCCTGGAAATAATGTCTGATGAATATAATTGAAAAGTGTCGTAACCTCGGAACATCGTAAGCCGAGACCGTCGTAACCCGGGGACTGCCTGTATTTGGGGTTGACAGCAGGGGTTCTGCCCCATGCTGATCTCCTATTGGCTGGTGGCGGTGAGTCTTCGTTTTCATTGGTGGCTTGAGCCAGGTCTCAAGCCACTTTCTCCGAGTCGATGGTTGTGATGCTGCAGGTCCCGCAGCCGTCTAGACCTCCTGAGCGGTGCGGTAACGTTGATGGGCATTGCGCTACGCTGCGGGACGTCACGGCTAATTTGATTTCCATCGGCTGCAGGAGTACCTTGTTCGGGGGCGTTGTCTTCCGTGGAGTTGTCGTGATCAGTGGTGTCATTGTTGGTGGCAGGTCTTCTCATAGTCGTAGGGAGGAGAAATTCTTCCTGCGTCGTATTCAGTGTAGGTTTTATTTGCTGGATGAGAAGCGCCTCCAGCAGGCGTAACCGACGGGCATCAGGGGCCTTCCCGATTATCGTGTTCTGTAGGATGACATCCTGGGAGATGACCTCTTGATGTTTGGTGCGGGTGTGAGTCTTAGCTGCATTCTGAAAAATAACCCCTCTCCACAGGTACGAGACCCCATGAAGCAGACGCGCGTAGTGTACCAGTACACATGCCCAGCCCGCGAATGCAGCGGCGCCTGTGTAGGTATGACTACCATGTGCCTGTCGAAGAGAGACTCATGCCACGCCCAAGAGGGGGCTATTAAGAATCATGCCCACACCAAACATCAAGAGGCCATCTCCCGGTATGTCCTCATACAGAACACGAACATAATCGGGAAGGCCCCTTATGCCTGTCGGTTGCACCTGCTGGAGGCGCTTCTCATCCAGCAAATAAAACCTACACTAAATATGACGCAGGAAGAATTTCTCCTCCCTACGAGTATGAGAAGACCTGCCACCAACAATGACAACACTGATCACGACAACTCCACGGAAGACAACGCCCCTGAACGAGGTACTCCTGCAGCCGATGGAAATCGAATTAGCGTTGACGTCTCGCAGCGTAGCGCAATGCCCATCAACGTTACTGCGCCACTCAGGAGGTCTAGACGGCTGGAGGACCTGCAGCATCGCAACCATCAACTTGGAGAAAGTGGCTTAAGGTCTGGCTCAGGCCACCAATAAAAACGAAGACTCACCGCCACCAGCCAATAGGAGATCAGCATGGGGCAGACCCCCTGCTGTCAACCCCAAATATAAGGTGGACGGACACCACACCAAGATCAGTCCACCCTCAGCTTCCCAGCCCGAAGATGTTTGGCAGCTCCAGACGAAAGCTCGCTTTGAGAGAGAGAGAGAGAGAGAGAGAGAGACTTTGATGACTATGGTATCATAATTTTCTGTAAAATTCAAATATATACATACACCTATTTTGACACTGTATTTGATCATGACCTCTATAGGCGCTCTACTAGCCTGTTTTAAGTAGCACAAAAAAAGCTGCTATTCGTAAAATAGAGAAGAATCTCTACAAGTGTAATGCTGCTGAAGTATTATTATTATTATTATTATTATTATTATTATTTAATTTTATTAAATTTATTATTAATTATTATTATTTATTTTGAATTATTATTTATATATTATTTATTTATGAATATGGCCCCTCTCAGATACATGCCTCATTTGAATAACGGCTAAATTAGCAAAGTTTAATTTACAGTAAAGTTTGTATATTTTTCTCCATTTTCAAGATAAAGGTCACATATCACCTGGGGACAATTTCATTTTTCAATACAAATGTGCTGTTATTAATATAAATACAGAAATTGAAAATATGGGTGTTAACATTGCACTGCAGGTCAACAGCATAATCCCACTGAAAGTGTGAGGTGTTTCAATATTATTTGTTTCTATCCTCAACAGTTAGAGTACATACGTACTATATTAAGATTCATTGACTATAGTATATAGGTTTATGTGTGTGTATTTCAGTTTTTATGACTTGTACCTATTATAGGCTGGGAATCAGAGAGAAGCAGTAGACCAGATGATCAGCATATGTCAAGACTGGATTTCATTAGATCATCCTGACTATCTCATCAGAGCTGCAAGGCACCTGGAACGAGCATCCCAGATAGTTATCAGTCGTGAAGTAAGGAGTTTTACTTCTTTATTTTTGTGCTGTCACAGTTCTTATCGTGATGTCTCTTTTGGCATAATTTGCAAAATTCTTTTGTGTTCAAATAAGTAAAGCTACTGACCTCATGGAAATATTTTGCTTAGTCAGCATCAGTCTTTTCATCGAGTATTGATAATATCTCTTGAGGCAAAAGGTTTTTCTTTCACTTTGGGAATGCTTATTATGTGGAATAAATGGGATAAAAACAAAATTATCAGTTGTTTATCCGTGAAAGCCTGAAAGTGTACTTGGGCTCTGGGCCTGGCAAACAAGCAGTAGATGTTCTCTGTCAGACTGTCTTTCCATTACAAAAAATGTTCTTCTTTACCAGTAATTTAGCTCATAATATTGTCAAATAATGTTCCCACAATTTTTATAATATATTAAAGTGTATTTCAGTGTGGCATGTCTTGAAAGAGGGATGACTGTCACTCTGTCAAAGGCAAGGTAACATGAGAGACGAGCGACTGGGAAGTGTCGTTGGTGACACTTAACAGGTTAATGGTTTCTGGTCAAGTCTATCTAATTGGCCATTGAAAATCCAAGATGGTCACTTTTTTTTTGAGATGGCTGTCCTATTGATCTTAAATTTAATTTTCTCATAGAATTTGATAAGTGGTATTTTAGATTATCAGTGTCAATACATATGCTTTCAAAGATGTAATAACACTCTTAGTAGAAAAATACAAAAAATAACTTGTTAAAAACTTATTCATTAGCAGCATTGTTCCTGTGATTTACGATTTGTACCTGCATCAGCAGGTTCTTTTCAATCTTCCTTAGTAAAACAATTCCGCGCTAACAGTTGGAAACTGTAAAAGAAAACAGAAAGAAAACTCGCACAACAGTATAATATATGCGTAATGTATTCATGTACAATATATACAGAACATGAAAAAGCACTTTTGCATTTCTTCGACATACACCATAGTACTATTAAGTAAATAAAATCAAGTAGGTGAGGATAGAGGAAAATGTTGTGCAAGATAGAACTGTAAAATGTGTATAATTAATTTGTGTTTTTGTACATGAACTTTCCTGCCAGATATATACTTAGCTTACGTCTCTGACGTCACGACAGAATTCAAAACTCGCGGCAAATGCGACAGGTAGGTCAGGTGATCTACCCCACCCGCCGCTGGGTGGCAGGTGTATGAACCAATCCCCCTTTCCAGTCATAATTTTTCTGTGGCCGGTGTCGACTACATCTGTTGTGATACCTCTCGATTTTGGATTATTACTCGTTTTCGCCCTGGATTGTTTCATCGGACTTTTGGTGAAGTACCTGCTCCTTGGCTTGGCATTTGCGATTTGTGGACCGGTTTTTTATTATTCTTTTGATTATTCTTGGAATTTCATTATGTCTGATTTAGAAATTAAGAAATCAACTATGTTCAGAGTTTGTTCTGTTAGCGATTGTAAGGTGAGGCTACCGAAAGCTGCTGTAGACCCTCACACAGTATGCATGAGGTGTAGGGGGAATGACTGCTCATTTATTAATCCTTGTAATGAATGTGGTAATTTGAATGAAGAAGAATGGAAGGCGCTTTCTTCTTATGTAAGAAAGCTTGAGAAGGACAAGGTTAGGAAAGCTTCATCTAGGAGTTCTAGTAGGCTCGGCGCTAGCGAGTTTGAAGTTGATAACCCTGTTGTAGACGTAGCGCCTTTACCAGTTTCAGCCCCTGCTTCTGCATTGAACCCGAAGATGCAGCCTTCGGAGGGTGGACACTATGAGAGCCACTATTCGCAGCATGGAGCTGAAAATTAAAGTGCTAGAAGGTAAGAGTGATAGTAATTTGTGCAGTGATCCCAGTTCAGTGGAGGGTGCGTCTGATCGGCTCCCTAATACTTCTAGGCCTAGACCTCTTCCAGACTCCCAGACCCAGTGGAGGAGGAAAGTCGAAAGCCGCAGGAAGGTTAGGGAGAACCCCCACCGGTCAGGCGTCCCCTCGGTAGCGCCTGATGTTCGCTCCCAGGCTACCTTGGATCGCGCCAAGAGAGAAGTCTTACGGCAATGCTTCTCGTCTTCGCCTTCTCCTTCGCCCAAGCGTGGTTGGAGCTCCTCGGAAGCTTCTCGGCCGTCGAAGAGAGCCTGGCAGGCTTCTTCCGCTCTCCCCTCCAGCCCTGAAGTTTTTCGGAAGATCCTGGATTGGATGTGAAGAAACCGAGGATGTCTTTGGAGTTTCGCTCTCCTAGTAAGGATCGAGCTGCGTCTCCCGTGAAGGACTTTGTTAAATCTCCTACACGTGTTTTGGCTAGTCTGCAGGCGCAGATTACGGCTCTGGCTGACTCTTTGATTGTGACTTCTTGTCGTAGGAAGGACGTCTCGCTCCCGATAAAGAAGTCCAGGCGCTCTTCTCCAGGTTTACGCTATTCGTCAGTAACCGTCCTCTCTCCAGGAGTGGATCGTAGGTACGAGGCGCTCTTCAACGGAACATGCGCTCTCCTGCGGACATCGTTTCTCCGTCGGACAAGGGGCATGCTTCCCGTAGTCGAGCCTCTCCTGACAGGCGCTCGTCTCGAGACAGGATCTCTCCCGCTGGCAGACGCCAGGAGCCTGGTAGGCGTATTTCTCATGGGAGCCGCTCTCCTTCAGGCTTCCGCTCTCCTGTGACCAGACGCCCTTTGGTAGACAGGCACTCTTCTCCTGTCAGCCGCCCTTCGCTTAGCAGGCACCAAGAGCCTGGTGGGCGCTCTTCTACTACAAGGCGCTATTCTCCCGATTTTCGCTCTCCTCGAGTTAGGCGCCGGGAATCTGTCAGACGCTTCTCTCCTGGTAGGCGCTCGTCGCCAGAGATTCGCTCTCCTCGCAGCAGGCGCCAAGAGCCTGATAATCGCTTCCCGCATGACAGGCGCTCTTCGCCAGGCAGCCGCTCTCCTTTAGACAGGCGCCACAGGAAAGCCTGATAGACGCTTTTCGCCTAATAGGCACTCTTCGCCAGATTTTCGCCCTGCGTTCGTTAGGCGCCAAGAGCCTAGAATACGCCCTCATCCTGACAAGAAAGAGTTTTCAGGCAGAATCTCAACGGAAGTTATGACTTCCCCGGTTAGATGTCAGAGTTCTTCCAGACGTTCTTCCAAGGATGGACTCTCGGCTGAGGACAAGACAGCCTATCATCGTAAGGATCGTGAAGGATCTTCGGCGGAAGAAGAACAGGATCCCTCGGAAGAAGAAATTACTAAAGATTCCTCCGTTTCTTCATACAAGCGTTTGACGGACCTGTTGCTTCAGGAATTCGGAGACGCCCTTTCTCCTGTCGCCCCGCCCTCGCCTCTATCGTTATTTTCGACCTCGAAAACTTCGAAGGTTTCATCCTGTGTCAGGATGAAGCCTGCAATCTCTATGAAGAAGGCGCTTAGAGGTTTTGGTGAGTGGCTTCTTTCGAAGGAAGAGAAAGGGAGAAAGACGGTGTTCTCTTTCCTCCTTCTAAGCTAACTGGAAAACTAGGATTCTGGTATGAATCGGGAGAACCCTTGGGCCTCGTTCTTCCCTCCTCGGCAGACTCGGACTTCTCTTCACTGGTGGATTCCTCTCGACGCTCTGCCCTCATGTCTGCTAAGACGACATGGGGGATGAATGAGCTTGACCACCTGTTGAAGGGAATGTTCCGAGTCCTGGAGGTGTTTAACTTCCTAGACTGGTCTTTGGGCGTTTTGGCCAAGAAGACGCAGACCCCGGATTCCATTTCACCTGAGGATCTTATCAGTGTTCTCACGTGTATGGATAAGGCAGTGAGAGATGGATCGAGTGAAGTAGCTTCCCTTTTCGGAGCGGGAGTAATCAAGAAAAGATCTGTTTACTGTTCGTTCCTGACGAAATCAGTATCTCATGCTCAGAGAGCCTCTCTCCTGTATTCTCAGCTCTCTCCTCAACTCTTCCCTAAGAAAGATCATTCAGGATGTTTCTTGTGCCCTTTCAGCTAAGGCTACACAGGACATGCTAGCCCAGTCTACCAGGAAGCCTCACTCTTCTTTCCAGGCTAAAACCAAGAGAGAGACTCCAGTTAGGCAGGAGCCCTTTCAAGGAGTCCCTCCTGCCAGAGCTTCTTCCTTCTAGAGGATCTAGACCCACGCTAAACGAGGAAGACCTTCTCTAGACCCATCAGAGGGAAGAAGTAGTATTCAAGTTCTCCAGACATCAGTGGTGCCAGACTTCTGAAGTTTGCCGACGTCTGGGCCCAGAAAGGGGTGGACAACTGGTCACTCTCGATTGTCCGCAAAGGCTACCTCATTCCCTTCTTATCAAGACCTCCGTTGACGACGACTCCGAGGGAGTTGGTAGCCAAGTACAAGGACCCCATCATGAATCAAGCCCTCTCTCTAGCAGTAGATCTTATGCTGGAGAAGTGAAAGATCCTCATTCTGCGGGTTTTTACAACAGACTGTTCCTAGTTCCCAAGGATGGAGACCGGTTCTGGATGTAAGCGCCCTGAATATCTTCGTAGAAAAGAGGAAGTTCGCCATGGAGACAACTTCTTCAGTGTTGGCGGCTCTTCGTCCAGGGGACTGGATGGTGTCCCTAGATCTTCAGGACGCTTACTTTCCGTGTGCCTATCCATCCTTCTTCACGGAAGTTTTCTAAGATTCATGATGGGAGGAAGATCTTCCAATTCAGGGCCTTGTGCTTCGGCCTTTCGACAGCCCCTCAAGTTTTCACGGGTTTAATGAAGAATGTAGCGCAGTGGCTACATTTGGAGGGAGTGAGGCTGTCTCTCTACCTAGACGATTGGCTGATCAGAGCAAGCTCACAAGAACGATGTCTGGAGGACCTACAAAAGACACTTACTTTAGCAAGTTTGTTGGGGTTGGGGCTTCTGGTGAACTTCCAGAAGTCACAATTAATCCCCAGTCAAGAGCTGATATATCTGGGGATTCAGATGGTTTCTCCGGATTTTCGGGCATATCCATCACCAGAGAGGATTGCTCGTTGCCGAGAGAAACTAACGACCTTCCTAGAGAAAGATGCATGCACAGCAAGGGAGTGGATGAGTCTGTTGGGGACACTTTCCTCGCTGGAGCAATTCGCTTCTCTAGGAAGGTTGCATCTCAGACCTCTCCAATTCTTCCTTTACCGGAATTGGAGGTGTCTCTCTCTAGATCTGGAATTCTCCTTCATGATATCAAAAGGAATCAAGAAGGACCTTCTGTGGTGGGCAGATCCTCTCCGATTTGCAGAAGGTCTGTCTCTGTACATGCCAAACCCGAACCAAGTATTGTTTTCCGACGCGTCGGAGACGGGTTGGGGTGCGACCCTAGGGTCAAGAGAAGTGTCAGGCACCTGGGAGGGGGAACAGGTGTCCTGGCACATCAACAACAAAGAGTTGATGGCAGTGTGGTTGGCGTTAAAAGCCTTCGAGCTCCACGTCCGAAATGCTATAGTTCAGGTCAGCTCGGACAACACCACAGCCTTGGCTTACATAAGAAAGCAGGGGGGGACACACTCCTTCTCCCTGTACGAAACAGCGAAGGACTTGCTGTTGTGGTCTCAGGCAAGGAAGATCGTTCTCCTCACCAGGTTCGTACAGGGAGAAAGGAATGTCGGCCGATCTCCTGAGCAGGAGGAATCAAGTGCTCCCCTCGGAGTGGACTCTGCACTCAGAAGTTTGCCAAGACCTGTGGAGGTTATGGGGCAGACCTCATATCGACTTATTTGCGACAGCAAAGAACAAGAGAATAGACCTCTACTGCTCCCCGATCTCAGACCCAGGAGCAGTGTCAGTCGATGCTTTCCTTCTAGACTGGAGAGGTCTGGACGTCTGTGCCTTTCCTCCATTCAAGATTCTGAGTCAAACACTCAGAAAGTTTGCGGCCTCGGAAGCGACAAGGATGACGCTGGTAGCTCCATTCTGGCCGGCCCAAGATTGGTTCACAGAGGTACTGGAATGGCTGGTGAACTTTCCAAGAGCTCTTCCACAAAGAGTAGATCGCTCAGACAACCCCACTTCGACAGGTATCACAAAACCTCCCCGCTCTCAATCTGACTGGCTTTCGACTGTCAAAAGTCTTGTCAGAGCGAAGGGGTTTTCAGCTAAGGCAGCGAAGGCTATCGCCTCAGCTAGAAGGCCCTCTACTCTTAGAGTCTACCAGTCGAAGTGGGACGTCTTTCGCCGTTGGTGCAGAAACCAGAAGCTTTCCTCTTCCAGTACCTCTGTGACCCAAATCAAATCGCAGATTTCCTGGTTTTTCTCAGGGAAAAATGCGGTCTTGCAGTTTCGACCATCAAAGGATATCGGAGCATGTTCTAGCTCGGTGTTTTAGGAGGCACAGGAACTTAGATATCTCCAACAACAAAGATCTACATGATCTGCTAAGATCTTTCGAAACTTGCAAGAAACCCTCGTCTCAAATTCCGAGCTGGAATCTGGATGTGGTTCTTCGTTTCCTGAGGTCCTCGAAGTTCGAACCTCCCCAGTCATCTTCTTTCAAGGATCTTACGAAGAAGGCTCTGTTTCTTTTGGCTTTAGCATCTGCCAAGAGAGTTAGCGAGCTTCATGCTCTAGAAGGAAGGGTAGGTTTTTCAAAGGAGATTCCAAGTATTTGTTCCTTCCTTCCTTCTTTTCTAGCTAAGAACGAGAACCCCTCAAATCCTTGGCCAAGGAGTTTTGAGGTTCCAGGCTTAGCTCCCCTGGTAGGGGAAGAGCCGGAAAGAACTCTTTGCCCTGTAGGACTTTAAGATACTACCTCCAGCGGAAGAAGTCTCTTAAGGGGCATTTAAGGAACCCTGAACTTTGGTGCTCTGTAAAGGATCCCAGTAGACCATTGTCTAAAAATGCTTTGTCCTTCTTTATTAGAAGCTTCGTGAAGGAAGCACATTTGGCTTGCGGTGAGGATCAGTTCAAGCTTTTGAAAGTCAAGGCTCACGAGGTAAGAGCCATTGCTACGTCCTTGGCTTTCAACAAGAATATGTCACTCCAGAATCTGTGAAAGCAACATTCTGGAGATGCAATTCAGTATTCGCGAACCACTACCTTAGAGACGTCAAGATTACTTACGATAAGTGCTTCGCGTTAGGCCCGTATGTATCGGCGGATTCGGTGCTGGGGCAGGGAGCTGAAGCATATCCTTTGTAAATTTTTTCCCCTATTGTTTGTATTGTGTTTTTATGGTTGTTTGAAAGAGGATGCGGGTAGGCATCTCTTTCTATTCGTAGTGCTAACATTAGAATGGTTAGGTGATCTGTTTGTGCTAGAGCTCCCTGCATTGGTAGTGGTCAGGCTCTGTCATTTAAGAGGGCGAATCCCCATTGACATGATCCGACTTGGATTCTACTGAGTAAGCGGATATCAAATCCCTTCGGTAGACCCAAAGAGTCTTTTCAGCTGTAGGTCACGCCCTCGCTGTAGCTCTTCAGGCTTTGCAGACTAATAGACAGTAACTATGAAGTCTTCAGCCTTATCAGGTAAGAACCAAGGTTTGTTAGTATCCTACAACAGATGTTGTTTCCCCTTTTTCCTTGTTAGCTCTGTCTCTTTCCCTCCACCAAGGGTGTCAAATCAGCTAAGTATATATCTGGCAGGAAGAAAAATTCATGTACAAAAATGATATTGTTATTTACAATAAAGTTTTGTACATACTACCTGGCAGATATATACGATTGATGGCCCTCCCAGCCTCCCCTCAGGAGACAGGTGGAAGAGGAATTATGACTGGAAAGGGGGATTGGTTCATACACCTGCCACCCAGCGGCGGGTGGGGTAGATCACCTGACCTACCTGTCGCATTTGCCGCGAGTTTTGAATTCTGTCGTGACGTCAGAGACGTAAGCTAAGTATATATCTGCCAGGTAAGTATGTACAAAACTTTATTGTAAAATAACAATATCATGTTACCCTTTGATGGAGGGTTGTTGATGCTGATCATTCAAGGTGGAATAGCCAGTCCTGTGATATCTCCCTTCAAAGCTTTCAGATGCTACTTAGGCTAGGTCACTCTGTTTCTCTCTTGGACTTAACATGCAAAATGTCTGAAGGGGGCTCTCGTATGCTTCTTCTCTCTGTCCTTTCTCTTCAGTCCTTTTGTCTCTCTTCTTATCTGTCTTTTTTCTCTCTAGCCTTCGCTCTGTCTGCTCTAGGTCAATCCTATGGGAACTTATATAACTAATAAAAGGAGCAGGGTCAGAAAGAACATTTTCGTTTTCAATAGTATCCTTCCTCAGCTGCATAAGTCGCTACCCGTGACATGCCCTCCCCCTAAAAAAAGAAAATTAGCTAGGAGGCTTGGAAGTCCATTTAACCTTCAGTTTTCTCTTTTGGAAATTTAAAATTGAAATATACTGTGTCTGAAAACTTAAAAACACAAAGTATTTTACGTATTTTTTTCACTTTGTAATGGTTACATCGTAGCTCATCCAAAAATGTAGATAATGTACTTTTGCAATATTGTAAGTTTTTCGTACGATGTGCTCACTGACACATTGTCTGAATTTGGTAACTAACTACCTAAATGCTATATACAGTTGCCATTTTTATTCCTGTAGCATATCTTATTAGTAGTATTAGCAATAAACGTTTGTGTAAAAGTATGTTTGAAAAAGAATAGTATGTATTAGATTAGATGGTAGGTTATCCAATGAGAGTGTTAATGCAAATCTTCCAGAATGTTTTATTATTGAATGTGATGAAAATACTTGTGGCTTCATGAACCATGATTTTGTTTTGTTCTTGTGACTGAAAGCTTTTGAATATACTTCAGTAAACTTGATGCCAACTTTTGGGTTTCATGTGTATTATTTCTTACACTATTTCACTAATCAGTGCAGTAATAATAGTTCCAATTTTGTTATTGCTATAACTTTAATGGACTTAGCTTTAACTATGGTGTTCACTGAATAGTACTGTTAAACATTTAAAAGAACAGATTTTTTTTACCTGGTCCTTCATTTACTTAAAAAAAAAAGTTGCCCATGTTGTTTTTCATAAGCACTGCAGGAAATGCTTAGCTCTCAATTTTCAAGCATCATCACTTTCTCTTGGATTGCAGGTAGAAACGGCACAGAAGAATGTGAAGATTCCTTGGGAATTGTCGGAATTAAAACAGAAAATGGAAATAGGAGAATGGGTGGAAGCTCATTGCCCTGCAAGACTTGATCTTGCTGGTGGGTGGAGTGATACTCCCCCAGTCTGCTATGAACAAGGCGGAGCTGTGTTAAATGTTGCAGTCAAGGTAAACACACGAGCACCATGCCTTCATAGTTTTTGGTCATGTTTAGTTAAGGAACTATGCAATACTATAATCAAGTTGTGAGGAAACAAAATTTCAAATGAATCTTATTGATATCAAAATATTACCCAGTGAATTTTAAAAGATAATTATTTTTACTTATGGTAATTTGTACTGTGGTTTGATACAGGTTAATGGACAGAAACCAATGGGTGCTCGAATGAGATTTGTACCAGAGTTTCACATAATATGTACACTTCAGGATTGGTCTGGTGGGGACTTAGTTTTAACATGGACTGAACTTGAACAACTTTGTGACTATGACAATCCAGTTGCTCAGGGAGCTCTGGTAAAAGCTGTTTTGGTTTACTGCCATGTTTTAGATTTATCAAGTGACGATTCCTTGGCTTCTCAGTTAGAGAAAAGGTAAGAAAAATATTTCATGAAAACAGGGAATTAAAGGTTAATCCAAGAGTGGCTTCTTGGGCTATGCAAGAAACAAGTATGTTATATACATTTAGATTTGCTTCAGTTTTATGCAAGAACTTCATTAAATGAATCTTTAGATGTGCATTACAAGCTTTACTTTTCCTTTACCTTGAACTATATGCAGTCTATTGTATCTGCTGATACAATTATTTAGATTCATGCTCAGATTCTTTATGTTTTATTCCTAAGTGACTATAGAACTGTCTGATCTTAATGTCATGTCTTGGGTGGGCCCCACTTAAAGCAGTCAGTCTTCCTTGGCAAAACAATGGGAAAAAATGGAAACCTTACCTTCCTGTCATAACATAATGAGATTATTATTTTTTCTCATGCATAATTCTCTCAAAACTGTTTTTTATTTCAGTTTGAAGCAGATAGCTTCTTTGATTTTCTCTTATGTTCATGAACCATTGGCAAAGTATACATTAATTTCATACATGTTGAGTTTTTAGAATTTTTTTGAGACATTAGGGAAATTTTTATTTTTATGTTGAAAGACGTGTTAACTAAGATTTTCTTATAACTTTAAAGTATTCTGTTTATTCAAGGTATTTCTAAATTGTGCGAGTTGATTAGAATTTTATATTTTAACTTTTGCATAGTGTTTTAATCACATATTAAAGCCGCGGGCCACTACTGTCATAGACCCTCGTTTTACACGTATGATACTTTCCAGTTTCTTAATTGGAAACAGTAAGGGAGGTCAGATGGTTCAAAGAATTAAGTGTTTTCATTTTTATGCTCGCATAAGTTGCGACTGTAGTAAATAATGACAGGTTACTTATAACTACAATAGGTTATGAAGGAAAGAGCTCAAAGGGTATTTAAACTATTGTAGTCTTTCCAGACTTTAATATATCGGAGATTCAATTTGAGTTAGATATGTGCACCTGTGGAGTAATTAAGTTATTGGCATCAGTTTGCATTATTTGTGTTAATATTTTTAAAGGTTATTCTGTCATTAAATTATTTGTGGACTTGTATGGTAATTGTTGTGGTGTTTACTTAAAACTATCTCCTTATCATGTTTGCTTGCTTTTGGCAAAGTCTTTCCATACCAGCAAATTGTTTCTTTTGTATTTAAAAAAAAGTTTTTGCTTGTTCTTCCTCTTCATTTTTATACATTGTGTGACATTCAGACACCATAATGAAGAGGAAATATGAAGTTTCTAAACTTGTTTGTGGCTTTCTAGTAAAAGAAATTCTCTTCAAGATTGGTTTGTAATTTGGGCCATGGTTCATTAATGAGACAGTTCAATAATTGGGTTTTGTATGATTTATCTGTTAAAATGTAAACAGTAGTACTTTGTGATGTTGAAGGAGGCCTTTGCAAGCAAAGGTGAATGTGCAAGGGAACTTTAGAACAAACTGACCTAAATTTCTGTCAACAAGGATTTGTTAGAAGATTATCGAACATATATAGAACATAGTATATAGTGGAAAAACATGGGTGTGAAATATTATTTACAGCCAAAGGTTGGCTGAAAGACATTGTGAAATGGAAAACAAGCTTCAAAGGAGTGTAGCCAGTGAGATAGTATACCCAATGATATTTTTTGCTGTGCATCAACTAAGTGAATGAAATGGCAGCTTCCATTGTCACTCATATTGGTGTCACAGGAAATTTTCCACTGTTTAGTATGCAACATTGTTGATCGTATGGAGATCTGTGGCATGCTTTGTTGACAGAGAATGAAATATGTGGTCAGAGTGCTAATGAGGCAGTGGTTAAGTGATTTGTTTCGTTATCTGGCTTAACAATGCTAAGGTAGTAATTTACCAAACTTAGATTATTGGCTTTCTTGAGGCTGGTCATTTATTTTCATGAAACTATATTAAGCAACATGAATTTTTTGAGATTTGCAAATGTATTCAAGATAATCAGTTAATTGGAAATTTTACTATATCTGTAGCAGATAACATAAAGAAATTTGTATCATTCATTGCTTTTGTAAATTGCTTGAAAATTTTATTGAAGTACGTAGTATATGATTATGGAATGAGTCTGTAGTGCACTTCATTTATATTGTAACATTGTTTTTTTATTAATATACTGTAGTATTTAATTCAATGTGACTTTTCTTACAGTACTCTTTGCAATGTGCATGCTGTTAAGATATATATTTAGTGTTACAGCAATGCTTATCAGAAGTTAGGAAAGTACACTTTCATATTAGTACTGCAAATCCGAGAATTTAGCCACTGTGAAAATTTAAAACTGCCCTACTTTTGAGCAGATATCAAAGCATTGAGCAGTTTGAAAGTCAAAAAATGTTTCTGACGTCTAGCACTTTTTACCAGGTATGGTGGAGGCATTGAAATTGTAGTTTGGTCCAGGTTACCAAAAGGCTCAGGTTTAGGAGGGAGCAGTTTACTGGCTGGAACCCTCGTTGCCACAATAGCAGTCTTAATAGGACATCCACCACCCCAACACAATTCCATCATTCATGCTACTCTTGTAATAGAACAGTGGTTGACTACGGGAGGAGGCTGGCAGGACCAGGTTTGTGCACAGCAGTTTTTGTATTAAGTTATTGTGTGTATATTAGTTGACATTGCACTTCTTTCTGGCACTTATTCAGCAGTCATAGGGAGAGCAATTTGATCCATTTCTGATATTTGTGGGCTGATTATTTTGACATGCCAAAATTGCAGTTGTTTCCGATACGTAATACAAAACCCTCGGTCCTTTAACAATAGGAAGGTAACTAGCGGCAGCTGGGACGGTCGTAAGCTTCGAACAAGGGGAGAAACGGTAGTTAACTGCTTGTCCGATCGTGCGCGCGCGCCGCGCCCGAGAGGTGAAGAATCACTTTTGCTTTCGGCCGCGGGTGTGAAGGACGTGTTCGTCATCGCTCTCTGCCCGCTTCATCGTCGTATGCTTTGGTTTATATTGTGTTTTCTACTAATGGTTGGTTTGACTTGAAAAATGAAACTGTAAGTACACTGTTTTCATTTTCATTACTTAATATGAATCAACATGGAGCTATCGCCGTAGAGACGGCGATTTCCGCTCTTTTTCATGAATTGAACCCTTGAATTATGTCTCGGTGCCGAGGGCGGGCGCACTCGCGCCGAGTCATGTATTTTGGTTGGGCGAAAGTGTGTAATGAAAGATGTAAGTACTCTTTTTCATTATATTTTTGCCCTGTGCGTTCGTTGCCAAGAGCTTGATTGCGCTCGGCAAGAGCCTCTTATTTTGTATGAATAGAATGCAATGAAAGTGATTCGCAATGCAGTTTTCTTTTCATTTTCATTTATTAATTGCATCAAATTTAATTTTGGATCAATTTCCGCTCTTACCCGGGAATTAAATCCTTACGATTTATTGCTGTGAAAGTGAAAATAGCAAGTGCAGTATTGTTCATTTTCATATATTTTATGATAGCATCATATTATATGGATCAAGTTTCCTTTCCGCTCTTACGGGAATTGATTTTTCCCTCTTTAAGTTCTATGAAGTGAATCGCAAGTGCAGTATTCTGTTTCATTTTCATATTACTTTTCACTGCTGTGGCGGGGGTAGGGGAAGCGAAGGTCTGCCAGGAAGTCGTCGGAAAGCTCTCCCGCGACTCCCTTGGTATCCGATTCTTCGTCTTCTTTCCTGCCCCCCCGCTCAGCTTCCTCGTATTTTGTTTTTGGGGTCTTCCTTCCGTTCGGGGTGGGGCATGTCTCCCCCCCCCGTGCGTGAGGGAACCCCTCTTACTAATCTGTTTGTGCTACCGCAGGTGCTACATCCGTGGGAGACGACCTTGGACAGGTATGGACCACTGCGGCTGCAGGGCGTGCCTAGCATCCACGATCTGCTGCAAAGTCTAGCGAGGTCTGGGGCGGTGACCTTGGAGTGGTCTCCACTACAACCTTCACGGCCGCTTATGCTGCTTCCCCCCGCTGGTCTACACTCCCCATGCTGTGTCGGTGACGCCGTCTGCCGCTTCTAGGGCCGGTCGCCGCGTACCGAGGAGGGGTAATGCCGCCGCCGCCTGTGTTTTCTTCGTGTGCCTGCCCCAGACTTCCGCTGTCCAGCAGCTCGCCCCTGGACCGCCGCCAGTACCACGCTGGCTGCCGATGATTCTACGAGGCGATGGCTGGGCCTGCCGTACCTGTCGCTGATGTGGTTCCCGCTACTGGGCTTGGCTGTCCCTTCTGTGTTTACCGCTGCCGCTGTTCCTGCCGCTCCTGAGCTGGTTGCTGTTCCTGTCGCTCCTGGTTCCTGCGCCTGTCATGCTGCTCCTGCCCATGGTGTGTCTTCCCCAGTCCCAGGTCCTTCCGGACAGGTGCAGTCGGGCCGTGTTGCTTCGGCAATAGGCCCGACTCCGGCCTGGATGGAGGACCTGACGACTGTCCTGCGTGAGCTGACGAAGAAGAGGAAGGTGTCATCTTCGTCTTCGTCTGTTGCTGCCTCACCCCTTCGCCACTTCTAGGCCCATAAGCCGAAGAAGAAGAAGGCTGCCTCCCCCCCCCCACCCCCCCTAAGAAGTCTCCTTCGGGAACTGCTAAGGGCCCAACCCGTCCCACCTCGGTGGGACGGGGGTCCTTGGTCTGCTGGTCCTACCTGCTCCTTCGGGAGCGGGGGTGTCTCGTCATCCCCTTCGTATGGAACAAGAGATAGACGGGGACCAGAGGAGTATCGGTTAGCTTTGTACTTCCTCGCCTGGTGCTAGCGGCGATGCCGCTACGCCAGGTTGCCGGCTCGGTCTCTCGTTCGCGGGAGATCCCGAGTGTACGCTCTCCCTCGGGAGGACCGGTGCAGCCAAAGTTTCGGCGCCAGAGTTCGCTCGGCGCCAAGACCAAGGCACGGAGCAGAGGCTGGCGAGAACCGCTCAGGTGACTCTCGCCAGGCCAGCGGCCGCTCTCGCAGCGAACCAGTGGTAACCGGGTTTTGTTATTCCCCCTAAGAAGACTCCTTCCTGGGAACTTCGAAGGGCTCGTCACATTCCGGTGTGACGGGGGGGTTCTTCTGCTGGTCCTCCTGCCTTCCTTCGGGAACGGGGCCCGTCTCCCCATCTGAGAAGAAGAAGAAGACGGGGACCAAGGGTGTGCTGGCTACCGCTGGTACACCCTCGCCTGGTTTCTTGGCAGCTCTGCTGCTAAAGCCAGGTACCGGCTCGGTTTCTCGTCCGCGAGAAGTTCCGAGTGTACGATCTCCTTTGGGTGACCGTGCAGCCAAAAGTTAAGACGCCTGAGTTCGCTCAGCTCATGACCGAGGCACGGAGCAGAAGACTGTCGAAAGAGCCGCTCAGGTGACTCTCGCCAGGCCAGCGGCCGCTCTCGCAGCGACCAGCCGGTACCTCGGGGGGGTGGACGTGACGGTCTCTGACCGGCCACGGTTTAAGGCTGGGAAGAGGTCCCCAGGTCCCCTCGACCCGACGGTACCAGCCTCGGCTGGTACCAGCGGTTTGACGTGCGCGAGGACCGCTCACCGGTCTCACGGCGAAAGCGAGCTCTGCAGGTCACCTGACCGCCGCTCCCACAGGGACCGGGCGAATACGGTGACCAGCAGCAGCTCGTCTGACGCACGGGACCGGGGTCGACGTGCTCAGTCGAGCCGCTCGCCACAGGTGAGCGGCACGGCCAGGCCTGCAGATCGATCCCCACCGCGGGCGGGTTGGTGATCGGCTGCCAGACCCCCACGTACGCTGGTCCTGCCAGCGAGCGGCGGGGGGGAGCGTCAGGTTCTGTCTCTCCACTACCTTCAACTTCCTCGGGCTACACGGGAAGAGCGAGGTAGCTAGGAGTGATCGTGAGAGGTGCGCCGCTCACGATCCCGTCACGACGCCGCACGTGCCACGTATGGTCTTAGGACCAACCAGGACGTACGCGCAAGTGATTGGAGGCGACCGTCAGGGGGAGAGGGGTATTGTAGCGTCAGTTCTGTCTCTCCGATACCTTCAACTTCCTCGGCATACGCCAGGAAGAGCGAGGTATAGGAAGTGATCGTGAGAGATGCGCCGCTCACGATCCCGTCACGACGCCGCACGTGCCAGGTTGGTCTTAGGACCAACCAGGACGTACGCGCAAGTGATTGGAGGCAACTGTCAGGGATCTGTTGCTGGTCTCCTTCTCTGAAGGAGGAGGGTCCTGGGAGCGCTCTTGTTGGAGGGACTGGACGGTCCTACTCCTCAAGACGCTGTAATCTTCCGAGATTCAGAGTAAACTGTTACCCAGGTTATTGCACTGATTCGTCAGCACAACGACCGGGGGGAAGGATCTCCGCTCCCACCAGCAGAGCCCATGTCTCTGCTCGAGTCGTTTTGGGGCCCGAGAGGGAACCCAAACCGACGGTGGGTATGCCCGCGATCGGAGCTTGCCGATTCTGTCTTGAACCAGAGTCTCTCGTCTCCCGGACAAGAAGGCTCTCTCAGTTTCTGGCCGGTCGATCAATCTACTTCCACCTCCTCTACTGCGACAGCGGCGGGCGTTTCTACGTGTCTTCGGACACCGTATTTAAATACTCCTTCGGTCCTCCTGAGAGGTTTCGACCTCGACGAGGACTGGAATGAGTCTGAGGACGGTATCGGCTCTCTCCATGTTCAGGTGTCGATCAGCCCCACCCAGACGACGTTCACAGTGGCGCAGACCCTTACCTACAGTGAGATTCGTAACCCTCCTCGGGGAAAACGTTTTCTCCTGACGATACGTTTTCCCAGACTCTGAGAGGCCATCGCCGCAAGGCGATGGCTGCTCCTACTCTTCTCCAACTGCTAGTTCCACTGGGAAGGCGAGCGAGTATCCAATTCCTCCCCCATTACCCTCTCTCCTTACGGCTACGAGGGAAAAGGGGAAGGATCCTACAGAGATTTCTCTGTAGGATCCCACGTTGGGGACTGCGCTACCAGGGGGGACCTTCGGTTCCTACCTGACGTAAGCCCCTGTCGTTGAGGAGGGATCCTGCCCCGCCCCTTCTCGAGTTTCTACGGGAATCGAGAGGACCACCAGCCGATATCGTTTGACGAATTCGGTGGGGGTTTCGCAGACTGCTTAGAATTCTACGGAATTTCTAGCGCATTCAGAGTGTTAGAGTTTCTTACGATCTCCAAACACTTAGGCGAAGACCACGGTCCAAAGTGAGCGAGACGAGAATCCCCGATATGTTACACGATAATCGGGAACCTCGCCTATGCTCGAATTCCTGGAATTTCTAGCATTAGGAAGAAGACTGCTGCTGAAGAAGACTATCTCACAGTAAGGCGACCAACCTGGAATAGAGAAGAACGGACGGCGGGAATATCCAGTTTGGCTGGAACTATCGTCTTAGTATTCTGTTCACCATTGAAGCTTTCCTTCGAGGAAGACTTCTCCTTCACTCTCTTTAATAGAGAACGAAGGTGGTCGATCTCCAATCCTTATTTTGTTTTCTTGAAGGAAAGAATTTAGGATGGAGATCGTTGTTCAGAATCCTACAAATAATACTACGTATATTAAACCTCGCGACATGATTCTGCTAAGCAGTTGAATGGTCCGCGGGGTAGGCGCATATCCTGGTTATTGTCTACGGATTGCGACTTAGACGAAAAGTATTCTAATTGAACTGCAACCCGGGTTGCCTGCAACCTCCAGGAGTTTGTTTCCAGTTTCAATTTATATACTTATGGTGTTGTCACAACAACACCATTTAAGCTTTTATATTTACCGAAATTCGTTTCGCTTAAATATAATTGCTCGAGCATATCTTTTTATGCGGTCGGTGGTTCTAGCCGAACGCATTCCTTCGTGGAAAGGATTACTTGGCAACTCAGGATGACGAGTCAGCGACAGCTACTGCGTATTGAATTGCCCGAGGCATTTCAGTATCAGCTGCCGCTTTGAGATAGACGGTTGTTTATGTCTTTCTCACCTGCTTTGATTGAATAACAACCGTATCTCTGCCCACAATCACGGACTTAAGTCTCTGATTAACGGGGATTCTCGCATACATGAATGACCATCTACTGCTGAGAGACGCTAGTATTCATCGTCTTCGGTATTGCGAGAATTTTAACAGAGATATCTATTCGACTCTCCATCTTTCTGTTTACCGCACGGTAAAAGAATTCTGTAATAGTCTCTTGCTGCATCGTATCCCGATAATGCGAATGATTTTTGCGGAATCTGAGTTTGTCCTCAAAATATCTTGTATTCGGAGGTGTACAATTGTTCATTGTTCACCCCGGATTAGCAGATGTATTGAAAGACATCGCCTACTCCCACACCTGCCAGCTCTACTTCCAAACGTTCAGCCCATGAGAAGCAGTTCTTCAAGCGGCTCTCCCCTGTGTTTCATTACTGAAGAAACGCCCCGCTTTCATTGCACAACGGACAGCAATGAAATGGCGGTTAGCGTTTTCAGTCATTTGTAAGCACAGGTTTAGAATCTTGAGTTCCTTCTCTCGATTCAGCTGGAAGACGTAGGTTCATTCATTGCCTACCTTCGTCTTCAAACGTCACATAGTGTTGTTTCTCCTTAAGCTGAGATTCAACGTCTATGAGATTTTCTTGCCATCATGGACCTCGGTCTTTTTGAAGGCAATTGACTTTCGCCTTTTGAGCTTATGCATTAAGAGAATCATCGCCGCGCCGTCCGGGCATCGGTGACTAAACAATATTTTATTGTTTTGGTCTCTCAGCATAAACTCTTAAAGGGTCGAGGTCACGTGACTTACCCGGATGCTTGGACAACTTGCCTCTACTGATTCCGAACCAGTCAGTCGGCAGCTGTCAGAGCGCCCCGAGTCAGTTACGAACTATGCTGTGGACTTAGTTCGGTTGTTCCAGAGCATCATTACTTCGTCTTAATAGCTTGTCAGTATGAGTACTGTACATAACCAAAGTCGAGAAGAGGGATAGGTCATACGGTGACTATTTCCCTTCTTTTCGTCTTAGGTAAACTGCATGACTTCTCTTGAGAAGTCAAGCACAAATGGATGGGGATTTGTGACGCTCGATTTCGTACCGATCTTCGTATCGAAGACTCAGAACCCTTCGGTAACTGACGATTGGTTCGAGTCCTTCACAATACCCTCCCTAATGGACGTCACCGCCTCCGCCTACGAAGGCTATGCTGCTTTGTCCTGTGAAGGTGACGGACGGAGCTGTGCTGAAGAAACTCGACCTCCAAGGACTAGTAGTGCGGTACGCCTCTTCACATTCATTCTCTCGCGTTCCGCAAGAACTTCTCCGTGGCGCAGGTAATGAAGGCAGGCGCCTGGTCCAACCGGACCGCATGCACCTCCTTCTACCTTCAGGATATTGCCCACAGTTCCTTGGATCTTTTTCCTTGGGAACCGTGGTGGTTGCTCAACACGTTGTGAGTTAACCCAGACCCTCGCAGGCTGAACAGCATCGAGTCCTGGTGTGACCGTAAGAATGGATGAGGAATGAGAGTGTGACTGGCTCCTCTTCCCATCTTTTTTCTTCCCTCTACCTTTGGGTAGAGGGACACGGTCGTCACCCTGCTGGGTAAGGACGAGATGCAGGTGAGCTACTCAATAGAGCACCATCCTATCCCTTTCAGTAGGGATAGGAGTAAATATCCACCACTTCCTCCAACAAGGGGGAGGAAGTGGATGCCAAATTGAGACAAACCCATCATTTTATGATTGTCTCTTGCAAACAGGAACAAGTTCTTGCTTGCTGGTACGAAGAAGATACGCTTGCCTCTCTCTTAGTACTTGGCCCAGAGGTCTTGACCATTGATCCTGCGGTGCACACCCCGATCAATCGGACAGAGGTTTGGATCCCTCCCTTGCTCTTACTACCAGGGAGGCACTCCAGGGTTGGACGAACACAGTCTGTTCACCAAAAAGACTCAGATTCCTCCCACCAAGAAGTGAGTCTTCCTATTGTTAAAGGACCGAGGGTTTGTATTACGTATCGGAACAAATGACAATTTGTCGAAAATTGCATTTTCCTAAACTATACAAACCTGAGGTCCTTTACATATAGTCCCACCTCATGCCACCCCCTCACTCTGCAACTTTTTGCATGGGCCTAAAGCAAAAGTGATTCTTCACCTCTCGGGCGCGGCGGGCGCGCGCACGATCGGACAAGCAGTTAACTACCGTTCTCTTCCCCCTTGTTCGAAGCTTACGACCGTCCCAGCTGCCGCTAGTACCTTCCTATTGTTAAAGGACCTCAGGTTTGTATAGTTTAGGAAAAATGCAATTTTCGACAAATTGTCCATATTTAAAAATATAGGTCTAGACCATCATCTCACATCTTTGCCTACTAAAAAAAATCTCGGCCTTCTATGCCCAAGTTTTTGGTTGACTGTTTGTGGATACTATTCCAAGATGGTTTTCTTAACTTTTCTTCCATGTTTTTTGTTCAGATAGATAGATGCATATTTTCAGAGTTCTATATTTTTCCTTGTGGTTTGCTTTATCAGTTGCGATAAACTTCAAACCAAAATTTTGAGCCAAACTGGTACTAGTTTTTTTCACCTGTTTTAAAATTGTTCAAGTATTTTTTACCTGTTATGTCACCTATTTCCAAATTTGTTCCGATACGTAATACAAACCATCGGTCCTTTAACAGTAGGAAGTAGCTAGCGGCAGCTGGAACGGTCGTAAGCTTCGAACAAGGGGAGAACGGTAGTTAACTGCTTGTCCGATCGTCGCGCCCTCTTTCTGGTTTGTTTGTGTGTGGTAAATGAATTGTAAGTACTTGCTTTCATTTCTTTATTGCATTTGAATTGAATCATGACTGATCAAGAAATGGAGATTTCGCTGCGCCCCCCGGTCGCCCGTAGAGTGTGTCCCGGGCTGGAGGGGCGTAAATGCAGCGGATTTAGATCTTTTGTGGACATAGATCCACATGAGGTGTGTACTCGTTGCCGGGGGCGAGAATGCTCCCGGGACGAGCCATGTATTACATGTTTGTTCCGACACGGCATACAAACCTTCGGTCCTTTTACAATAGGAAGGTACTAGCGGCAGCTGGATAGGTCGTAAGCTTTCAAACAAGGGGTTCGGTAGTTAACTGCTTGTCCGACAGGCGCGCGCGCGCGACTGGGAGGTAAACAAATCACTTTTGCTTTCGGCCTGCTGGCGTGTAGACATGTATCATCGCTCTCTGCCCGCTTCATCGTCGTTGCTTTCGCATGGTTGTGTTTTTCTTTTTCTATTTATATAGTGAAACTGAATTGTAAGTACAATCATTTCATATTTATTTCCATTGAATTCAATTGTGAATTAAAGGATCTTGGTTTCTCCACGCCCTCCGATTACCCGAGTGCTGGGACTGAAGGGCGTAAGTGCGGGAATTCATTTTTCCCAGAAATGATCCTTGTATTGTGTATGCTCGGTGCCGAGGGCGGGAGAGCGCTCGCTCCGAGCTTATATTTTGGTTGGAAATGTGTAGATGTAAATCGTAAGTAAGTGCCCTTTTCATTTATATTTTTTTTTACCTGTATGCTCGTTGCCGAGCGAATGCGCTCGACACGAAAACTTATTCTGTATGGAAGTGGAATCACAAGTACAGTATTCTTTTTTCATTTTCATAATTTTTTTTTTTTTTTTTTTTTTTTTTTTTTTTTTGATTGTAGCAATACTCATTTTGGATCAGTTTCCGTTCTTACCCGGAAATTGATCCTTTCCCCTTTTTATTTGAATGAAGTGAAATCGCAAGTGCAGTTCTTTTTTTCATTTTCATAGTTTTATTGAGATTGCATTATTTACTTGGATCAATGTTTTCCACTATTTCCCGGGAATTGATCCTTCCCCTTTTCCCCATTTTGTATGAAGTGAAATCGCAAGCGCAGTATTCTTTTTCATTTTTCATATATGTTTTGATTGCATCAATTCATTATGGATCAAGGTTTCCGTTCATAATCGGGAATGGATCCTTTTACCCTTGCGCTCGGTACGAGGTTCGCAAATGCGCTCGCTCCGAGCCCTTATTCATTGTGAAGTGAATCTTAATGCAAGATTCTTTTTCATGTTATTCCTTTTATTATTGATTGCATCAATATTTATTTTGGTTCAAGTTCCGCTCAGTCAGGGAATTGATCCCCCCCCCCGCTCAGCTCCCACAGATGGCCCTTCCCCTTCGGGGGGGGAGGTTATCTGGGTTCTTCTCCCTCGGCCCGATCCGTCGAGAGCGGGGGAGGGCGCTCGGTGCCCGATGTACAATTGTATTCGGGGTCTTCCGCTCGTTCGGTGTGGGGCTCACCCCCCACCCCCCCGCAGCGAGGGGACTTCCCCCCCACTAATCACTACTACTGTTATTTCCGCAGGTGCTATTGCCACGAGGGTGGACCTTGGTGAGGTATGGGCGTCCTTCGATTTGCAGGGCGTGCCTAGTGTCCAGGGGCGGCGGTTCTATGTCTGGGCCTGCTGCGGTCACCATGGAGTGGTGACCAACGACAACGATATCGACTCCAGGTGACGACGTCCCTCCTCACCTGGTGTACTTGCCTCACGTGGTAACAGTCTTGCCTACAGCCGCTGTGAAGTGCCGTTCGCCGTACCGAGAGGGGGGCGTGCCGCCGCCGCTCGTGGGTTGCCGCGCTGCCACGACCACACTTCCGCTGCCCTAGAGCTCGCCCCTGGACCTGCCGCCAGTACCAGGATGTTGCTGGCTGCTGCTCCATCCTGTGTTTCCGGTGCTGCCTGCCGTACCTGCCGATTCGTATTGACTGTCCATGCAGTTGCTGCGCTGGCTGTCCCTGCCGTTGCTGTGCTGGCTGTCCCTGCCGTTGCTGTGCTGGCTGTGTGCCTGCTGTTCCTGAGATGCCCATACCTGCTGACGTCGTCCCTGTTTGTGGTGGTACTACCCCCAGACTTTGGTCTGTCTGTACAGGTGCGTCCGGGCCTGTGGCTTCGGCTACAGCAGCCCCGGCTCCGCCCTGGATGGCAGATCTTACGTCTGTCCTGAGGAAGCTGACGAAGAAGAGGAGGAACGTCGCCTTCATCTTCTTCATCGTCGTCGGCTGCCGCCTCTTCCCCTCGACTTCTAAGGCTTCACAGCCGAGGAAGAAGAAGGTTGCCTCCTCCCTCCTAAGAAGTCTCCCTCGGGTAGGCTTCTCGGGACCTCTCACCTCGGTGGGACGGGAGGGTTTCTTTCCGCTGGTCCTCCTGCTCCTTCGGGAGCGGGGCCCGTCTCTTCTTCCGCAAGGAAGAAGACTACGGGGACCAGAGGGGTACCGGCTAACACCGGGTACTTCCTCGCCTGGTGTCAGTGGTTCTGCCACTGCATCAGGGTCCGTTCTCGGCCTCGGTCGTTCACGGGAGGTACCGAGTGTACGGTCGCCTACCACGACCGTGCACCAGGACCAGACCTCTGAGCCCCGCTCAACGTCAGGTTCACGGCACGGAGCGGAAGACTGGTGACAGCCGCTCACGCGACTCTCACCAGACCAGCTCTCGCTCTCGCGGCGACCAGCTGGCTACCCCGGATGACGTGACGGTCCACGACCGGCCACGGGCTGAGGCTAGGAAGAGGTCCCCCCGTTCGCCGGTGCCAGCCACGGCTGGAACCAGCGACGTGACGTGCCGTGAGGTCAAGCACCGGTCTCACTGTGACAGTGGAGCCTGTAGGTCGCCTGACCGTCGCTCTCACAGAGAGCGATCGGTTACGGCAACCAGCACCAGCTCTTCTGACACTCGAGATCGGGGCCGCTGTGCTCAGTCCAGCCGTTCTCTACAGCGAGACTGTTCGACCAGGCCTGCAGCTCGATCGCCACCGCGGGTTGACGATCGCCTGCAGCCCTCCAAGCCTGCTGGTTCTGCCAGCGAGCGAGGAGGGAGCGTCAGGTCTGCCTCTCCCGTACCTTCAACCTCCTCGGGTTAACCGGGAGGAGCGAGGTATTGAGGAGTGATCGTGAGGGGTGCGCCCCTCATGATCCCACCACGACGCCTTACGTGCCAGGCACGGTTCTTGGACCGCGGCCAGGACGTATGCGCAAGTGGATGGAGAAGACCGAGAGGGCTGTCGCTGTTCCCCCTTCTTAGGAGGAAGGTTCTCGGAATATGCTGTTGTTCGAAGGGCTTAACGGTCCTACTCTGCAAGATGCTGTGACTTCCGAGGTCCAGAGGAACTTTGCCGAGGTTATGGCGCTGATTCGTCAGCACAACGACCTCGGGGAAGGATCGCCGCTCCCACCAGCAGAGCCACGTCTCGGCTCGAGTTGTTTTGGGGTCCCGAGACCGGGAAACCCAAATCGACGGTGGGTCTGCGCGATCGGAGCTTGCCGACTGTGTTGAACCAGGTAGTCTCTCGTCTCCGGACAAGAAGGCTCTCTCATTTCTTTGGCCGGCTCGAACAAGCTACTTCATCCTCTACTGCGACAGAGGCGTTTCTACATGTCTTCAGACACCGTATTGAATACTCCTTCGGTCCTCCTGAGAGGTTTCGACCTCGACGAGGACTGGAATGAGTCGGAGGACGGTATCGGCTCTCTCCTGTCAGGTGTCGATCAGCCCCACCCAGACGACGTTCACAGTGGCGGCAGACCCTTACCTACAGTATGAGTTCGTAACCTCCTCGGGGGGAAAACGTTTTCTCCTGACGATACGTTTTCCCACAGACTCTGAGAGGCCATCGCCGTAAGGCGATGGCTGCTCCTTTTCTTCTCCAACTGCTAGTTCCGCTGGGAATGCGAGCCAGTTTCCAATTCCTCCCCCATTCCCTCTCTCCTTACGGCTACGAGGGAAAGGGGAGGGATACTACAGAGATTTCTCTATAAGATCCCACATTAGGGCTGCGCTACCGGGGGGAGGGCCTTCGGGTCCTACTGACGTAAGCCCCGGTCGTTGAGGAGGGATCCTGCCCCTTTCCTCGATTTCTACGGGAATCGAGAGGACCACCAGCCGATATCGTTTGACGAATTCGGTGGGGGTTTCGCAGAGTGCTTAGAATTCTACGGAATTTTCTAGCGCACTCAGAGTGTTCGAGTTTTTTACGATCTCCAAACACTTAGGCGAGACCACGGTCCAAAGTGAGCGAGAATCCCCGATAATTGTTACACGATAATCGGGAACCTCGCTTATGCTCGAATTCCTGTAATTTCTAGCATTTGGAAGAAGACTGCTGCTGAAAGAAGAGTATCTCACAGTAGGCGATTAACCTGGAATAGAGAAGAACGGACGGGAACTTCCAGTTTGGCTTGAACTATCGTCTTCGATATCTGTCCACCATTGAAGCTTTCCTTTGGGAAAGACTTCTCCTTCACTCTCTTGACTAGAGAACGAAGGCGGTCGATCTCCAATCCTTATTCTCATTCCTCGAGGGGAAAAGAATTTAGGATGGAGGTCGTGGTACAGAACCTACAAATATACTACGTATATTACCCTCGCGACATGATTCTTTTTAACAGTTGAATTGTCCGGGGGGTAGGCGCATAACCGTAGTTATCTCTACGGTTTGTGACCAAGACGAATTTGTATCTTAATTGAACTGTAACTCGGGGTTGCCTGCAACCTCCCAGCAGTTATCAGTTTTGATTTTAGATACTTGGTATTGTCACGACAACACCAAATCAGCTTTTGTATTTACCGAAATCCGTTTCGTTTGAATATAATTGCTCGAGCGTATTCTTTATGCTCGATGGTTCTAGCCAAACGCATTCCTTCGTGAAAGGGATTAACTGGCAACTCAGGATGACGAGTCACCGAGAGCACTGCGTATTGAACTGCCTGATAGCAGCTCAGTATCAGCTAGGTCTCGGAGATGCACGGTCAGTTACGTCTCTCTCTCCCTTGGTTTGATTGACTACCGAACCGTATCTCTACCCAACAATCATGGACTTAGGTCTCTGATTAACGGGGATTCTCGCAATAAATGGAAGGACCATCTACTGCTGTGACGCTCGATTTCATCGCCTTCGACATTGCGAGAATTTTCAAGAGAGATATCTCTTGGACTCTTTCATCTTTTTGTTTACCGCACAGTAACAGAAGTCTGTACTAGTCTCCCGCTGCATCGCACCGCGATAATGCGAATGATTTTTGCAGACATCTGAGTTTGTCTTCAAAATATCTCGTATTCGTAGGTGTGCAATTATTCATTGTTCGCCCCGAATTAACAGATGTGTCAGAAGACATCGCCTACTCTCCGACCTGACAGCTCTACTTCCAAATGTTCAGCCCATGAGAAGCAGTTCTTCAGGCAGTATTTCCCTGTGTCTTCATCACTGAAAAAGCGCTCCGCTTTTATTGCAACTACGATCCTCACCGGACAGCAATGAATAGCGGTTAGCGTTCTCAGTCTTTGTAGCACAGGTTCAGGATCTTGAGAATCCTTCTCTCGGTTCAGCTGTGAAGACGTAGGTTGCATTTTCTGTACACCTTCGTCTTCAACGACACATAGTGTTGTTTCTCCTTAGCTGAGAATCAACTATACTATGAGATATCTTGCCATCAGGGACCTCGGTCTCTAAAAGGCAATTGACTTTCGCCTGTTGGGCACATGCCTTAAGAGAATCATCACCTCGCCTTCTGGCATCGGTGACGAACAAATTATTTGTTTAGTCTCTTGGCATAACCCTTTTAAGGCGAAGGTCACGTGACTTGCTCGGGTGCTTTGGACAACTTGCCTCCTACCGAACGCAGTCAGTCGGCAGCTGTCAGAGCGCCCAAGTCAGTTACGAACTTCGCTGTGGACTTAGTTCGGTTGTTCTATAACAGCCTTTTCTTCGTCCTAACGGCTTGTCACAGTACCCATACCATCGACACCCACCATTGAGTGTCGGTGTCCTATCCCACTACCGAGAAGAAGAAACTTCACTGCATGGGGATAGGAGAATGTGAGACACTTCGCTAAAGGACGGATAGACCAGTATGGGTACAGGACATCACCGAAGTCGAGAAGAGGGATAGGTCATACGACCATTCCCTTCTTTTCCTCTGAGGTATTGCATGACTTTTCTTTCCGCGAAGTCAAGCATCCAGGGGATGGGGATTCGTGACGCTCGATTTCGTTACCGACTTCATAGCGAAGACTCGGAACCCTTCGGTTCCTGACGATCGGTTAGAGTCCTTCACAATCCCCTCCCTAATGGACTTCACCGCCTTCGATGCGAAGGAGATGCTGCTTTGTCCTGTGAAAGCGCGACCACGCTTTTCTGAAGAAACTCGACATCCCAGGCTGAGTGTTGAAGACTCTTCGTCAGCACCAAGATGACCTAGAAGTACACTCCCTCGAGTTACACAAGAACTTCTTCCGCCTGGCGCAGGTACTGAAGGCAGGGGTCTGGTACAACCAGACCACTGGCACTCTCCTTCTACCTTTGGATATTGCCCACAGGTCCTTGGATCGTTTTCCTTGGGACCCGTGGTGGCTCAACACGTTGTGTAGCTAACCCAGACCCTAGCAGGCTGAACAGCATCGAGTCCTGGTGTGACTGTAAGAATAGATAAGTGGAATGAGAGAGTGACTGGCTTCTCTTCCTATCTTTTTCTCCCCCTCTACCTGTGGGTAGAGGATACGGTCATCACCTTGCTGGATAAGGACGAGATGCAGGTGAGCTACTCGACAGAGCCCCATCCTATCCCTTTCACTAGGGATTATGATTGAAGACATAGACAATAATGTGAAGGATTCGGTAGTGAGTAGTTTCGCAGATGACACAAGAATAAGTAGAGAAATTACTTGTGATGAAGATAGGAACGCTCTACAAAGCAGACCTTAACAAAGTATATGATTGGGCAGAGGTAAATAGGATGGTATTTAACTCTGATAAATTTGAATCAATAAATTATGGAGACAGAGAAGAAAGCTATATGCATATAAGGGACCTAATAATGAGACCATCACAAGGTAAGGAAGCAGTTAAAGACCTTGGTGTGATGATGAATAGGAACATGTTATGCAATGATCAAATAGCAACTCTGTTGGCAAAATGTAAAGCAAAAATGGGAATGTTGTTACGGCACTTCAAAACAAGAAAAGCTGAACACATGATTATGCTTTATAAAACATATGTTCGTAGTCCACTTGAATATTGCAATATGATATGGTACCCACACTATCAAAAGGATATTGCACAAATAGAGAGTGTACAAAGGTCCTTTACAGCTAGAATAGAAGAAGTTAAGGACCTAGACTACTGGGAAAGACTACAATTCTTAAAATTATATAGTTCTAGAAAGGAGAAGAGACGCTACATGATAATTCAGGCATGGAAACAGTTAGAAGGAATAGCAGAAAATATCATGGAACTAAAAATATCAGAAAGAGCAAGCAGAGGTAGATTAATAGTGCCCAAAACTATACCAGGAAAAATAAGGAAAGCACACAGGACATAATCCACTACGCACCAGCATCGATAATGCAGCGTCTATTCAATGCGTTGCCAGCCTCATCTGAGGAATATCTCAAGAGTGAGCGTAGATGTGTTTTTAAGAATAAAGCTCGACAAATATCTAAACTGCATCCCAGACCATCCAAGATTGGAAGATGCAAAATATACCGGAAGATGTACTAGCAACTCTCTGGTAGACATTAGAGGTGCCTCACACTGAGGGACCTGGGGCAACCCGAACAAGATGTAAGGTCTGTAAGGTAAGGTATGGGAGCGAATATCCACCACTTCCTCCTACAAGGGGGGGGAAGTGGATGCCAACAATATGACAAACCAATAAACTTTATATGTTGCCTCTTGCAAATAGGAACAACTTGTTTTCTTGGTTTGCTGGTACGAAGAGACTACCCGCTTGCCTCTCTCTTAAGTACTTGGTCCAGAGGTCTGACCATTGATCCTGCAGGTGCACACCCCGATCAATCGGACAGAGGCTTGGATCCCTCCCTCGCTCTTACGACCAGGGAGGCATTCCAAGGTTGGGCGAACACCAGTCTGTTCACAAAAGACTCAGATTCCTCCCACCAAGAAGTGAGTCTTCCTATTGTAAAAAGGGACCGAGGTTTGTATGCCGTGTCGGAACAAATTGACAATTTGTCCAAAATTGCATTTTTCCTAACTATACAAACCTGGGGAGGTCCTTTTACACATAGTCCCACCTCATGCCACCCCTCACTCTGGCAGTTTTTGCTTGGGCCAAAAAGCAAAAAATGGATTTGGTTTACCATCCCAGTCGCGCACAAGCGCGCCTGTCGGACAAGCAGTTAACTACCGAACCCCTTGTTCGAAAGCTTACGAACCTATCCAGCTGCCGCTAGTACCTTCCTATTGTAAAAGGACCTCAGGTTTGTATAGTTAGGAAAAATGCAATTTTGGACAAATTGTCATATTAATTGGTCCGAGGCGCAGTGGGTTCTGTACGAGGGCAGGAAGAGACTCAGGCCTGCAAAGAAGTCATTGGAAAGCTCTCCAGTGACTCCTTTGGTAACTGATACTTCGTCTTCCTTCCTGCCCCCCGGTCAGCCCCCACGTTTTGCGCCTTCCCCTGCGGGGGGGGGGTAGCGGAGTCCTTCTCCTCACTCGATCCGTCGAGTGTGGAGGAGGGCGCTCGCTACCCGGACGTCCAGTTGTACTCGGGGTCTTCCGTCCGCTCTGGGTGGGGTTCGTCTCCCCCCAGGCGCGAGGGAACCCCTCTTACTAACCCGACTGTTGCTTCCGCAGGTGTGCCACCAGTGAAGGACGACCTTGGACAGGTGTGGGAGTCGCTGGGGTTGCAGGGAGTGCCAAGCATTCAGGGGTTGATCCAGCGGTTGGCGGGGTCGGCAGTGGTCACACATGGTGTGGTGACCACTACCACTACTACTATCACGACGCCAGCCTATGGCATGCCGCCGCATCTGGTATATACGCCGCATGTGACGACGGTGACGCCGACAGCTGCGATACACAAACCCATTGCTGCTGTGTCAAAGAGAACGGTGCCACCGCCACCTGGGTTCTTTGTGCTGCCGACCCCGGACTTCCGCTGCCCTAAAAGCTCTCCCCTAGACTTGCCGCCAGTACCAAGAATGATGGTAGCTGCCGACAGGACGCTTGGCTCTCCTGTGGTTCCTGCCGTACCTGCCGTACCTGTTGGTGTCCCTGCCGCTCCTTTTGTTTCAGACGCTGCTGTTCCTGCTGTTCCTGTACCTGTTCCTGTCGCTCCTGTTGTTGGTGGTGCTGCTCCAGGCTCAGGTCTTTCCAGACAGGTGCAGTCGGGCCCTGTTGCTTCGGCAACTGCCCCGGCTCCCTCCTGGATGGAAGACCTGACGTCTGTCCTGCGGAGCCTGGCGAAGAAGAAGAGGAAGGTGTCGTCGTCGTCTTCGTCGTCTTCTTCGTCGTCTGCTGCCTCCTCTTCCCCTTCGACTTCTAAGGCTACCAAGCCGAAGAAGAAGAAGGCTGCCTCCTCCCCCCCTAAGAAGGCTCCTTCGGGACCTTCTAAGGGCCCGTCTCGCTCAGGCGATTCAGGGAGCTCTTCTGCTGGTCCTCCTGCTCCTTCGGGAACAGGGCCCGTCTCTTCTTCTGCAAAGAAGAAGACGACGGGGACCAGAGGAGGAGTACCAGGCCTGCGGCTTGGTACTTCCTCCTCGCCTGGTGTTAGCGGTTTTCTGCGCTAAATCAGGATCTGCCTCGGCTTCTCGTTCGCGAGAAGTACCGAGTGGACGGTCTTCCGCGGGAGACCGTCCAGCCAAAGTTTTGACGCCCGAGCTCGCTCGCCGTCAAGACCGAAGCGCGGAGCAGAAGACTGGCGAGAGTCATGCAGACGACTCTCGCCAGCCAAAGTTTTGACGCTCTCGCAAGCGACCAGCTGGCTGCTCGGGTTGACGTGACGGTCTGCTGACCAGCCACGGGTTGAGGCGAGGAAGGGGTCCCCCGCGGCCGTCGGTACCAGCCTCGGCTGGTACCAGCGGCTCGACGCGCGAGAAGGAGGCTCACCTGGCGTCTCACCGACAGCGAGCCTAGCAAGGTCGCCTGACCGCCGCTCCCATCGGGACCGGGCGGAGACGGTAACCAGCAACAGCTCGCCTGACGCTCTGGATCAGGGTCGACGTTCTCAGCCGAGCCTCTCGCCCCAGGCGAGCGGCAAGGCTAGGCCTGCTGCTTGATCGCCACCGCGGGTTGGCGATCAGCAGCAGCCCTCCAAGCACGCTGGTCCTGCCAGCGAGCGAAGGGGGAGCGTCAGGTCTGCCTCTCCTGTACCTTCAACCTCCTCGGGCTACACCGGGAGGAGCGAGGTACCTAGGAGTGCGCCGCTCGCGATCCCGCTATGACGCCGTACGGACCAGGCACGGTTTTAGGACCGGCCAGGACGTACGCGCAAGTAGCTGGAGGCGACCGTGAGGGGTCTGCCGCTGTTCCTCCTTCTGAAGGAGGAGTATCTCGGGATCTGTTCTTGCTGGAGGGACTGGACGGTCCTACTCCTCAAAACGCAGTTACTCCCGAGATACAGAGGAACTTTGCAGAAGTCATTAAGCTTATTCGTCAGCATAATGGCCTTGCGGAAGGATCGCCACTACCACCGGCCGAGCCCACGTCCCGGCTCGAGTCATTTTGGGGCCCGAAGAGGGAACCCAAAATGATGGTGGGGCTGCCGCGATCAGAGCTTGCAGACTCGGTCCTGGATCAAGTGGAGAATCTCGTCTCAGGGCGAGAGGATTCGCTGAAATCCGGACGGTCTTCCAAGCTGCTTCCTCCTCCTCTACAGCGTCAGAGGCGTTTCTACGTGCCATAGGAAGACCCGATACCCCCGAAACAGGTTAACCCGGAGTTAGCAAGGCTGATTCCAGGTGTGTCCCTGCAGCAGCTCCTGTCGGAGAACCTCTGGTTCTCGCAGCAGGAGGCACTTGCCCTGGAATCTACCGCTATGGCAGCATTCCAGGCAGTCTCTTGGCTGGATTTGTGGTCCCTCACAATATCCAAAGTAGCGGCCGGCTCTGGGAGCTCTGCTCTCGAAGACGACACTTCTTTCAGGAGACTGTGCCAGTCTGGAGGAAGAGCTATCTCTTACCTCGCCCATCAGACTGCTAACCTGTGGGCCAACTTGGTTCTTCGACGTAGAGACGCAGTCCTTACCCGAGTGACCAAGTGGGCCGGGCGTGAGGCGGCACTTGGGCTTCGCAACGGACCCATTAGGAGTTCCTCCGCTCTCTTTCCCGGAGAGATGGTGGACGCTGCGGTGGAAAGGCGGCGCACTGATGACAGTGACCGCTTAGTTCACCAGGCAGTCTCGAAGGTTACTGGGCAATCTCGAGTAACTGCGGCTAAGCCCAAGAGTTTAGCTGGCGCTTCCACGGCGGCTAAGACGGTTGCACCGCCTAAGCCCCGTGTGAAGACTCCTGTTGTTTCAACTTCTGCGAGATGAGGCCGTAACCAGCCCTCCTCCCAGACCTCCTTTCCCCGAGGAGGTGGTGGTAAGAAGTCGAAACGAGGTGGGAAACGCTAGGGACGGCGTTCCCCCTCACCTGCTGCCGCAAGTGTGGGGGGGTGCCTAGCGAGCCATTGGGCAACTTGGCAGCGCTACTGGCGCCGAGAAAAACTGGAATAGTAGACATACCACTTCGGGAGGGATATCTACTACCCTTCGAGTCTCGGCCCCCCCCTCATCTCCAAACCGGCCCATCCACAAACCTATGTCCGGGGATCATCAAAGGACAACGCTCTTCGACAGGAGATCAAGACCATGCTGGCGAAACGAGCTGTAGAAATCGTGGAGGACCAGTCACCGGGCGGGCTTTTACAGCCGCCTCTTCCTAGCGGAGAAGGCATCGGTGGGCTGGCGTTCCGGTGATAGACCTCTCTCCCCTGAACCGCTTTCGTTCGCACGACGCGGTTCACGATGGAGTCGTCACGCTCTGTGCTCGACTCGATCAGGGGGAACGATTTCATGCTTTCAGTGGACTTGAAGGACGTGTATTTTCAAATACCCATCCATCAGTCCTCCAGAAAGTGCCTCCGCTTCATCTTCGATGGGACGGTGTACCAATTCAGGGCATTTTGTTTCGTCGGTGTTTCAAACCGCCCCACAGGTGTTCACGCGAGTGTTCACTCTGGTGGTCCAGCTTGGGCCCATTCGCACGGGATACGTCTTGTCTTGAAGGTATCCTCGACGATTGGCTGGTCCTGGTGAGCTCCCGCTCGCAGTTGCTGCAGGACAGGGATCGACTCCTCAAGTTTTGGTCACGATCTGGGGATTTGTGATAAACTACGAGAAGTCCGATCTCGACCCAAGCAGAAGATGAAGTACCTGGGTATGCTGATAGACACGGTAGCAGGGCAGGTCTTTCCCGCAGACTTGCGTATCAGCAAATTCAGGGAGGCAGCCGGTCGGTTCCTGTCTCGGCAGGAACAGGCAGCACAGCAATGGCAAGTCGTGATCGGCCATCTGTCGTCACTCGAGAAGTTAGTCCCTCACGGGTGTCTTCACCTGCGTCTCTTCCAGTGGAGGCTAAGGGAGAGTTGGTCTCAGGCGAAGGATCCTCCTTACTTTCCCGTGGCTCTCACGGACAAGGTGAGGCAGGACCTAGCCTGGTGGCTCGACGACAAGAACCTCTTAAGAGGAGGGCCCATCCGCACTCCCCCCCTGGAGATGCTGCTGTTTTCAGACGCATCGACCGAGGGATGGGGCGCACACCTGGAGGAGTTGCTGACTGCAGGTGTGTGGAACTATCACGAAAAGCACCTTCACATCAATGTCCTGGAACTCAAGGCGGCGTTCTACGCTCTCCAAGAATTTCAGGACCGCTTGGTGGGACGCTCAGTGGTGTTGATGTGCGACAACACCACAGTAGTGGCATATGTCAACAAGCAGGGGGGCCTAGTGTCTCTTCCGCTTCACCAGTTGACGGTGCAGGTGCACGAGTGGGCCACGGCTCACTCGATAGAGCTGTCAGCCGCTACATTCCAGGCAAGGAGGAAGTAGTAGCGGACAAGCTCAGCCCGTCGGGATCAGGTGATAGGAACCGAATGGTCTCTACACCCAGACGTGGCGGAAAGGCTCTTCAACCTGTGGGGGCGACCGGTCGTAGACCTGTTCGCCACCCGGCACAACAGAAAACTACAGGTTTTCTTTTCAGCCGTGCCGGACCCATGGGCAGCTGCAGAGGACGCTCTCCAACAGCCCTGGGACAACCTCTTCGTTTACGCCTTTCCTCCCTTCTGTCTGATTCGGAAAGTGATCAGTCGAGTGCTGGTCACTCCCAATCTCAGAATGATCCTGGTGGCTCCCAAACGACCTCAAGCCGTTTGGTATCCGGACCTGCTGGCTCTTCTTGCGGACGCACCGAGAGAGCTACCCAATTGGCACAACCTTCTAGCCCAGCCACATGTAGAACGGTACCACCAAGCAGTCCAGTCCCTTCAACTTCACGGCTGGCTGTTATCCACCATCTCTTGCGAACGAGAGGCTTTTCTCGTAGTGCAGCAACAGAGATGGCTGGACACGTCCCGACAGTCCTCTGCAGCTGTGTACCAGGAGAAGTGGGCCGTCTTCTGTGGTTGGTGTCGTCTTAGACAGGGTCTGTCTCCTCTCAGAGCCACTCTTCAGCAGATAGCGGATTTCCTCGTGTTTCTTCGCCGAGAGAAGCTTCCTCTCAGTACCCACAGTTAAAGGATATAGAGCCGCCCTGGCTCTTGTCCTAAAACAAAATGAGGGGACTGGACATCTCGAACTCGTTCGAGATCTCCTTGCGCAATGAGGAGCTTCGAAAGGGTTGCCACCAGGGAACTCAGGCCCTTGCGTGGATGTGGAATCTTGTCCTTAGGAGTTTGACCGAAGACCCTTCGAGCCACTCCGAGAGTCGTCAGACAGGGATCTGACCCTCAAGACCCTCTTCTTGCTGGCCCTGGCATCGGCGAAGAGAGTAGGGGAACTACATGGTCTTTCTTATGATGTTAAACACACCAGAGGCTGGGGATCTGTGACGCCTCGATTTCCGTCCCGAACTTCGTAGCCAAGACTCGAATTCCGTCGATCCCTGACGACAGGTTCGAGTCTTTCACGATCCCCACTCCCTTCTGGACTTCACCGATAACGATGCGGATGAGATGCTGCTTTGTCCTGTGAGGGCGCTACGGCGCTATCTGAAGAGAACTCAACACCTCAGGCCTGAGTGTCGACGCCTCTTCGTTAGCACTGGGGTTACCAAGAAAGAAGTTTCCAAGAACACGCTTTCTTTCTGGCTACGTGAGGTGATCAGGAGAGCGTACGAGGCTGATGGTAGCGACGACATCCGTACGCTCCGACCGAGAGCCCACGAAGTCAGAGGTATCGGACCCTCCTTAGCGTTCCGTAAGAACTTCTCCGTGGCGCAGGTCCTGAAGGCAGGTGTCTGGGCCAACCAGACCACCTTCACGTCCTTCTACCTTCGGGATATTGTCCACAAGTCCTTGGATACTTTTTCCTTGGGACCTGTGGTGGCTGCTCAACACGTTGTGTAAGCTTACCCAGCACCCGAGCAGGCAGAACAGCATCGATTCCTGGTATGACTGGGAGAATGAATGCACGAATGAGAGTGTGACTGGCTTCTCTTCTCCATCTTTCTCTACCTCTACCTGTGGGCAGAGGGATACGGTCGTCACCATGCTGGAAGGGAGTCAGATGCAGGTAAGCTACTCGACCGAGCTCCATCCTTATCCACTTTCACTAGGGATAGGAAGCTATATCCACCACTTTCTCCTACAAGGGGTGGGGAGGAAGTGGATGCCTACATGAGACAAACCCATGACTTTATATTTGCTCCTGTACAGGAACAAGTTCTTACAATGCTGGTACGAAGAGATACGCTTGCCTCTCTCTTAGTACTCGGCCCAGAGGTCTGACCATTGATCCTGCGGTGCACACCCCGATCAATCGGACAGAGGCTTGGATCCCTCCCTCGCTCTTACGACCAGGGAGGCACTCCAGGGATGGACGAACACCAGTCTGTTCATCAAAAGACTCAGATTCCTCCCACCAAGAAGTGAGTCTTCCTATTGTTAAAGGACTGATGGTTTGTATTACGTATCGGAACAAATGACAATTTGTCGAAAATTGCATTTTTCCTAACTATACAAACCTGAGGTCCTTTACATATAGTCCCTCCTCATGCCACCCCTCACTCTGCGTATTTTGCATGGGCCAAAAGCAAAAGTGATTTGTTTACCTGACGATCGGACAAGCAGTTAACTACCGTTCTCCCCTTGTTCGAAGCTTACGACCGTTCCAGCTGCCGCTAGCTACTTCCTATTGTTAAAGGACCTCAGGTTTGTATAGTTAGGAAAAATGCAATTTTCGACAAATTGTCATTTTTAGATTACGTGATGGGATTTTTTTCCAACATACATGTAGTAGTTTTTTTAATATCATTCTGCTTCATTTCATGTAATTTTTTTTTAAACAATAAGTAAAATTGTGCATTTGACAATTAGGTCTACATTAGAAGTAAAATCTTTCGTCTTGTAATCACAGTAGTACAGTAGTACCTCAGACTTCGAACTTAATGTGTTCCAGAAGGTTGGTCAAAATGCGATTTGTTCGAAATATGAAACAAATATCCCCATAAGAAATATAGTAAAGGGAATCAGGATAATTCATTCCAGCCAACCCAAAAAGTCTCCCTTTTCAATTTTTTTTTTCTATTATCTATTCAAAAGTTGGCTTAAGAGTTTAAAGTAATAAAACAGTACGCTGTATGAAGTAAAATTTTCTAAATAAGTTGTTTCTGTGTATGACTTATGAACTATTTGGTGAAAATGGTGCGCAGCCAGATGGGATGGAGGGAGGAGAGATGGGAACCCTTTGAGGAAACCAAAATGGTTGCAGTAGGTGAAGGTTGGTAACAAAATCAATTGTATTCACATTTTGCAAGGATAATCAAAGGAATCGATAGTGTGCATGTCTTTCATGTCTGAGAGAGAGAGAGAGAGAGAGAGAGAGAGAGAGAGAGAGAGAGAGAGAGAGAGAGAGAGAGAGAGGATGATTGTTGACGTGTATAGTACACTTGGGTCGTAAGTAAGAGATTAGTTATGCCACAATGCATCAATTTACTGTTGGTAAATGGCAGAATTTAAAATAAACATGCTGATTTTGCAAACAAATAATAGGTAAAGAATGCAAGTAAGAAAAGGAAAGAGAGAGATTAAGTAACTTTTCACAAGGAAGTAAAGTAAACAAACAGTTGAAGGCACACAGAAGCTGAACAGTGTGTTTATTATGGAACCAATTTATTTTTACAGTGCTAAAATGTCGTAAAAACTGTGACTCGGTAGGTATTTGACCATAACAAAAAGAAGTGATCTGAGCAAATCGAGTGGAAGTGAAAGAAACAGGCGAATAATCATCCCAGCACAGGTGGTAAGTCAGTAGGAAGCAGACCCATTCCCACCCATAACCTACCACCATCCCATCCCTCACCTATCCTCTCTGTTGTCTTGCTCAGTGCACTGAACACTGGCTCAAGTAAGACTTTAAAAACAAATTTTTTTTACTGTATTGCATTTGATTGTTTTCATATTTTATCATTGTTAAATTTATTGTGAAAGAACATTTTATTTTTTTATTTGAATTAGTACTGCTTTTTAGTACATATAGTAAAGATTTTACTGTCTCTTCACCTTTTCTCTTCAACAATATCCCGATGCCTGATAACTTATAATAATTCATTCATTATTCCTCAAAAATATAAACGCTCCCTCCCTTTATCTCAAGTTATCTGTGCATCACCGCAATAACGTATGATTTTTTTCATTGTTTATGCTAAATTTTATTGTGAAAAGCTTTATTTTATTTAATGTTTTGTTGAATTTGGTTATTATTAAACTATATCGTCTCACTCAGCACGCCGAACACTGCCTCAATTAAGACTTTTTTTATATATTTTTATTGTTTCTGTATTGCATTTGATTGTTTTCATATTTTATCATTGTTAAATTTATTGTGAAATTCCTTATTTTTTATGTGAATTGTTATTGCTTTTACATATATATAACTTGAAATTTTAACTACTGGAGCTTAAGAATAAACACTTAACTTTCAATTGTAAATGATTCCATGATCCTTGAATAGAAAAATCTGATCAAACATTTTTAGTGGGGAGCACTGGCTTAAAGTTCACACTTTGCGCTGCTTGGAGTAGAGATGTAATGGTTCTTGGTCATTTTATGGGCTCAATCGTAAAGCAAGGTGGCTGATGCACTTCCACAATGCAGTTTTGATGTAGGAAAATTGGGTTCAGCTTCGCTGAAGACAAGAGTAAATGCCCTCTTGTCTTTGAGTCCATTATACTCCATCACATGTCACAGTTATCATTATGACACAATACCCGGCTACAAGACCAGGATAAAAGATATGTCTTTGATTTCTTTGGTATTAGTCTAGTTACCATATAGTGCTGGCACACCATGGAGGGGTAACTCCTTTAAGGACTCCTTTGAGGATGAAACTGCAACTACGCTATCAAAAATAGCTCAAAGAACAAGAGCAATGAGTAGAAACTCTTCAGTTTCAAGAAAACATTATCACTCCAGATTCACTGACTTTTGATCATAAAGATAATTTTAATATGTACTAGTGTCATACTACAAGATCATAGGAGCAGATGGCAGAATGTGTTTCCTGTTTAAATCATTACAGCCTTAATGTTCTCTTTTCCCATGAAAACAGGTTGGGGGTCTGGTTGGTGGGGCAAAACTAGGAGTGAGCCACAAGGGAACACCCTTAACTGTCACCACCTATAAGCTTCCCATTTCTCAAGAGTTCATATCCACTTTGAATAGTCACTTGTTACTCCTATACACTGGCAAGGTAAGTTTTATTATGAAGTATTGGAAAAAAATTTGGTATACAAACCATATATACATATATTTAAATAGAAGATTCATAGTGGAATAATGGGCTATTATCCTGTAACTTGTTAATTTTTTTGCACTTTCCATTCAGGTCCGTTTAGCAAGGAACCTTCTGCAAACAGTAATACGGAATTGGTACGCACGAGACAAGATTGTCACTGAATGTTTTTCAAGACTTCCAAAGGTTGCACTCAAGGCTTCAGAAGCCATGTTGAGTGGCAGTATAATGGATCTGGGGTCATGTATTGATGAATATTGGAATTTAAAGAAGAAAGTCGCTCCTGGTTGTGAGCCAGAAAAGGTTTGTAGTCTCTTTCAAAAAATAGTGTTAACAAAGAATTTGAGCAGAAATTGCAAAAAAAGCCTATTGAGTATCATATTTATTTAAAGATCAATTAAGTACAGTATTCACTCTTTTTCAGGAAGGAGACATGAAAACCACTTTGTCACAGTATCAGTCAGCTTCTTCTGTAGAAGCACTTAGCCATAGATACTCTTTTTGTAGGTTTAATTGTCTTCTAAGAATTACCCATAGATATGAAATGTCAATAAAAGTTTTAAGGTGGAAAATCTGCATAGTGGACCAAGTTAACCCCCTTGAAACCTGCCATACCTCCTCATACTGTTTATCATTTATTTATTTGTGTCATGTAATGCAGCTCCTCTTGTTTTTTGTTTTTTTTTTGATAGCGTAGCTGCTGTTCACCCTCAAAGGGGTTACTCTCACGGCCCCTAGAGGGGCTCTGTAAGATAGACTAACCAATTTTAAAGAATTCTCTTTTAGTTGGTCTGGCCAGTACAGTGCACATTGACACAGAGTATAGGACTCGAGACAAGAGGGCTCTTTCTCTTGTCTACAGCAGCTGCGTAGGTTCCATTCCTGTTATCAACTTGCAGATGCTGCAGTGATATGCTGTGTGGTGTTCGCTATTGTGTTAACAACACACCTCTCATCAGAACAACTCCCTTTCTTTGACTGTCTCTGTTATATAAGGACGCACCTGGAAGTGGCGCGTGCATAAGTGCTCCGAGATCATATGTAGTCGTCATGGAAGAACCAAACTATAAAGAAAGCTAAGTATGTACGTATAGAGTTAAGTCCCAGTGAAGATTTTTATTTTTAAAAGATTTTTTGACTGATAACGTATTTTGCTGAATTTAGGAGCCGGTGTCTCCCACAGGACAAGAATTAACGAGAATTGTTTGTTTTCCTTACAAGATACACTAGGTTCCGTCTTTGTTATCTGACAAACAATGTTTGATTATATGGAAGCTATAGTTTCAGACAGTTGTTCTTAAAGATCTTTGGTATATGACTTATCTTAGTGGTTAGGGATCCTAATAGGATCTAGATGGGCTACTTAATAGAAAGGTTACCTCCTTTTTTACTAATAGTAAGCTTAAGCATTCATATAGCAATGTAAAGTTACTGACTTTAATCTTCTTCAACTTTTAAACATTGTTATTTTTAAAGATTTTTGTATAGAACCTATCTTGGTAGTTGGGATTTGGATCGGTTGGACTACTTAAAGGTATGCTAGACTACTCCCTTTTTTGACTGTTAGTAAGCCTAACTGTTCATATAGCTATGTAAAGTTGTAGCTGAGTTAAACCAATTTTTAATTGTATTCAACTTCCAAACCGACCCCCACTATTCGCACTCAGTTTGTGGACTCGCCTATATGTGGATTTTTCTATGGACTGTATATCCCTATTATTTGTGGAAAAATTGCCTATTCACAGCATTTTTCACTGAGAAATATTCACATATTGCTGCATTTTCATATCATTGTCATGACTAAATGCGTTTTTTGTGATAAAACTAGTAGAATGCTCAGGTATAACCATTTTTAGAGTTTTTTGGGGGGATTTTAACTATTAAGATAGGAAGTTATGAGCATTTTTAGAGGGGTTTTAAGTATTCACAGATTTTAGCTATTCACGGGGTGGGTGGTACCCATCCCCCGTAAATACGGGGGGTCCACTGTATCAGCATCATCAGAGGCAATTACTGGAGCCCATATTATTCTTTGATTTGAAGTTTCATAGCCCAAACTGGCCTTCTTGTTGCTACTAGTTGGAGCTCTAAACCAGACTTTGTCCAGGCAGGGTGTGCACCTACTTTATTCTTTTGTTTGAATGTTGAGAATTTCTTACATCTTATATTTAATTCCAGTGTCCAGGACTGACCTGAATTCCTATTCGGATTCATAGATAACTTCTCTGATATATTAACACTTCAGTAGCAAGGACATCCTTGATACTGTTCATATCCTTGCGGAAGTCAGCAAACACAAGCACCATTTCCTATTGGGGGAGTTTGTGCAAACTGATTGTGTCCAGGTAGCTGTACTGTGACTGCCCGACAACCAAAGGATAGAAGTCTTGGATGAGTCATACTCGTCAGAAGATACAGACACAGAAGATACGTGACAGCTTAAAACTACCTGTTTCATTCTTAAAACTTGTTGCCATGAACATGTTACAAATTTCACATGTATGGTGACCCACCATATTCCTCAATTTTCTTACAAGGGCTATGTTCTTGGCAGGTGGTAGGGCCTTACACACTGGTGAAAAGTGGACTGAGCAATTCACTACGACACACGTAGTCAGAGGGATTTGCATAACAGTGGCCCTGTAGTGACGTAAGGGACAAGTATTTATTTGAAACTACTTGGTACTAACTATCTATAATCACTGTATGAATAATATACGTATTCAAGATACTACATTGCTCATTGTTTACATTGTGCTGTCAGAGCACTGTTTTCACCAGTTTTTTTTATAGAAATTACACCTACAGCTACATATTGCAGACACTGTAACTTTCTGTGACTGTTTAGCTATCTCTTTAATATTCTGTACTTGTGTACTATTTTTCCTCCCATTAATAGATATCCCCACTTTTACTGTATCCTCTTGCTTTCACCACCAGTTTATGTAGTCTTTTGCTTTTGATATGAACATGGTGGTGATGGTCCACATATGTTAGAATATTTATTTTCTTTTAATGAATTATTCTATTCTCTATCCTATTGATATTCATCTTATGCTATTACAGGCAGTCCCTTGTTACAGGCGGACTCAGTTATAGGCGATCTGGTTTTATGGCGCTCATCTAGCACCATAAAATCAGGCAGAGTTCTGGTTATCGGTGCCATAAGGTGCCTTATGGCGTCATAACATACCCGGAGGCGCCATAAGTACCCTTATAGCACCGATAACCGGTCATCAGCGCCATAAGCGCCATTATGGCGCCATAAATCACAGAGTTTCGGTTAATGGCGGTTTTTACTTATCGGCACCCCCTCTGGAACAGAACCCCCGCTGATAACCGGGGACTGCCTGTACTTTTTTTTTTCAACTTTATACCCTTGCTTGGTATTATTCACCTAAATTGATTACTAATGTTTTATCTCTTTATTATTCGACATATTTTTTTTTAGTAACACCTCAACTTAAGACCTCAGTTTATCAGATTACAGTACATATGATACTTCCCGGAGTACAGTGTGTTCTTGGAAACAAAAAATTATATTTGGTACTTTTACATTTTTGGTTTTGCAAGTGTACATAGTGTGTGCGTGTAGTTACTTTTTCTTGTGTGTTAAAACTTCCAACAACAATCTTCAATATACTGTAGTTACATAAGTTAATGTAAACGCTGGATACTTAAATTTACACTGAAAAAACCTTTTAACAATGGAATTATCACTTTGTTCATACGGCAATCACCTTTCAGAAATTCCGAGATGTTTGGGTAAATTAAATGGAATTTCATGTATAGTACTGTACCTGTATTTAAGAATAGGCAAATTTCGTGCATATATGCACAGTACTATACCTCTATTTCAGAATAGGCAGTCACACTATGTACTGTAATCATTGTTAAACAAACAAACTAAACCAGTAACTCAGGTAAATTTTTAAGTAATTTTTTTTATTTCATGAGCAGTTACGCTTCGAAATCTACAATTTGTGATTTAAAAAAAAGTGTACTACATACTAATTGCACCCTGTGAGTATCACAGAATAGGAAATCATTGTTAATAGAAGGTATAAAAAACAGTTCCTTATGTAAATTTTTATTGAAGTAGTTGCATTGTGCAAGATTGTGCTCTGAATTTTAAGACTTGTGGTTAAAAGAAGTAGTCTACCTCAGCCTTCACATCATATGTTAGAAATACAATGTTTAGTACATAGCATACCAATTACCCAGGCAAGGGTAAAAAAGGGGGTGAGGGGTATCACCCCTGTTGTTTACATTCACAAGGAATTAGTACTTGGTGGCACAGATGCAGAGGGTAGGTGTCTGGCTCAGCCAAGCCACCTTTACCTCATTTACTTTGGAAACATTGCCCACTAATCCTGGACACACTTGTAGACCTTGATAGTTGTTCAACTGTGTGTGGCAGCCCAAGCTCCATTGGATGGAAAAGCATCTTGCCTAAAGTTCATTGATGGCATAAGGGTGAGTGCATGAAAGTTGGCTGGTTCTCCTCTAGTATTATTTTTCCATCTTGCAGCCAACAATCTGGCATGCATTGGTCTGGCAGCCTTATGTGGGTGAGTTACACAAGAGCTTCCTATCTCTGACTTTTGTTAAAATCAGTTTGTATTACTCCTTCTGTTTCCTGTTTAATCCTAACAGGCTGCCTATGTATACATACATGAAAAACCCAAGGATGGGAAACTTTAAAATTTGCCAGTTTAAAAAAAAGGATTTTTGTACATGAACTTCCCTGCCAGATATATACTTAGCTTATGTCTCTGACGTCACGACAGAAAATTCAAAACTCGCGGCACACGCTACAGGTAGGTCAGGTGATCTACCTTACCCGCCGCTGGGTGGCGGGTGTAAGAACCAGTCCCCCTTTCTTGTCAGATTTTTTTCTGTCGCTGGCTGGACAACACCTGTTGTTCAGTCCTTCCGATAGTTAGATTCTTTCTCGTTGCCGACGAATTGGATTTTGGTGAAGTACCCTTTGTCTGTTGGCTTGGCATACGCTTTTGGATTGTTATTTGGATTTTCTATTGGATTTTTCTTTGGATTAATAATCATGGATGATTCTGAGGTTAAGAAACCTGCTTTATTTAGAGTTTGTTCAGTGAGTGACTGTAAAGTGAGGCTTCCAAAGGCTGCTTTGGATCCTCACTCCGTATGTATGGTATGTAGAGGGAATGAATGCTCTTTCGTTAACCCTTGTAAAGAGTGCGAGAGTTTGGATGAAGATGGATGGAAGGCTCTATCTTCTTATTTAAGGAAGTTGGAGAAGGATAGAGCACGCAAGGCTTCTTCAAGAAGCTCAAGTAGATCTAGAGTCAGTGAAATGGACGTTGAGAACCCTGTAGCAGAAGTAGTTCCTTCTCTTGTTTCAGCCCCTGCGCCCAGCTTTGAACCCGAAGATTCGTTTTCGGAAGTTGCTTACGGGAGAGCCTCGATCAGGAGTAAGGAGAGCTTCGCTCGCTCTCGACAAGGTAGAGTGACAGTGAGAGTGATCAGTGCAAGTGCCCCTAGTGCAGTGGGGGAGGGTTGGCGTCTGACCGGCTCACTAACGCTTCCAGGCCTAGACCTCTTCCAGACTCCCAGACCCAGTGGGGAGGAGGAAAGTCGAAAGCCGCAGGAAGGTTAGGGAGAACAACCCCCACCGGTCAGGCGTCCCCTTGGCAGATCTGTTGCTCGTTCCCAGGCTGCCTTGGATCGAGCCAAGAAGGAGTTATTGCGCCAGTGTTTCTCGTCATCTTCGTCGCCTTCTCCTAAGCGTAGATGGAGCGCCTCGGAGTCGTCTCGCCCTCTCAAGAGACCCTGGAAAGCACCTTTGCGGAAGAACCGGAAGTGGAACGCAAGAGAGCCAAGAATTCTGCTGTTTGCGCTTCTCCTGTTCGGTCTCGGACTTCGTCTCCTGTAGAGGAATTCAAGAGGTCTCCTGCGCGCATCTTGGCGGGTCTGCAGGCGCAGATTGCGGCTTTAGCAGATTCTATTGCCGGGTCTTCTCATCATCGGAAGGACGCCTCGCTTCTGGTGAAGAAGTCAAAGAACGTCTCTTCTGCTCGCTCTCCTCCTGCCAGAGAAGTTCTTGAGCCTCGTAGTAGGACGTCAGAAGTGCAGGTTGAAGTTCGGGATCGCTCTCCGAGTAGGCTCTCCTCTCTCCCCAGCAAGAGTATTGAGCATGTCAGGCGCAAGGAGCCTGACAGGCGCTCTCCTCAGGATTTCCGCTCCTCTTCGGTTAAGCGTCAAGAGCTTGACAGGCGTCAAGAGCCTCATACTCGTCAGGAGCGAAGGAAGAGTTCTTCGCCTGGTAGCCGCTCTCCTTTTGACGGGCGCTCGGAGCCTAGTAGGCGCCAAGAGCCTAGTAAGCGCCAGTGGAGGCATTCCTCTCCGTTTGATCACTCCCGATTGGATAGGCGCACAGAGCCTTGTAAGCGCCGTGCTTCGGACAGGGACTCTTCCGTGGAAGTTTTTTCTCCCCGTGGCAGGCGTCAAGAGCCTGGTAGGGGTTTTGAGTCTGACAGGTGCCAAGAGCCTGGCAGGCGTATTGAGGATGGCAGGCGCCAAGAGCCTAGCAGGCGCAGAGAGCCTGATAGGCGCTCTCCCTTGTCCAGGCGCTCTTCTGTGGACATAGACTTTGCTTCCGACAAGCGAGCTTCCGCTAGTAGGCGCTCTCCTAGTAGGCGCTCCCCAAGTAGGCGCTCTCCTAGTAGGCGCTCTCCAAGTAGGCGCTCTCCTAGTAGGCGCTCTCCTAGTAGGCGCTCTCCAAGTAGGCGCTCTCTCAGTAGGCGCTCTCCCTGTAAGCTCTCTCCCAGTGGGTGCTCTCCATGTAGGCGCCCTCCCAGTGGACATTCTCCCAGTAGGCGCTCGCCTAGTAGGCGCTCTCCGAACAGGCGCTCTCCGAGGAAAAGCTCTCCTCCTTGCAGTAGATCTTCTAAGCGTCATTCGTCTGAAGAGTATCTTGGGGATTCTGAGGAAGATTTGCCCAAGGATGCTTCAGTTTCGTCGTACAAGAGACTGACCGACCTCCTCTTGCAAGATTTTGGGGTCTCTTTCGGCCGTTGCTCCTCCGTCACCTCCGTCCTTATTTTCGACGACCAATACGGCTAAGAAGTCTTCAGTCGTTAAGATGAAACCAACAGTGTCGATGAAGAAGGCTCTCAAGAACTTCGACGATTGGTTGGTCTCGAAGGAGGAGAAAGGGAAGACCGTATTTTCTTTTCCCCCGTCCAAACTTACGGGAAAGATGGGGTTCTGGTACGAGTCAGGAAAGCCCTTGGGTCGGACTTCTCTTCGTTGGTTGATTCCTCGGCGCTTAATTCTGCGAAGACGACGTGGGGTATGAGCGAGTTAGATCACCTTCTGTAGGGAATGTTCCGGGTCTTGGAAGTTTTTAACTTTCTTGACTGGACCCTTGGAGTCATGGCTAAGAGGACTCAAGATCAAGACTCTCTTTCACCTGAAGACCTTCACGTGGTGCTGTCTTGTATGGACAAGGCAGTGAGAGACGGATCCGGGGAGATAGCTTCCCTTTTTGGCACAGGAGTAGTAAAGAAAAGGGCGGTTTTCTGCTCTTTTCTTACCAAGGCTGTTTCCCATGCACAGAGAGCTTCCTTGTTGTACTCTCAACTTTCTCCGCAACTCTTCCCGAAGAAAATAATCAATGACATTTCCAGCTCGTTGTTAGCAAAAGTGACGCAGGATATGCTGGCTCGTTCAGCTAGGATCCCGAGACCTTCGTTCCAGCAGAAAACGAAGAAGGACACTCAGAGTAGGCAAGAGCCCTTTCGAGGAGGCCCTTCGTCCCGCACTTCTTCCTCCAGAGGTTCGAGACCACCTAGAAGAGGAAGGACCTTCTCTCGGTCTATTAGGGCCAAAAAATAGCTCTCGTGTCCTCCAGACAACTGTGGGTGCCAGACTTCTGAATTTTGCAGACGTCTGGGCACAGAAGGGGGCGGACAACTGGTCCCTAGCTATCATCAAGAGGGGATACCTCATTCCCTTTATCTCGAGATCACCTTTGACCACCACACCAAGGGAGCTGGTGGCCAAATACAAAGACCCACTCATGAATCAAGCCCTCGCTCTAGCAGTAGAGCTGATGTTGGAGAAAGAGGCAATAGAGATGGTAGAGGACCCTCTTTCCGCGGGTTTCTACAACCGTCTCTCCTTTGTTGGTCCAAGAACTCAGGAGGATGGAGGCCGGTTCTGGACGTAAGCGCCCTGAACGTCTTTGTGAAGAAGAGGAAGTTCGCTATGGAGACGACTCATCAGTATTAGCAGCTCTTCGTCCCGGGGACTGGATCGGTGTCACTGGACCTTCAGGCGCTTACTTCCACGTGCCGGTCCATCCTTCGTCACGCAAATTTCTAAGATTCATGTGGGGAGGGAACGTTTTTCAGTTCAGGGCCCTATGCTTTGGCCTTTCCACAGCCCCCCAGGTCTTCACAGGGCTGATGAAGAACGTTGCTCAGTGGCTTCATCTCGAGGGAGTGAGGATTTCCCTTTACTTGGACGATTGGCTAATCAGGGCCAAGTCCAAGGAGAAATGTCTGGAGGACCTACGCTTAACGTTGAATCTAGCAGCTTCTCTGGGTTTGCTAGTGAATTTTGAGAAGTCACAGCTAATCCCCAGTCAAGATCGTATCTATCTGGGGATTCTGATGGCTTCTCAGGTTTTTCGGGCGTATCCTTCCCCAGAGAGGATAACCCGATGTTCAGAGGTCGCAACCTTTCTAGAGAAAGATGTATGCACAGCGAGGGAGTGGATGAGTCTGTTGGGGACACTCTCCTCGCTGGAGCAATTCGTTTCTCTAGAGAGGTTGCACCTCAGACCCCTACAGTTCTTCCTGACGAGGAACTGGAACCGAAGATCTCAAGGTCTGGACTTTGCGTTCAAGATTTCGCAAGTGGTAAAGGAGGATCTCTGTTGGTGGCTAGACCCTCTCCTGTTCAAGGAAGGCCTTTCCTTGCATGTTCGGAACCCCAGCCTAGTGTTATGCAGACACATTGGACATAGGTTGGGGAGCTACTCTCGGGTCGAGAGAAGTGTCAGGCACCTGGATGGGGTATCAGGTGTCCTGGCACATCAACAGGAAAGAGCTAACAGCGATTTGGTTCGCTCTCAAAGCCTTCGAACCCCTCGTAAAGGGAAAGTCAGTTCAGATCAACTCGGACAACACCACAGCCCTGGCTTACATTCGGAAACAAGGGGGGACTCACTCTCTCCCTGTACGAGACAGCGAGATCGCTCCTCCTGTGGTCGGAGGAAAGGAAGATAAGTCTTCTCACCAGGTTCATACAGGGAGAAAGAAATGTCAGAGCGGATCTGCTAAGCAGAAGGAATCAAGTCCTTCCCTCAGAGTGGACTCTGCACTCGGACGTATGCCAGGAGCTGTGGAGGACGTGGGGCAGGCCCATCTCGACCTCTTTGCGACCTCCAGGAATGCGAGGATAGATCTATACTGCTCCCCTATTGCGGACCCAAGAGCAGTGGCAATAGATGCATTCCTGATGGATTGGAAAAACCTGGATCTTTACGCGTTCCTGCCTTTCAAGATTCTAGGGGAAACGCTAAGGAAGTTCGCAGCTTCAGAAGGAGCAAGGATGACCTTGATAGCTCCATTCTGGCCCGCCCACGACTGGTTCACAGAGGTACTGGAATGGCTGGTGGATGTTCCAAGATCCCTACCACTAAGAGTCGATCTGCTCAAACAGCCCCACTTCGACAGGTTTCACAAGAACCTCCCCACTCTCAGTCTGACTGGATTCAGACTATCAAGAGTCTCGTCAGAGCTAAGGGTTTTTCGGCAAAGTCTGCAAGGGCCATTGCCAGTGCACGTAGACCTTCCACCTCCAGAGTCTACCAGTCGAAGTGGGATGTTTTTCGACGTTGGTGCAGGACTCATAAAGTTTCCTCCTCCAGTACCTCTGTGACTCAGATAGCAGATTTCCTTCTCTTCCTGAGAGAAAAATGCGGGTTAGTAGTCTCTACCATCAAGGGCTACAGGAGCATGCTTTCTTCAGTTTTTCGTCACAGAGGATTAAACATATCCGAAGATAAAGACCTCCATGACTTAATCAAATCGTTTGAGACGGTTAAAAGAACCTCTTGCTTAGTCCCTAGCTGGAATCTAGATGTCGTACTGCTCTTCCTGAGGTCCTCAAGATTCGAACCTCCCCATACAGCTTCATCTAGAGACCTCTCGATGAAGACTTTTTCTCTGTGCGTTAGCTTCAGCGAAGAGAGTCAGCGAGCTGTATGCTCTAGAAGGTGAGGTAGGTTTCCAAGGAGGCTCCGCGGTTTGCTATTTTCTTCCAGCTTTCCTAGCCAAGAATGAAAACCCATCTTCACCGTGGCCCAGGAGCTTCAAAATTAAAAGCTTATCCTCCTTAGTTGGGACAGAAGAGGAGAGATCTCTTTGCCCAGTGAGAAGCCTGAAATTTTATCTTCAGAGGAAGAGAAGACTTGGTGCTAATGCAAGCAATCTCTGGTGCTCAGTAAGGGACCCCAGTAGGCCCTTATCTAAAAATGCCCTCTCATTCTTTATCAGGAATGTTATTAGAGAAGCCCACACATCGTGCAATCAGCAACAGTTTAGTCTTCTGAAAGTCAAGGCGCACCGCGACATCTTTGGCTTTCAAGAAGAATATGTCATTGCAAAACCTCATGAAGGCCACTTATTGGAGGTGTGAGTCAGTCTTCTCCAATCACTACCTAAAAGACGTATCGATTACGTATGAAAAGTGTTTTGGGCTAGGCCCTTACGTATCGGCGGATTCAGTGCTGGGGCAGGGAGCTGAAACACATCCTTTTTAATCTTTTTCCTTGTTATTTTTTTATGTTGAGTTTTTTGGTTGTACGAAGGAGGTTGCAGGAGGCAGCTCCTTCTTTCGTATACTAATATTTGTAATTGGTTAGGTGATCGGTTGTGCTTGAGGCTCCTTGCGTTTGGTAGTGATAGGCTCTGTCACGTAAGCGGGTTGATCCCCATTGACCAGACCCTGTTTGGATTCTGCCAAGTAAGTGGACTCAGTTCCCATTGGTAGACCCAAAGAGTTCTTCAGCTACAGGTCACGCCCTCGCTGAAACTCTAGGCAACAACGCAGACTAATAGACAGTAACTATGAAGTCTTCTGCCTAGATCAGGTAAGAACCAAGGGTATATATTTTATTCCTTTAACATGTGTTGTCCCCACTTTCTAGGTGAGTATGTGTCTCTTTCCCTCCACCAAGGGTGTCAATCAGCTAAGTATATATCTGGCAGGGAAGTTCATGTACAAAAATGATATTGTTAGTATACAATAAAGTTTTGTACATACTTACCTGGCAGATATATACGATTGATGGCCCGCCCAGCCTCCCCTCAGGAGACAGGTGGAAGAAAAAATCTGACAAGAAAGGGGGACTGGTTCTTACACCCGCCACCCAGCGGCGGGTAAGGTAGATCACCTGACCTACCTGTAGCGTGTGCCGCGAGTTTTGAATTTTCTGTCGTGACGTCAGAGACATAAGCTAAGTATATATCTGCCAGGTAAGTATGTACAAAACTTTATTGTATACTAACAATATCATATTATTGGAAAGAGGAAGATATGCAAATATTCATGGTATAAAAGGAAATTCTAAAACATTTTCTGTGCATACCACAAGAAGTTGAAAGTCAATGCTATTCCAACCCTATGCAGGGTACTATCTTTTCCAAGACACTCGTAAAATAAGCTAATTTTAGAGTTACATGTTTACATTCTAATATTTTTTCTCTCTAATTTGCAAAATTACAATTTTGGCTTGCATAATATTGTAAAAGATAAGAACTAAAACCAGAAACAGTCCCTGAGTATATTTATGGACAAATATGTACAAGATGTACTGGGATGGGGATAGGCAGTCCCCGGTTATCGTGGGGTTCCGTTCTGATGGTGTGACAATAATTGAAAATTGCTGATAATAAAGAATTGCTGATAACCGAAAATCGGTAATATTTGGTGCAATAACTAGAGATCGACACCTCTGTTAGATATGTATCGATGCTGATAAGTGGAAATCAATGCATATCGCTGCCGAAATTAAGTGATTTTTGTCACTAGACAAGCATCATAAAACCGGATCGCTGATAGCTGAGTCCGCCCATAACCAGGGATTACCTTCCCCATGTAATCTCATTGGAGACTATTCTCCCTTGTATCACTGAGCTGAGGTGTGAGTTTGCCATTATCATTTATGACCCTTTGAAGTGATTTGAAGGTAGTTTTTGCAAAATTCTGGATCAAATATCATGGTGCAAAATAAAGATTTTCATATGTACCAGGAGTTTTCCTATGCAATTATTGTTTGACATATTAAACCCATTTCCCTAGGAGGTTGACAATGGGGGAGGGCAGGGCAGGACATGAAGCATTATTATCTTGGGGTCTCATTTTTGTAATGTTGTTGCCATAAGAAATGTTATTTCCATCACAAACATAAAAGCCAAGTTTCTCGTCAAATTCAAACTTTGGTACTTGCCTAGTTGACCTTGACCTCACATTTGCCAAGCTCTGTAGGAGATTACAGAATTCACCCATCCACCGCTCACTTACATGAAGAAAATTACCATTCATGTTCTTCAGACAGTAATTTTTCCAAGAAGGAAAAGTCATTGCCCAAAATTAAATTAATGGGTGCTGCCCTGACCCCCTAATACAGGCCACTAGTTAACTACCTTTTTACAAAGCCCCTGTGACCAAACTAGACTTGATGAAGACAAAACCATTTAAAAGATTTACGGCTTGGGAATTACTGTGTATGTAAAATGTGCAGTAAAAGGACCAGGAGTTTTAAGATAAGCACATTCCAAATGTTGCATGAAGTCACTCTTATTCAATATAAATCATAACTTGTAAAGTTTATTGGGCTTTTGGTGGTTAAAACAGGCTCTTAGTAATGTTTACTAATTTTATAACTGAAATTATTCTTTCTAGGAACAAAACTCATGTAGCATTTTCTTAGGTTTCAGACCTGATGTCGTGTTTGCGGGAACACTGCTTTGGAATGTCTCTTGCTGGAGCTGGAGGTGGTGGTTATTTATATGCCTTGAAGGGAAAACCAGATCACTTGCCGAGTCATATTGACCTTGGAGACCTATCATGCGACCTTGTTGAGATAGATGAGCAGGGTATTGAGATGATAAGGAATGGAGATAAATTAACTCATGATATGGGTGATGCAATTATTTTGTCAAATGAAGCCTTGGCAGAGTTACTGCAACTTATGCAGTAGGGAAATAAAGATTGTAATGTGCAAAAAATAGTATAATTAGTTTTAGGGTGTGATGGGCGGGGAGCAGTAAATCATAACCTGACATTGATTTTTCACCACAAAGTATCACTGATTTGCAATGGAAAATTAAATAATCTTCAGCACTACTTCCTACTGTACCCTTATCTTGGCAACTAATTCTGTGGGTGATGCTGTTCCTTTATGCTATGGTCCTAGTCTATGCAACAGGTCAACCATGATATTCTTTCTGTACTTCCATTAAAGCCACTGTGTGGCTAGCCTCAGGTCAACGGTGGAATAATAATCTTTCTGTCCAAAAGACATGACAAATGCCATAGATATCCTGCACAATTAAAAAGAAGATTGAAATGTGGTTTCCCATTTTAAAATATACTTGTATTGGACCACTTTCTGAAATTTGTACATCTTATTTTTTTTTATATGTAAAAGGCACGTTTCCAGTTGAATACAATTTGTGGAACTTACTGCCTTTTCCAAAACATTCTTTTGGTAATTACATGTATTATTATTATTCTTATTGTATTACAATATCATTCGAAATAAAAACATTATATCGAAAGGTTTGAGAGTCATTCAGAGGTCTTTTATATTTTTATAGATTCATAAATGTTAAGGTCACTGCTAATGGTTGGAAGAAAGATAACTCTGTGGTCTGGAAGCACATGGATGAAGTAAGCCAAACTTAAGCAGGTAAAGCTTGCAGAGTTTTTGTTACAACTATAGTCGATTCATTTAAGGTAGATTCTTGTGCCTACGAGACGTTTGTTTGGTGGCTTCCGATTGGCTGATAACGGGAGGTAGACCGCTTGCTCAGTGTCATTATTTTTGTCTGTGGCTTAGAACTAGCAATATGTTTATATTTCTTCAATTATCTCACGCTTTGCTCAAGATAGGAAAGATTAGGTCATACCATAGGATTCAGTATTAATTGTGCACTAAGTCATCTGTACCTGAAATCAATAAGATAATGTTTAAAACATAAAGGAATTACAACGAGTAAAATTGAAGAGGGAAGCCTTTATTTCTTTATACCTGTTTTTATGTGAACAGAAAATGAAGAATATGTCTTATTATGTTGCATCCGTCAATGATTCAAGTTTGATGGTATTGCCGAGAGAATGGGAGCTGTAAGGCGAACGTTGCGTGTTCGTCTCAGCAAGAGATTTGAGTTGCCAGTTAGCGATATAGGGGTTGCAGTTTCGACAATATTTTGCGTATTATATCATTACATATTCTGTAATTAAATGTACAGAATTCCCATTATGACCGCCAAACATTTTCTATCATATATCGTATAGTATGTCTGGAAATATCTGATAACAAAAAAAATAATATTAATCAGATGGATGCATCTGGTATTGTTAGCTCAGATCTCGGCGGGCCGCGGGGAATTCAGTCCAGCAAAGAAGTTGAACTCTGTGGAGAGACTTCGCACTCTTCAACTCAGCCTAAGCTTTTAGTCAGGTTGTTTCTTAATATTGTTTCTAATTTTATTTTATGAATATATTTTCAAACGGAAGAGATATCAGAAACTTTTTTGAGTGATATAAATTGATAATCTCAGTGAAGTAATAAACAACAAAGAATTAAGAAAGATTGACTTCCTTTCAGGCTGAGTCAAGTGTGGATGCAACATTTTTAGACATACAGTGGTACCTCGAGATACGAAATTAATCCGTTCCGAGACGGCCTTCGTATTATGAGTTTTTCGTATCTTGGAACACATTTTACATGTAAAATGGCTAATCCGTTCCAAGCCCTCCAAAAACACCCCAGTAAATTATATTTCCAGGCCTAAAACACATGTTCTAGGGTTACGACGGAAGAAATATGTCTCCAAAAAGGCAAAATACTGTACATACTTGAGTAATATTCAACTGCATGTAATGTTCAACCCCATTTTTACTGCATTTATCAGGACTTTAGCATATGTCCCTTAGCAATAAGCCTAGCCTATGTTAGCGGTTGCTACTGTAGCCTAGTCTATGATTCTGACATCTAAACCTAAGAGCTAAAAGCTTAGAATATGCCAATAAAATGTATCAATAATCAGTATGTACTCATTTCAAATAATTATTAATTAATCATTAACTATAATACACAAACAAAGAAAAGACAAACCTTCCAATCGATTGTTTACATTCTTACGAATATTGAACGAGCGCCAAGCAATCATTTTTCTTAGCACACAGTAAGCCATAAATTGTCATTAATATCTCTCTTCAACTAATGAAACCACCAAACAGTATAATAACCATTCATTTCTATTCTTTATTCTATCTTTACCTAATGGAGATACCGAGTTACTGACAGCTGTAATGAAACATACGTAATACGTAACGTAATAATAAAACAGAAGAAGAATTCTAAAAAATACGTATTTGTTGGCAGACTGATTTATTTTATATTTTCTGATATTTAATTCACAATTTTTTTATTAAATGTATTGCATGTACTCATTTCAAATAATTATTAAGTAACCATTAACTATAATAAAAAAAAAAAAAAAAAAAAAGCTTCCAAACGTCTGTTTACATCCAGCACTTACTAGTATCGAACGATCGCCAAGCAATCACTTTTACACAGTAAGCCATAAATTTTCATTATCATACTGTTTGAATGGTTATCAAACAGTATGATAACCATTCATTTCTATTCTTTATTCTATCTTTACCTAATGTTTTTTTTTTATTAAATGTATTGCATGAATAAGTTTTTCAATTTACAGCAACCTTTTACCAATAGAATACTTAAAGCACAAGGGGTAGATGCTGACCAATAGGAGAGCAGGACCTTATGGGGTGACTAGCATCAGGAACCAATGGGAGAGCGGGAGGATGGTGGCGAGTTTACTCAGTTGGCGGCGCGGGAGTTTTAAAATTGTTCTCGGTGGTCCGGGCAAATCTCGGGACTTTACAGCAACAACCTTTCGTATCTTGAAAACTTTTCGTATGTAGAGCAGTAAAATTTTTCGCATTGGCTTTCGTATCTCGAGTTTTTCGTAAGTAGAGCCTTTCGTATCTCGAGGTACTACTGTATTCTTCATTTTCTCTTTACATATTTCACGCATCTAAAATATGAAAGCACCAGCGTACTCAGGGTGATTTTATTGTTTAAAAACACGAAATTTATTTTCTCTTGATCGCATAAATTATGCAAAATCTGATGATGAATAAAAACAGGTATAAAGAATGAAATGTTTCTCTCAACTTTTACTCGTTGTAATTCCTTTGTGTTTTATCTTATTGATTTCAGGAAAAGATCAATTAGTTGTACATTTAATACCGAATCCTCTGGTAAGACCAAAACTTGCCTATCTTTTGCAAAATGTAAGAAAATTGAAGAAATATAAACATATTCCTAGTTTTCTAAACTACAAACGAAAATAATGACACACTGAGTGAGCGGCCTACCTCCCGGTACCAGCCAATCAGAGGCCGCCAAACAAACGTCTCATAGGCACAAGAATCTACCTCATGTGAATCGACTATAGTTTAAGGAGGAGTTCTCAGCTCACTTCCAGGTAGAATCTTTGAGAGAAAAATTAGAATATTGTCTATGGTTAGAATAAAAAAATTTAAATAAAGTCATCATGACATAATTATTTTAGCAGTACATGTATACTTGAAGATTAATTTATGGCTCTCTTAGTTCAGATAATATTGCAAATTCTGTTTATTTTCCATGCATAAGTTTGATATAGCTATATTTTCCATGCATAGGTTTGATATAGCTATTATAACAATGATTTGTGTGTGCTGTATGAGTTTGGGTGTATTGAGGTATGGTGCTTAATGTCTTTTTATGACCTACTAATTGGGAGTTAATTACATTATTTAACAGTATATATTTCATATTGTAATGACTCACTTCTAGTTTTTATATGTCTGTTGGGCATGATGTTTTATTAAAGGATATATTTATGTAAAAGCTGCTTTTAGTCAATGATACCTTACAGAAACTTGTTACATCAATTTTTCCTTTCTAGTCAGTGAACTCAAGAGCAATTAATCAGTAAGGTGTTTGTTTAGCTGTGGGCTCAATCTCATTCACGCTGCCTGTTCTACTAACTGACCAGTTCTGAATCTGTAATTAAGGCTAGCTGCAACATTATTTTTTTCCTGTGTGGAGGAAATAACCACTGCAAGAGTTGCATCATGTACATATCATACTTCATAATTTCAAAGTCTGCAATCATATTGAGTAAAGACTAAAATAACATAGGTTCCAAACACTACCCTGTAGGATGTCATTAATAACTATATGCTGCCATCCACTTAAAACTATGAATGAGATCAGGTATATTTGGTGACCTACCTTGCATGTGGTATTCAGATAACCAAAACATTCAGGCAATCTTAAGAAAAAATTATGTGAATATTCAGTATTTTTAATTGTTCATGAAAAAAGTGGCAGCATGGCTGACACCAGAGCATCTCTTAGGCTGTCCATGGCAGTCTTCCTTATCCTCAAATTTCGTGCCATTGTTGAAATGTTCTGGTTTCATCATATGATTCATCTGCCTGTCTCAGTGTGTGAAACAAAAGAGAGTAGTACTGAGACTCAAATAGAGAAATGAGGTATGTGAGTGCTAATTAGAAAAAGGAGGGAAAAATGTGCAAAAACCTTGTGAATGAAAATAACATTAGATCACTGACACTATAAAACATCAAAGAACAGAAAGAGAAACTTGAGGAGTTTTCAAGTAGTCCAAAAGTTGTTATCTTGCTTTACACACTCACCATTTGCTTCATCAGGTCTGTGTTGAAGATGTTGACAAGAATATTTATTATGGATTACTGATAAGTACTCAAAAAGGTTTATGTATTTCATGCCCATGCTTTAGAAGGATTAGTTTTAAGTTTTCCAAGAAAAGAATATTAGATGTTTAAGGCAAACTGAAGTATGCAAACTGGTCATTAGCCAAAGAATTTAAAGAAAAGTTTGCCAGGTTGGTAGAGGATTTGAAACAGACTTTCATCATATTTAATGCTAATGAAACAAATTTGCTTTATCAGTATCTCCTTCCAACTAAAATGGGGGTGGTGCAGATATTTGTACTTAAGGTTTCGGGCAGAGAGAGTGTAGGATGCTCTGATATAGGCTAATAAGGATTATATCATAAGAGAAAAATTCTCTAGAACCTGCTGAGTCTGGTTAAAAAAATGTAAAAGGAATTTGGTGGCAACGAGTTTTGTGAGGATGAGGCTCCACTGACCTCCCTCGCCCCATCTTGGCTCCATCACATTGATTTTTCTTGACAGCTTTCAGAGTAGGTAGTGCTGCTACCCCCTCTGCCTAGAAACCAGTCGTTTGTCTACTTCCTGCCCTACATTTACACCACTGCATCCTGTTTTTTGGTATTTTTCGTTTGTGCATGTGTTCCGTATGATATTTGCATACCCACAAATCATCTAAGACTCCCTAGCCTCAGAGAAAATGCCCTGGGATTGGTAGTAATCCTTGCTCTCTTTTTCTGCCTGCTTTTGCCTTAGATTCTTCTGAGTGTGTTGATTGGTCTCCCGAGCAGTGGAAGAATTTTGGTAGGAAAGGAGAGATAGAAGGAAATCTGTGCCGCCATCTTGGAAGGTTTAGTTTTCTCTGTGGCAGCATCTGCATCTATCCCTTCTCATTGTGGTTCTTCTTTGCCAAAATCTCCTCTCGTTGCATCTTCTCCCCATGAATATTTTACTCCCTCGCATTCTTCTATTGATTCGACTTTAGAAGATTCAGTTGGGAGTTCAGGAGATCTTGTAATTGAAGGGCTGGCCCCATTCCCTAATTGGCAGGATGGGGGAAGGAATGTCTCCTCCTCCCCCATGTGAGGGAGGGGGCAGCTCCCCGTTGTCCTGTTTTTTCAGGAGATGTGCAGAAGCTGACTGAATGTTGGAACTCTTTAAACCTTCCAGGGGCACCAACCCTTTCCGGCCTATCGCCTCACTGCATGTCCTCCCGCATCCCAGTTTTGTCCACCATGACAGTTTTCAGATCTACCGTTTCTGTGATATCATCTCATCTTGGAACAGCTCTCTCCTTGCTGGCCACCAGAGGGAGTCTCTTTAACGTCTTCTCATCTGGCATTCCCTGCTCTGTGTTGTCCCCAGCCTTGTCATAGCCATCTTCTTCTGTTCCTGCTCCATCTACATCTGCACCTTCTGGCTCCTTCACACCAGGTTTAATAGACAATCAATCAATCAATCAATCATTCAGGTGATTTTTGATAAGGTCGAAGGTATTTTCAGGAAGAAGTTTGGTTATTCAGATAAGGAATCTAGGAACAGAAGAGACGTTATGGATCCCCTTCTTCATCTTTTTCTTCATCTTCATCTTGAACCCTCCATGTAAGAAGATTTGCAAGTTATTTTCAGTCTCTCTTGTTGTTTTTCTCCTGTAGTTGTTCTATGTTTGTTGAATCACACTTGTGCCAAACCCATTTGTGCCTCTCAGAACAGTTCTTCCATCAAGGCATACGCATGTACCCCTGCTGTCATTCCTGATGTTCCACACTCAGTTAATGCAGCAGTTTGGGATAGAGATTAATCTTCTAGGATCCTCAAGTCTGCGGAATGCTCTTCTCCTCAGAAGATCTCCGTTGTTTCTCCTCCTTGTCCTGTTCCAGCTCTTCCTCAAGTCTGTATTAAAGATGATAAGGCCCTCCATTAAGAAGACAAAAGTGTAGGTTCCTCTTGGGACCCGATTTGTTCTCCTTGAAGGTCTTCAGCTCTTACGTCCATGTCTCATGTACTGAGAGCCCTTCATGATCATATGACACTCCAACACCTACACCTTCACATCATCATTCGCACTCATGTTCCTTTAGTAGGGACCATGACTGAGACTTGCACCGAGATCAACGTTCCCATTCACATGGATGGCACAGTGTTCTGCACTCCCGTTCACATAGCCATGACCAAACTGCATGTATCACAAGTCCTACATGGCCACATAACAGGGCACATCATTCATCGCCTCGTGAACAGTCTTGTTCGCACGTCCGTGAGTGTGCTTTGCACTCTTGCTCACGCATCCATGATCGATCTTCTCATTCCCAATCCCACGGACGGGATGGAAACCAACAGAGCTCCATCTTGCTCTACAGGCCCCCAAGAAAGTTCTGCCCCTTAAACGTGCTTATACTCCAGTAATCGATCAAGACATTTTGACTTCTCCTGACTTAGCTGACAGACCAGATCAGACCCTAGAGGCCAGGATGTGGAGGGTGCAGACTATTAACTACTTATGCTGAAATTGTTGATTTAATTCGTGGTTGTAACAACTTGGCTGAAGGGACGGTGGACACCAATTTGGATTTATCTTCGGGTATCATCGTTGCTAGGGCCTAAGAAAGAGGCAAAGGCATCAATAGGGTTGCCATGCTCCAAACATGCTGTTGGAATTCTTAACCCTTAATGGATAGATACCCTCATATGAGTAGCAATAACAGGTTATGGATGGTGGACAGATTCACTCAATATTACACGACATCATTTTGGAGGAGTCAGGCAGGAAAGAGGTTGCATTACTTCTATTGCCTAAATATTTACTAATGGCAACTTTTAGACTGGCTTAGGTTGCCAATTCTAGGTGGCCCATGAGTTAATTGTGTACTTTACTTCAAGGGAGCATGTACGCCTCTCTCTCACATGATGTCTTTTTATGTATTTGCTCGTTAATATACCTTTAGGTTATGATATTATGTCAGTGATAATAATTGTAATTTTGCAAAGGAAAGTACAAAGAATTATTAGAAAAAAACGTGTATGGTCGAAAAAAGTTGCTGCATCTTCAATCTCAGTAAATTTACGTAAATATTTTACAACAAATATACTCAGAATTTGTTACTGAAATTTGTTACTGATTTTAGTTCTTAACTGTTTTGATATTGTCTTATTCTTTCTCACCGTTATCCCTACATTAACCCTTGGACGGATTAATCCTCGGGAATAGTAATAACAAGTTTAGGGTGGTGGACGGATTGATCCTGTAGATAAAAAATATTACATGCCATCAATTTGGAAAGAATCGGCCAGGAAAAGGGCGCCAATACTTCTTTAGCCCACAAATTCACCAATGGCAACTTTTACACTGGCTAAAACCAGAATCTGGCATCTCAGGACTTCAGTTTTGCTTTTAACTTCAAGGGGGAATGTATCAAACATGACATCTTTTTGTAAATTTGCTCGTAAATATACCACGGGGTTGCTGTTGTTTTTTTTCTTGTCTTTTATGATAGTATGTTGGTTGTAAATGTAATTTTACAAAGAAAAGTGCAAAGAAATATTAGAAAAAACACGTAAAAGTAAAAGTTACTGAATCTTCGTTCTTGGTAAATTTACGTAAATATTTTTCAACAAATATGCTAACAATTTGTTACTGATTTTATTTCCTATCTGTTTTGATATTGTATGAGCAGGAATTATAAATTTACAAAATAAAATGAAATAATATATTAGGAAAAACATACAGTATATAAGTTGGTAAAATGTACGATTGTCTTGTAAAAGAGGCCCCACAAGTGGTGTGGTTGTAAATAGTAATTTTCAACTTCTCTTGGAAGGTAGGGAAAATTTTAGAATTTTTTTTATTTCACCATGTATATTTGCATATCATCCTCTTTCCATGATGTGTTTTTCTCATAAATTGGCTGACCTCAAAGTTTACCCGGCCTGAGGAGCTGCATATCAATATATTTACCCGTCCAGTAAGGGTTAAGGGGTCGGTTGCCTGATGTGCCTTCTCCACTGTCTTCTATCAAAGGTATCATCCTCCACCAAACCTCTTCTATCCATATCTTCCTTTACTTTATCTAGCCATCTAATTCTCTGTCTCCCTCTTGATCTTCTGCTAACAGGTTCCTCCCAAGCCCTCCCACACCATCTCAATCAGGACTCTCTTACCACCTCTGTAATCTTTACTAAGCCTGTCATAATTTCATCATTTTCCAATCTCTCAAGCAGCGATATTCCCATAATCCACCACATCATTCTCATCTCTGTTCTCTAAAACTTTACTTTCTCTTTTCTTCTAAGAGCTCATGTTTCCGATCCACACATTAACACTGGTCTTATCACTGTGCTATAGATCTTCACATTTAGCTTGATTGGCATTTTCTTATCACATACTACTTCAGCTACCTCTCTCTAATTCCACCCACACAGCTTCTATCCTACTGTCAACTTCAGCATCATATCCTCCCTCTTGGCTTAAAGTAGATCCTAAGTATTTAAACATTTCTTGTTTTATATCCGAGCTCTTTCTTGTATCACTATTCTGTCTATCTTCCCTGCTGTTCACATGCCTTTTATCCTACTGTCAACGTCACCCTAACATCCTCCCTCTTGGCCTAAAGAAGATCCTAAGTATTTAAATTTTCCCGCCTGTTTTATAATCGAGCTCTTCGTTCTTGTATCACTATTCTGTCTCTTTATCTTCCCTACAGCTCACCAAAACCTGTTTTGTTCACTTTCACCTTTAAGCCACCACTCTCTAAAGATTTCTGCTATTCTCCAACCTTACTCTATAGGTCGCCCTAATTTTCAGCATTAAAGGCCATATCATTGGCATACAACAACTCAAACAATTCTTCATTCCTGAACTCTTCACTCAACACATCCATGACTGGAACAGACAAAAATAGCCTTAATGTTGACCCCTGGTGTAATTCAACACTAACTTCTAAGTTTTGTTTCTCCAACTGCTGTTATTACTTTTGTGCTCGTTCTTTAATATAACATTTCGACCAGTCTAACCAACTTTTCTGGAACTTTTTTTTTCCTAAAACACCAAAACATCACAAATCTTGGAATTCTATCATATGCTTTTTTAGGCCTATTAATGCACCATAGAGCTCCTAGTTTCCCTCTAGCCTTGTTTCCTGTAGCTGTCTTACTATGAAGGTGAGGCCAAAGAAAATACTCTAATAAAACCTTTAATTTTAATAAACAAATTACAGACAGAAATGACACCTGAACCTCATAATCACCGGATTAGTCCCTATCTCCTAACATAGTCCAACCTTATTATACCCGACACCTTAATCTTAGAGCACTTGATTAATCCACCATTGATCCCCTTCACCTTACGATTGTACATAATCCGTAAATTACACCTTAAATATTTAAGTCCTGAAAGGAAAACATATTTAATACATCTTAAATATTCCTACATTTCTACTCACTACATGCCTACTTCAACAGCACACACACCACAATCAAAATGATACAGATACTACCTTTTTATTACTGTATAGCCCTCTGCCAAGCATCTTTATTCAGTGCTGCGAGACAGAAAATCAGTGACAACATTATCCTTCCCAGGAATATGGGCGAATTTTAGATTCCAAGCTAGTAGTTGTAAACTCCACTGCATCAATCGCTGGTTTTTGTATTTATATCGATTGATGAAGGTCAGGGGGTTGTGATCTGTCTCAATATTAATAGGTGTATCTGTGGAAGAGAGAAAAACTTCACCAAGTATATTAAGTAGGACTTGAGTGGACTTAAGCAAAGGGGTTATGGAACCATATTGGGCAATTCACTGGGGATCTGGAGTCATCAAAAGGGTAAGGACATCTAGTGTACGTAGACCTTGGCTAAGACGTTGCCAATTGACTACCCAAGAGCACTGGCCAAGACTCCCTGATCGTTCAAGCAGTCACGTGAATTACATAATATTTATTTCAAGATCTACGTGAATTACAAAACATTTATTTTTTTAGTCACATGAACTACATAATATTTAAGAGCAACGTGTTAGTGGCTCCGTCATATTTACAAACGAGCCACAGAGTTATACTTTTGGTACGCATAGCAAACTTTATTTGGTATCTCTATCTCCGTTGAACAGTGAAGATATTCTTTTAATATTCATTTCTTACTTCTTTCGTGGGTAGAGGGTAAGTAGTGGAAACACAAAGTATCCAAAATATAATATATTGTTCCAGATTACATCTTGGTATAGATGCAGAGAAGGTGTTTGAATAGATGTTTGAACTAAGAGGAGTAGAGGAAGTCTGAGTTACAATAAGTTTACAAATCATATTCGAGCAAACCTAATCAAAGATACAGGCATGTGAACGAACATACTTGTTGAGGTTACGACACGTAAGCCTCCTCTTTCTCGTGAGAGCCAAAGTGGTTCCCAGGGAAGAGGCTGTTGATGTTCTACATACATTCTGCTGGTGTAGATTCTCACACACTACATTGGATTTCGGGCAGTCTTTCCTGCATGACCTCCTTGGCCCCTGGCCTGATTCATGTTACATGCATTACTTCTAAAGAATGTTCACACACATTCCTATTCATCATGTAATTCCTTACACATGAATTACAAATTTCACGAGTACGTGAATTATATTATATTTTTATTTAAAAAACCACGTGAATTATTCATTTTAAGAGTCACGTGAATTACATAGCATTATAATAAGAGCAACGTGAATTACATGATATTTATGTTAGGAGCCACGTGAATTATATAATATTTATGCTAAGAGCCACGTGAATTACATATTTAGGGCTACGTGAATTATATACCTATAAATTTTAAGAGCTACGTGAATTACATCTTAAAAGCCACGCGAATTACATAATATTTTAAAAGCTACACAAATTACATGGTTTAAAAGTAACGCGAATTGCATTATATTTTTTCGGCTACGAGAACTACATATTTATTTGAAGAGGTACGTGAATTACGCATTACAAGAGCTACTTAAATTACATAATATTTATTACAGTAAGAACTTAAATCGACCTCAGTCACCGAAATGAGCTATAAAGCCAGAGACTGGAGGTAAGAAGCCTCAGCTCTCAAAGTTGAAGATAATCTGATTCACATTAACTAGAGAACAGATAAGCAACCACCTGTCATCCAAGACTCGACAAGTCTGGGTGAACATCATCTCTGCCCTTCAAAGGAATGGTAGATAGAATGTAGGCCAAAGACCAAGCTCTGGGGCCTACGAGGACATTTAGCGCTAGAAAGAAAATAGCAGAAAGGTTCGAGAGGTGTAACAGGAGGAAAATCTGACGCAACAAAGAATATAACAGAGGTACAGTAAAAGGGATGAAAGGGGTTGCAGATAGGGGCCGAAGGAACGCTGCGAAATAGCTCAAGTAATGTCTACAGTGCACTGTGCGAGGTGCACTAACCCTCCCTTCGGTTCTGCCCTAGATAGGGTCTGTTGTATTCCTAATGTTGTCGAGTGTTAAAGTATTTCAAATGAATAAGAGTGAATTGTGAATTATCCTGTTACGTAGGTCGGTAAAAGCTCAACAGTTAGACATAGTGGACGAAATATATGTACAATACTTATACTTATGGGGGAATAAACGCTCAGGATAGGATATAATATTCATTCTGACCAGGAGGTCTCGCCTAAGGGTGTGCAGATATTAAAAAAAGAAAAAATGCCACCCGAATTTGGACGTCGGTCACAAAAGAATAACAGTTATAGTTAATGAGTAAGGCCCTGTCACCAGCGGGCACTGTCCGGCAGGCAAACACTGTTCCCATAACCCGTTTCACTGTACTGACTGACTGAGTATGGAGCCAGAACGATGCAATTGTCTGGTAACACTGCTTCAGAAGTGAGAGAAAATGTAAACAGCTGAAGTGCCCGACGGGCACGTCCGCTAGTATAGACAGGCCACAAGACCTTTATAAATAGGATCATTTTGCTTTAAAACCAGTTCTCGATATCGGTGGGTTTATATATTCAGGTCTTTTTCTTAATTTCAATCTTCTTGATATCGGTAGGTTTATTTTATGTCTTTCTTTACTTTGTAATTTATATTTTTATTAAAAGCATAATGAAACTTATCGCCGGTTTACCTGTTTCTACTCGTGTGTCCCACCTGCAGAACCGGATGTCAACACCAACTGGTGTCAAGGTAAATACAGTAAAACTGAAGACTACTACCGTGGTCTGGTTCTCTCCAGTAGGCGACCCTACTATTGCTTATGTTTTTGTTCATGTTCATGCCTTTTGTTTGTTTCCATGATATTAAAACTTTTGTTTTATGATGTTTACGCCTTTTGATTGTATTTATGATGTTAACAGCCTTTTATTTATGTTTTTATGTCCATCCCCAAGGCGAAGATGATATACTATGGTACTAGTCCACAAGACGCCCCTTTTACACGTAAACTAATTGTTACCGAATTTTACCGTAAAAATTTATCATGCATATCTTAAGGCTAATTATTCATTCAATAGTCATAGCCATAGACAAATAACATTCCACAACTATAGTAATAACAATAATAACAGAACAGAGGAATGGCACAACAAACCAATGCATGGACAATAGATGAGACAGACTAAAGAACTGGCCAGTGATGAAACATCGCAATGGTTACAGAGGGAGACTTCAAGAAGGAAACTGAAGGAATGATAACAGCGGCACAAGATCAGGCCCTAGGAACCAGATATGTTCAAAGAACGATAGGTGGAAATAATATCTTACCCATATGCAGGAAGTGCAATATGAAAAACGAGACCATAAAACACATAGCAAGCGAATGTCCGGCACTTGCACAGAACCAGTACAAAAAAAAAAAAAAAAAAAGGCACGATTCAGTGGCAAAAGCCCTCCACTGGAGCCTGTGCAAGAAACACCAGCTACCTTGCAGTAATAAGTGGTACGAGAACCAACCTGAAGGAGTGATAGAAAACGATCAGGCAAAGATCCTATGGGACTATGGTATCAGAGCAGATAGGGTGATACGTGCCAATAGACCAGACGTGGCCTTGATTCACAAAATCAAGAAGAAAGTATCGCTCATTGATGTCGCAATACCATGGGACACCAAAGTTAAAGAGAAAGAAAGAAAAAATGTTTAAGTATCAAGGCCTTTAAATATAAATAAGGATATGGGATATGCCAGTGGAAATTGTACACATAATCAGAGGAACACTAGGCACGATCCCAAGATTACTGAAAAGGAATCTGGAAAAGCTAGATGCCAAAGTAGCTCTAGGACACATGCTAAAAAAAAAAAAAAAAAAAAAAAAAAACATGCTCCTAAAAACAGCGCTCATAGCGAGAAAGGCGATGGCCTCCTCAGGAGAAAACACGCAAACCATCATAGTGATGAATGCGCAGGGTTTAGTTACGAGTAACTCAAAAAGAAAAATAGAGTACTTAGAAGAACTAACCCAAAATGAAAAAGAAAATAGATATAATGAATATAAGTGAAACCTGGTATTCCCAAGAGACTGGGAATGATGATCAAATAAAAGGGTTCCAAACTTATAGATCAGATAGAACAAATAGGAATCAAGGGGGAACCGCAATATATGGGAAAGACAAAAAACAAGGAAAAATATATGAGAAATATAGTAACTCAGAATGTGAACTAATAGCGGTAGAATTTGAATCTGAAAAATTGATGAACATAGTAATATATAGACCTCCTAATACTAAAGAGTTTGACTTAATAATTGAAAAATTGGATGATATATGTAGAAATCACAAGGACTGGACTATTCTCCTATCGGTGACTTCAACTTTCCTTTCGTAGAATGGAAAGAACGAATAGGAGATTGTGGTTGTACTTATACATATAAAAAAGAGAGTAATAGTAGTGCAGAAGATAAGAGGCAATTTGAAAAGCTATTAGATATGCTACTAGAATACAACATTCAACAAATAAATCACCTGCCAACAAGAAAGGAAAATACTTTAGACCTAGTATTTGTGAACGAGATGAATTATGTTAAAGAAATAATAGTTTATAATGCGAGTATTTCAGACCATAATGTCATAGAATTAACAGTTCATTCCAAAGCAAGTGAAAATAGAGATAAGCAAGTAATGAAAAAGTGGGAAGGATATGGAAAATACAACTTCTACAGTAAAAATATAAAATGGTCAGAAATTAATGAAGAATTAAACAAAGATTGGGATAACATTTTCGTAAGTGATGACATAAGGGTAAATACGGAGATATTATATAAAATATTGGAGAATATGGATAAATATATACCGAAGAAGAAAAGTAAACATCATTCATGCATACCAAGAGACAGAAGGATCTTGTTCCAGAAAATCAGAAAGTGGAAAAAAGGTCTTGCAAAAGAAAAAAATGCATGGAAAGTTATAGAACTAAAAAGTAAGATAGAAAATGCAGAACAAAAGATTATACAATCAAAAGAAAATGAAAAACGGGACTTGGAAGAAAAAACCCTATTAAATATCAAGCAAAACCCCAAACTATTATACTCATATGCGAAGAAGATAAATAAAAGAAGAATAGAATAGGCCCTCTGAGAATTGAAGGGAGATTAAACGAATGAAAAAAAGGAATTTGCAACATACTGGCAGAACGATATAAGAGAGAATTCACCCCTAGAATGGATAATGAAGATAATGATATAGAAGTAAGGGACGAAAATAGTGAATATTTAGCTGACATAGAAATTAATGAAGCTGATATTGTGCAGGCAATTAATGAAATTAAAAATGGAGCTGCTGCAGGGCCGGATGGAGTCCCTGCTATTTTGTTAAAGAAAGTAGTTCATTCTATCGCAAAGCCACTTGCAATATTATTAAGACAAAGTGTAGATACAGGCAAGATTTATGATGAGCACAAATTAGCATATATCACCCCTACTTTCAAAAGTGGATCAAGACTAGAGGCAAGTAATTATAGGCCTGTGAGTCTAACATCACATATTATGAAAGTGTGTGAAAGGGTAATGAAGAAAAATATTATGAAACATTTAATAAAAAATAATTTGTTTAATATAGGACAACACGGTTTCGTACCCGGAAAAAGTACACAAACCCAACTGTTAGTCCACCGTGAGAACATATTCAAAAATATGAAAAGCGGAAATGAAACAGATGTGGTTTATCTAGACTTTGCAAAAGCTTTTGACAAAGTAGACCATAATATATTAGCAAAGAAAATTAGAAAACACAATATCGTAGATAAAGTAGGAAGATGGTTAAAAGAATTTTTACACAACAGAAAACAGATAGTTATTGCAAATGATGAGAAATCGGATGAAACCAAGGTAATATCCGGTGTGCCACAAGGTACGGTGCTAGCTGCAATATTGTTTGTTATTATGATTGAAGACATAGACAGTAATGTTAAGGATTCGGTAGTGAGTAGTTTCGCTGATGACACAAGAATAAGTAGAGAAATTACTTGTGATGAAGATAGGAACGCTCTACAAAGAGACCTTAACAAAGTATATGATTGGGCAGAGGTAAATAGGATGGTATTTAACTCTGATAAATTTGAATCAATAAATTATGGAGACAGAGAAGGAAAGCTATATGCATATAGGGGACCTAATAATGAGACAATCACAAATAAGGAAGCAGTTAAAGACCTTGGTGTGATGATGAATAGGAACATGTTATGCAATGATCAAATAGCAATTCTGTTGGCAAAATGTAAAGCAAAAATGGGAATGTTGTTACGGCACTTCAAAACAAGAAAAGCTGAACACATGATTATGCTTTATAAAACATATGTTCGTAGTCCACTTGAATATTGCAATATGATATGGTACCCACACTATCAAAAGGATATTGCACAAATAGAGAGTGTACAAAGGTCCTTTACAGCTAGAATAGAAGAAGTTAAGGACCTAGACTACTGGGAAAGACTACAATCCTTAAAATTATATAGTCTAGAAAGGAGAAGAGAACGCTACATGATAATTCAGGCATGGAAACAGATAGAAGGAATAACAGAAAATATCATGGAACTAAAAATATCAGAAAGAGCAAGCAGAGGTAGATTAATAGTGCCCAAAACTATACCAGGAAAAAATAAGGAAAGCACAGGGCAGGACATTAATCCACTACGCACCAGCATCGATAATGCAGCGTCTATTCAATGCGTTGCCAGCTCATCTGAGGAATATATCAGGAGTGAGCGTAGATGTGTTTAAGAATAAGCTCGACAAATATCTAAACTGCATCCCAGACCATCCAAGATTGGAAGATGCAAAATATACCGGAAGATGTACTAGCAACTCTCTGGTAGACATTAGAGGCGCCTCACACTGAGGGACCTGGGGCAACCCGAACGAACTGTAAGGTCTGTAAGGTAAGGTAAGGTAAGGAGGCAGGATGCAACCCGGAACCTCATTCTATAAAATAAAATAAAAGAACACACACACACACCTTGTAGATGATGACTGTGATACACCAAAAAAAAAATATTATAGAATTATATAATTATAATTACATAATTATATAATCATGATTATAGAATTATATAAATTTATAATTATAGAATTACATAAAATTATAATTATATAATTATATAAAATTTTAATTATGATTATAATTACAAAAAACGGAATTTTTAACTATAAACAAATAAGAAACTAAGTCGCTAAAATCAACGTAACCTCTTCAGACCTTATCACAATTTTGACTTGAGTAATTCACTTGTGTCAAGTGCCGTGTTGCTGTACATTAGGAAATTGAAATTGAAACATACCAAGCACGTAATAGTATTAACCGCAATTGAAAGGGTCCACCTAAAAATTTGAAATGGGAGCAATAATTGTCCAACTACAATATAACAGACTGGGAGCTAATTCACGAACATTTCGGCTTGAAAGCAAAAGTTCAACATTTAATGGTAGAATTCGACAGAAATATGATATGTACACGCAGTTAAATTCTGTGAACTTAAACGAATAGTTCACACAAGTACATAATGTCAGGTTTTAATTTTGGATGATTTCAGTACATGCAAAGTACATCAGCCATGTGAGCAGCTAGTAAAATAACCTGTGAAGATAAGCGATTGATAACCTGATACCGCATATTTCATTATTGGAACACGCAGGATTTATTCAAACT